>NW_028288589.1:315462-630925 GCF_059628265.1 Tinamus guttatus
GTGGTGATCAGCGGTGCAGAGTCTAGTTGGAGGCCTGTGGCTAGTGGGGTCCCCCAGGGGTCAGTCCTTGGTCCAGTCCTGTTCAATTTATTCATCAATGACCTGGATGAAGGCACAGAGTGCTCCCTCAGCAAGTTTGCTGATGATACCAAACTGGGAGGAGTAGCCGATACCCCAGAGGGCTGCGCTGCCATCCAGAGGGACCTGGACAGACTGGACAACTGGGCGGTGAAAAACCTCATGCAATTCAACAAGGCGAAGTGCAAGGTTCTGCACCTGGGGAGGAATAACCCCAGACACCAGTACAGGCTGGGGACCGACCTTCTGGAGAGCAGCTCTGCGGAGAAAGACCTGGGTGTCATGGTGGACGACAAGTTGACCATGAGGCAGCAGTGTGCCCTCGTGGCCAAGAAGGCCAATGGAATCCTGGGCTGCATTAAGAAGAGCGTCTCCAGCAGGTCGAGGGAGGTGATCCTGCCCCTCTACTCAGCCCTGGTGAGGCCGCATCTGGAGTACTGTGTCCAGTTCTGGGCTCCACAGTACAAGAGGGATGTGGAGCTGCTGGAGAGAGTCCAGCGCAGGGCTACAAGGATGATCAGGGGCCTGGAACATCTGCCCTATGAGGAGAGGCTGAGGGAGCTGGGCCTGTTCAGCCTGGAGAAGAGAAGGCTGAGAGGGGATCTAATCAGTGTATATAAATACCTCAAAGGAGGGAGTGCAGAGGACGGGGATGGTCTCTTTTCAGTGGTGGCCACTGATAGGACTAGAGGAAATGGCCGGAAACTGAAACATCAAAAATTCCATAGGAACTTAAGGAAAAATTTCTTAACAGTGAGGGTGACAGAGCACTGGAACAGGCTGCCCAGAGAGGTTGTGGAGTCTCCTTCTCTGGAGATCTTCAAAACCCGCTTGGATGCAGTCCTGTGCCATGTGCTTTAGGTGTCCCTGCGTATGCAGGGGGGTTGGACTAGATGATCTCTAGAGGTCCCTTCCAACCCTAAGCATTCTATGATTCTATGATTCTATGATTCTATGATTCTAGGCTAAAGAGCAAGGCAGTGTGAGTCCCTGGGCGGAAACCCTGGAAGAGG
Source organism: Tinamus guttatus (assembly GCF_059628265.1). Taxonomy (NCBI): domain Eukaryota; kingdom Metazoa; phylum Chordata; class Aves; order Tinamiformes; family Tinamidae; genus Tinamus; species Tinamus guttatus. The sequence continues at coordinate 316,554 of NW_028288589.1, forward strand.
ATTTAGAGAGAGCCTGCTGTTGCTCCAGTCTGTGCTGTTATCAGAGTCTCTGGAGCAAAGGCTGAGCCATTTTGCCTACTTGGAAGGTGTCCTGGAAAACTGTCGAGGGGTTACGATCAGCTGTGTGCCAATCAGCTGTGAGACAAAAGGGCACAGTGCATGTTCATGCCTTCTACACATACTCACAATTTAACTGTTAATGAGGAATAAGTTAGATGCTGACTATTGCAATAAGAGAAAAGGGCAGTTCTGGGTTGTCTCCTGAGAGATGTGCACCAAGTTATGTGCATGCAGCGTTTCAGAACAAGCAGTGCCTCTAGCCACGTGTGCAAAACTCTGGCATTTTGGGAGGAAGCTGGGGGAGCAGGAGTGTGCTGAATTGCACTGGGAGGAAGAGTCCAGCCCCCTGCTCCATTCCTCTTACCTGTTCAGTCCTAATAATTGCTACAAGTTAGTACCTGTGAAGTGAGCAACAGTTATCATACGCATTGGTGACTGACTGTATTTCCTCTCATCCTGAAGTGCAGGAAGATGTTCAAATGTTTCATCTCGAATGTCTTGAGATATCTCAAATATCTTTCCCACTTCAGCCCAAATATTGGGGCTCCTCTAAGGTCTGATAGGTGATTTCTCTAGACATGTCGTGAACCAACTGAGGTTTTAGCAGACCGTTTGTTAAGGTCAAATATTGCAGTGCTCTATGCTTTTATAAAGTGTAGGCGGGACAACTCATGCATTCTTTTAGCAGCATGAAATTTTTTTTTCTGGTCCATCATCATCTCAGTAGCAAACTTAATAGATCAAGAACAACTCTTTTAAATTTCCCAGTTCTCTTTACGTAAAATGAACCAGAAAAAAATGAGCAGAGGTGTAGGAATCAGTGGTCTGGCCATCATTCAAACTTTCTGGAAATTTATGAGATCTGGACATACTGTCTTTGTCCCCTATATCCCTTGTAGTAAGGTAAGCTGTGCCAAGGCACTGGAACATGAGCTTGATTTTTTTTTCAAATCATCCTAGGTTTTCACATAGGCCAGGACCTGCATTTTTGGTGCAGGAACCTCATCCTAGAGGGGAAAAAGCAGTGTATTGGCATCCATGCATTGATGGTACTCACTGGACATCTGGCATCGAGTGAAGAGAATGTATCTTGTTTCCTGTTGAGGTTAATAGGATAGGCACAGCCTCTGTGGCAGGTTCTAAACATATTGCACAGGCTGTTTCAGCAAGGAGCAAGTGCTGGGCATCGCACTAATAAGTTGATCCTTAGTTTGGGTAGAAGTCAAACTGCAATGGGAGCAACTGTGTGTGAAGAGATTTTGTGAGTACTTCTGGGTGCAGAGAAGACCTTCCCCTGCTTCCTGGCATCCTTGATTTTAGCCATCTAAAATGCCTTTTTCCAGACTAACTAGTGTTCTAAAATCTTCCTTTGTCAAATAAATAAATCAGTAAATACTCATCTCTAAATGATCTATAGTTTAGGTGGAATAAATCTCACTGTAGAAGGACTGATCCTTCAGTTTTTTTGAGGGAGCTAGAAGGACTAATTTCTCCGAGCAGCAGGTTTTGGAGAAAAGAATCAGCACTTGGTGGACAAGGTTCTAGGTAACTTTAGAAAGAATATAAGGCAGAATAGAAGAGCAAAACACTTTTATTTCTTTTCCTTTTTCTTTTAACTAGCTAAATATAAGTATTGAGGGCATCATTCTGAAAGATTTATTCACAGTACCTTCTCACATACACAAATAATCCATTGCATTGAACAACAGTCCCTGAAATTACCCCCAGTGGTGCAGGCGGACAATTTGAATCATCAAATAGGACTTTGAGGAGTAAGATTTTTGCAGTCTTTCTATATATGGCATCTGTTTTTCAAGTGTTTTGATCCTCTGCAAATTATGCACAAAATACTTAATAGAATCTACATATTCAACATTAACATTGCCAAATCCCTTCTCCATTTTCCAAAAAAAAAAAAAAAAAAAAAAAAGTGTGAAGGCTTTGAAAGGATAAACAATTTTTTTCCAACTAATAAAGTAGCTAACAATCCTTGCAAAAGAACATGTCTTAAATAGTGCAAAGTGTGCTACAATAATCATGATAATTGTAGATATAAATCTGACACACAAAGCAGTACACTGCTGAAATGTCATAAGAAACTGTCTTGTCTAGTATGTTTCTTAAGTTTTTCAAGGAAAAATATGGTAACAGAACAGAAAAAAAATCCTTTGCTATTTCATTTGAGATGTGGTTTCCCCTTAAATATGCTAACTAATACCTGAAATAAAATGCCAATACAAAAGTCTTGAAAGTTCATCCACTGTAGCTTGTTCTCCAGAGACCTTAGTGGTAGCTTTGTATGTATGAATAAAGCCTAGAGGCCCTATAACCATTTTGTTAGTTCTTCAGCTTTTATCCTTTGCCTCTTGATGGAGAACACCATTTAGGTATGCACAGATGCATGACGCAAATGATGATGCATTTACTGTTACCTCAGAGAACTCCTTCACTTTCCTCAATTTTTATCTTGCTTAGTGGATGGCTTGTATATGGATGGAATTAATTCACCTTGATTTAGCTTCAATTTTCTATTTCTGCTTTGTCTTAGTTAGGAGGCCATGATTTAGAATATAGAGAGTTGCCACTCAGATGTTCTCTCTGAAGTCTTCTGCAGTTTGAACATAGGTGCTTTATGACCTGTCCATAATAACACACACATTTTTTTTGGAGCTAGCATTTTATTCAGGTTCTATCCACGCACATTAACAGCTCTATTTTCTACTTATTAATGTTGGCTTTAGCACGACAGTACTGTATAATCATATTTTAGCTCCTTTATCCTGTCTTTGCAATAGCTTTATCAATTCTGCACTGATAATTTTATTTGTCACTAGTTCACTTCCTTCTTCTTTTAAATAAATATATTAACAAAAATCTTGTCCGTCATATTGCAACTTAGCATATTTCCTCGATCACTATATTCCATGCTTTGCAGTTCAAGTTATCTCAACACTTTGCTTCCTATTGTTTAATCATTCTTTGATTTATGGTAGTTTTTTTTCTCGTACAGCAAAATGACAATACACTTTCTTAAAAGTTGAATCTGAGATGCTCTGGTGAAAACCTTATTAAAATCCAAATAAAAATATCAATCCATTCCTTCACTATCATCTGCTTAATTATCTCTAAGTAGTTAAAAGATATCACTCAGTAATTTTGCATTTAAATATGGTGTATCCTGTAAAGGCTTGAAACACACAGATTATTTCAATGGTTATATTGTCTCAGTGATGACAAATGTTAACATACAGAAAACTTTCTTCTAGAACAATTCATGTTCTGGGATATATTGAAAGGAGCCAATTATTTCAACTGACCTTAGCGTAGTAGCAACATATTCTAAAACAAAGCTTGTTTTATACTACAAAAATGTAGCTATCTGCAGCTTGTTTTTGAAAATCAGGAGTGGTTAGGATGATACTCAGATTTTTTTTTTTCTACATCATGGTTTCAGATCTGCGCCCATCACGGTTATTGGTAAAAATCTCAGGTAGATTCATCTCTTCTGGAACCTGCCATGAAAACCAAAGAAGAGTTCAGTGCATAACATAAATAACTCATTTTGTCCTGAGAGGATATTAATGAGCACTCATAAGGTCATTCTCTTTATATGTATTACTTATTTATTAACAGTAATCCCGACTTACATCAGCCAGCAATCCTGAACTCTAAGGAATAAATTCAGGGTGTTACTAATAAAGGAACACCTTAACATTCACTCTAGAATCCAGTGTGCAAAAGAACTCTGAAGAAACAAGGTGTCTACCTCTAAGGAAACTGAAAGAAAGTTGTATACCAAACATAACCCCTCCTTTCCTATTAAAGTTCACTTATTTCTATGAGTACTTCTGCTGATTCTACAGGACCTTCGTCTGAGCACCACCGTATTGTTATCACTGCTGAGCGATAATTCAGTCATTCACATGCTGTGAATTCTTCAGTCACACTACAAAATGTTGTTTTTCCTGCCATTTTTCAGCATGTATATAAAGCAGCCTGTTTCAAGTCTTGCTGTAATGCCTGTGACTCAAGATCAAACAGCTAGTGACTTTCACAGATATTATTAAAAGGTCCTTTTTAGGTTTGCAACTTCCCCTTAGACCACAAGCTTTCTCTGGCCAAAAGCCAAATTGCATCATTTTTGTCAGAGGTTTATTCATGAGAAAATTTATAAATTCTCTTTTGGGTTCACAATGTTTTATTTACATGGAATTTATATACTGCCTTTTTTTTTTTTTTTTAATCTTGCCTTTTTTGAGCTTTCCTAGCTTAAAAGACAAACTTGAGACAGCCTAATTTAAGAATATATTGTCAGCCTATACTGAAGGGAGATGCAAGAAGCCTACGAACAGAACTGTGTCAGGTTAGTCAAGAAGACATGTATGTCTGAGTTTGTGCACCCAGTTGTAGTCATCTAACTCAGGGTCATGTGTGGGACTGATCAAATATGGATGTCTGCAGCACAGAGCTCCAAATTTGAGATAGTCAGTGAAGGGTCCATCATAATCAGAAGAGGGTTTATGGGCTTTTAAGATCCTAATCCATCTGACTTGAATATAGGTCTGAAAATGAACCTCAATCTAACACTATATTTCTTTAAGTGTAGAAGGACTACTTCAGATGTAGTTGTTTCTCATCCCCATCTGGGTCTTCATGCATAAACCAGTAATTCCAGGAGGCAGGTCTTCTTCTGAATATGACTTCAGTGGTCAGAGCACTCAGGAAGCTGGAGAGATTCTGCTCAGTTTAAGGAGACTGCCCTAATAAATTTTGAATATATGCTCTAAACGACACTAGAAGAGTAGCCAAGAATATTGCTAAATATATTCCTAAACATCAACAAGAAGAAGGAACTTGAAGAGTAAGCAATTAAAAGGGAGTTAAAAATAATTCTAGTCTCAATCAATTGGTTGTATTTCTACTTTTTTTCTTCTCAAGGCCCATCCGAAGTAAAAGAGACAAGAAAAGGTAAGAAGTCCAAAAAGGCCTTGGTAAAGTCAAAGGCAAGTCAACAGTTTCAAGTTCTTGTGTGAAAGTGATCCCTCGTATTTTAAAAAAGGGCCACACTGTGTTTTCACAAAACCCAGAGGACTTTAGTATACTCTAATTCTCTCTATGTAAGAAAATCAAACCTTCTCTAACAGGATTATTTTCCAATCAGAAATTATATCTTACCTCCCAATAAACAGAGTCATCAAAGCAATTTTCATCAGATGCTTGTCCCAAGAAGGGCAGCTTTAGAATGCTACCTGCAGAGAAATGGGTATCAGAGGTTAAAAAATGGACAATATGCCCCAAAATATGTTTCTTGTATGTGTCCTGGGGAGTCATGTAAGTTTTTTGCCTTCTTCTCTAGCCTACAGAAATTTCCAGTCCTCCTGGGACATCATACCTCTTATTGTTGGAGGTGATGCAAGTGATTTAGGTTGCTGCATGTTAACATTGATGAAGGGTTGCTTTTAATTATATTAATCCTTCCCAGATTTCATCCTGGCTTTTTTTTTTTTTTTTTTTTTTTGCTTCAACATGAACTTTTATTTGGAAAGTATACACTTGTTTTTGCTATGATGTGGGCTATGTCCTTAAGCAATCTGCACAAACACATTTCAGTTATCAGGCTTTGAATATCGTATTTGTCAGCTGCACAGTACAGGTTTATCTGAGATCGGTGGCTCAGAACATGTAAGTTTCCCTTTACATATACCAGAGTACCTGCACAAGTCCTACATTAGACTAAGGAATCCTCAGTTGAAGTCCATTTTTGGGGCGAATATGTTTAAGTGGTTTAGAGTACTGACCTGTGAATGATCCACCTGCCAGTGCCATTACGATTGTGCTGCCCAGGGCAGCAGCCTGCATGAGAGGAGTGAACTGGACGGCTGCCCTGAAAAGTACAGAAAAACAAAAACTGTGACACTCAGAGCCTGAACTTTTGTCTTACATCTCATTTCATGTTTGCTCTCTGCTGGACAGAATGGCCATCCTATCATCGCTGTGGCCAAGGCATAAACCATGTGAGATTGGTTTTATTTCAGCATTCATTTAGAATAAAATTCAGCATAAGTCTTTGAAAAGGTTATTAGTATCTTAGAAGCCTTCTGGGAATGTTCCTCTTTGTGAAAAAGACCATTTCATCTTCTTGTAGTTTTTGTCGTAAAAGAGTTCATAAAACTTTGTAAAAATCAATTTGCCAATTGATTTTTTTCTTGGATATTTTACAGCTGCCAGCAGTGTCATTGTAGAATCATGATAATGATTCTATTGTTTTTGATGCACTGTGCTGTGAGTTGTTGCTTTTTATGATTTTTTATTTTTTACCTGAGCTGTTAATTTGGAACAAACTTAGCATACAGACAGTGTATTAAAGGCAGGATATCAATAAGAGTTGTATATAACCAGAAGACCATGTCTGGCATCAAACCAAACGTACATTTTGTGAAAATAAATCGTATTTAGATCCAAGGGAAAAAAAAAAAGCCTTCCCTAAAGGAAACTTCCTTCTCTCTTCTTTCTATAACTTACCTTCTTTCGTTTCTCACTGCAGTTGCAATGATGCCTGCAACACCTCCCAGTATTCCAGGTAAACCATGTAAATTATGGACTCCACAAGTGTCTTGAATGTGCAGCTTGGAGGCCATTAAAGGCTGAAATAAAAGGGAACACAAAGTTAATGGTGAAGTTATAGTCTTCCATTATCTGTAGAACAACAGGCAAAAGAAATAAAGAGAGAATAACAAGTAAACATGCTCCATATAGGTAAAGTTTGACTATGAAATCTTCTGTCTTCCCCTTCATTATGAAACTATGCACATGGAGAAAGCCATGTAGCTGAGCATAATGGCACAAATATGCAGTGTGCATTTGTAAGTATAATGGTATAAAACATGGTGGTTCTGTGATGCTCCTGATGTTTTCAGACACTGTAATAATGCTACTACAGACATTCTGGTTATGAGTCTACTAGGCTCTTATTTTATTCCAGAGTGTTTCTCCATCAGGAAATTCTAGTTTGTTGAAATCAAAGCAAGCAGCTCTACCATAAGGCACCAAAATTAGTCAGAACATTTTGCTTTGACATTTTGTGTATGAAACACTTTCACTTCAAAATTATTTTCCATTACAGATTTATTTAGAAATCTTAAAACTCTGAAATTTGATTAATACGGTTTCAATATTAATCTGAAGCACAGTTCTTCTGATGGAAATTCTTAAGGAAACATGGACCTTGGAGTAAAATTCTACCAGTTTCTTGAGACTGAAAACACAGGTTCAATGAACTTTAATATCTATAGGATGAGTCTACATTTTTATCTAAATGATAAATTCAAGATGGTTCAGTGCCATATATTTAAATCACATTGATTTCAAAGTAAGTTAACTAGTATGTGCAGACTCTGTGTGTGCAGAATAAGGCAATTACTAAAATTCCTTTGTAGTAAACCAAGTCGATGAAGCGATAAAGTTAATGAGAGCAGAGGCTGGTCCCACATACTTACAGTCAAGAACTTGAACCCAAGGACAGAGATGATTGCAGCAAAGCTCCCAATGCACATGGCAGCAAAAGGGTAGATTGACATGTCAGCGCAGGTGCCTATAGCTACTCCTCCTGCCAGCGTGGCATTTTGAATGAGAACCTGCACAGGATATACAGCAGTGAAGATGATATATGCGGCATAAACACTTTGGTGGGGGGGAGATCGGAATGACTTGTAAGATGTGCTTGCATTTGTTGTTGTTGTTAGGTAGGAATTGTCCAATTAATATTGAATACAAATTTAAAATGTATCTCCAGATTACGTAATTGTGGGTTTTGTTCAAAATACTCTAAGCCAGTTTAGCTTGGGTCTGCTATGGGCTTGTCCTCCATCCTGGCTTCTGACAGCAAAATCCCTGTCCTTTGTTTGTGAAGTTACTGAAATTCATCTAGACTTCTGCTAAGCCTGAGTCAACAAGATCAACATCCCACAAAAAAAATCTGAAATTCATTAGGCTGGAGTGCCTCATGTTGGGCTTAGATGAGCTCTGCAACATCTTGAAAGTGAAAACATGGATTTTAGATCAAGGAGAGGAAAGCATGGAATCCTGACACCTCCAAAGTCATTTGACTTTGGCTGCTGCGCAGCTGAACTCTTAGATATCAGACCACTGGTCAGTGCCTTCAGAGAGTTATTTTAGCTATTTCAATAGAACAATTCATGTAAGAATTTATTAGGAATAAGGCCCCAAAGCCCACCTGAACTTTGGAGCAATTTGCCAATGGCTCTTGTCCACAGCTGGTTCTGTGGGCAAGCAAGAGCAAGGGAGCAGAAGTATAATGTCTGAGAGAATTGGATTTTCCAGCTGAGCTGATCCCACTAAGATAGCGCACACAAGGAGAGATGACTCATGGTCCAATCTGACATTGGCCCTTTTAGAAGCACATATTAGTGCTAATTTTGCCTAAAATATGAGGAAAGGCCCAAATAGCTCATAGATGTTGGATATCTACAGCATTTTCTTTACTTTATAGGGTTGACTCAATTTAACAGAGGGTTTGGCATGACTTACCATACTAAATTTGCCTCTCTCATCCACCAGGCTGGAAAGGGCAAATGTTACAACAGTACATGCAGCAAGGGAGTAGTAAGTGTTGACAATTGCTATAGTCCGGTGGCCTGAGTCATTTGCAATAGCAGAATTAAAACTGGGCCAAAACAACCAAAGGAATAGGGTGCCTGGATAAATACAAGACAAAAACAAACAAAGACTGTTCAGCCACAAGGAATATTTTAGTATGAAACATTCAATGCAAAAAAAACTATAGGATATCAGGAAGATTGTCATGAAACAAACAAAATCCTAGAAGAAATAAAAGATTTTGCAGAAGCTTTTGACTCTAGCATCTAGAATTGTGACACATGTTCTCTGTCAAATCTTACTGGATAACTTTAAGATATCTTAAGACGCCCTCACTGTGTTCCACCAACACCTCACTTGCAGAGCTCAAAATCTCTTTAAAACAGATGGCAGAACAGGATGTGTCCTGGTGCAACACAGTTCACATACAATCCTTTATCACCTATTGTTATAACTCATCGTTTTAGCTGATATATTGGTCTATGGACTCATAGAGTCTCAGTGAGAAAAAGATGTATGCCCCTTTCATAAACCGTACATTTTGTACATTTATTAGAAGGACAAGAGACAGTTAAATATGCCAAATTCTATAGAGATCCTGTTCATAGTAGAAGTCACAAGAAGGGACTCCCCACCCATGCACAGTAAAAAGGCATGTTTTATTTGATATTGATATTTAATATTTGGTCTTTTTATCCAAAGAAAAAAATGTAAAAATATGGGTTTCGTTGAAAATTTGGTGCATGCGTCAAACAAAAAAGAGAATGACTGTAAGACTGCATGCAGAAAAAAATGGATGCAGTGTAAAAATAGGCAATATTAAAAACAAACTGAAAAAAAAAAAAAAAAAAAGATGGACAACTAACCAGCACTTCTCTGTGCTTCTTGTACTTACCAATCATGGCAAATATATCAGAATGGTAGGTTGACTCTTCGTTTTCATGCTTGTTTTTCAAGCCAGAACGATACAAGACTAGAGCTACAGCCAAACCAAAATAAGCTCCAAAAGCATGGATAGTCATTGAGGCTCCAACATCTGTGGCCTGCAACAGGAATCCAAAGCAATACCACAACTTTTAAATAGAGGAAAGGTGAGGATCTGATTAATAAGAAGTCTGGCTAACTCTGGTAGTTTATTTTCTGTGCTGGAGAGCAGAATGAAAATAACACAAGGTGATATTTCACAAGGTGAAACATCACTAATAAGAATGCACATGATGCTAGAATCTATATGAAACACTTTTTTATTGAAAATCTTTTTCAAGTGTGGTCTTCAAAATGTTTCATGACTCTTGTTTAATAGGATTAGGAAGAATTAGTGATCACTGGTGAAGGATCACTGTGGATTTTATGAGGGAATACAGTAAAAAGTGGAACAGATTTGAAAATCATTCAAAGCTTTTTATTACTCAAGTGCCTCTCTAGTTTAAAATGCAACATTCCTTGATTAGGCTTGACTATACTCTTAAGAACAGTATTTACTTATTTATTAAGAAAAATAAGATAGTTTAAGATCAAGGAGAAATTATTCCGAGATTTCTATAATCAAAAGCAAAATCAATGGAATAGATACAAGAGGATCTTTAGATATGGACACCAGTATGCTTTTAGCTTTCCTAGACATATACATTCGTATTTCCTGTAATGCTTTCTTTGAATACTTAGATGATACTCTTACTTTCATGAACATTTTTTAAATATATACTTAAAATTGCCATCATTTTTTGTCCAAAACAGGGCTTCTGGAGAATGTAGAAATATTGGGCAAGAGTTCTCTTTCTGATCTCTGAAACTGAGATTAAAGTCACTTCACCTTGCATCTAGGGGGAAGCAAAAATACTGGTGGTTCAGCCCAAATGTGCCATATAGACCAAAGCAGTATATTCAGGTGACATAAAGTAATGAAACATCTCAACGGGAAAAGCTGGACTGTAGAAGCAGAAGAGAAAAGGCTTGAGAAATACAATGTGAGAAGAGGTAGATGGCTGTGGAAGGCAAACCACCCAATATAGATTACTGTTTGTTATAACCAGGGGACATTTATTTCTAAATATTTGTACCTGAAGTACTTCTGTAACAACATATTCATTGCATGCAAATAATGTGATCTCCAAAATCGTCAAGGTCAGCATCTGAACTGGACTTGTTTTCCCCAGGAGGGCTCCAAATGAAATTAAAGCAGCTGCTGTGCTGAAGTCTGCATTTATCATGCTGAAGTTAAGAAAAGAAATTAAACAAAGACAAAAAAAATGCAGAAATAGATTTTTTTTTTCTGGAAATAAGATGGACTAAAACTTGCATCAGTAAAATGATAAATCTTTAACCATGAGGTTTAGAACTGTTAGGATACATTCTGCTCTTTGTGGACAAAATTAAAATCAAACCTTTCCTTTTTTAGGCAAGGACATCTTAACGCTTACTGAGGATAAAATGTAGGAAAGTTACCTTCTGCTTACACCATATTTGTGTGCAGGTAGTTGAAATTATGGTGAAGTAGAGACATTTTTGTGCCTGCTGGATACAGGAGAAGTATGGAGAGGTCCTGGTGCTGTGCTACTGAGAGGAACATATCAAGGTCCAGGTCTCCAGAGATTCAAAGGGGTCTCTCAACATGGCACATGGCCACCAATTGCTTACAGCCTCAATTTTATCCTGTTTTTCTTGGCCCAATATACTAGTGTTGACTCTCGAGAGGTGAAAGACTGATGAATGCTGAGTGCTGGGCAGTAATGCTGCATCAAATTTTAGTGAGATCATATATCTGATCTCACAACTGTTGTAGTTTTATGTTTTTTTCCCCCTGATATCTTAAGGGATAGATGGCCAATTTTGGAAATGTCACACATACCTTTTCATATTAATAATAATTTTCTCTCCTTTCATATGCCAAAATCCTTGCATTAGAGTGCCCCACTGCAGACCCAAGGCAGCAATGAGCATGTTGATGCCAACACTGCTGAATCCATATTTCTTCAGAAAGGTCATCAGGAAACCAAATCCAACAAATATCATCACATGGACATCCTGAAAGACTTAAGGGGAAAAAATATGTAAAGAGGGTCTATACAGATAGAGGAAAGCCAGGAACAAAGGAGGGTTTAATAGAAAAAAAAATGATTCCAAACTCATGTTGTCATTCACCCATATTTGATGATAAGCTACTTGTTGCACATTGAATGTTTTGAAAATTTGCAACCCAATAGCAGATTTATTACTAGCTGCACCATTCTCCAAAGATCACTAGTTCTATACTTGTACTAGGTAATTTAATATGCCTGGAACTCTCCTGGAATATAACAGCTCCCTGTCCATACAGCAGACTTTCCCCCTCAGATCGGAGTTGTCACCTCCAAAATGTTCTGACCTAACTCCAAAAGAATACACGATAATTTTCTGGAAACCTGCTAGTTTGCCAACAAAAAAAAGGATGCCTATGATTCAAACAATTTACTAATTAAAAAAAATATATTCTAATTGTTTTACCTGGGCAATTGTAATATTCTAAATGCTTTTGAGAACTAAACAAATATTAATATGGATAATCAACATATGCTTATACCTCCTTCAAACTCTTCTAATTGTTAAAATATGGCTAATTATTTCAACTACTTTTTTGATTTTTTTCATTTTTCTGACTTTTTAATACAAAATGAATTTATCATTTGATGTGGATATTATTTTCCATTTTAAGATATTTTGCTATTCTGAAATGTTTAACGTGATGTAATGATCTCTGAATCTACCAGATCTAAGTCCAGTAATTAAGATTTTTTTTCTGATTTTATTGTTAGTAAGAAGCTCAATAGAGAGAAATTTATTGTTCACATTTTTCTTTCATTGGACCTGAGATGCAAATATATAGGAAAAACTAAAATATTGTCCTACTAATGTTGTATTTGGCTTAAAGTATTTGCCAGTTGTGCTATTCTCATGTTTCCTCTAGTTTTGCTATATGCATTGCCATCTTTAGCCAAAAGAGGGCCCAAAAGTATAATAAATTACTGGAGATTCCTAATAAACCTTATTGTATTTGCATTGTGTCATGCTAGTTCTGATACGGCACTGAAATGCATGCATACATACAAATAAGAATGTTTACACGGGGTTACAAACTTTTAAGAATTATGGTCTAAATATGCAGACATTCCCATAACTTTTGCTTCCTCTCCAGACAGGATTTTTCACATGTTTTTATTGACTTTGATAATAGCCAGTAATGAGGCTTTCTGAGACTCGTGTAGTCCACTGGAACTTCCATTTTCCATAATGTCACTCAATTTCCAGAACTATTTTCCAAAATTCTCTTTTGCACTTACTTTAAAGATACACAGCCAACTTAGCTCCCCTATTTGGACTGCTTCTCCTTTGGTACCATTTGCTAATTTTGTATCTCAGAGCCAAATGAAAATACTCATCTTGCTTACCGTTCAACATTTTTATTTCCTTGCTTCAAAGAGTAGTGCAAGAAACTGAAAAGATATGTCTTGGGATGACATAAACCATGCTTAATCAGCCTTTCTGATATTCCCAGCAGCAAAATTTATATGCAGTCAAGAATTTTAAATAGTATAGTACACATTGTACTCAACAACATTGCCAAGGGTCCCATTATTTTGAGGATGGGGACACTATCTACAGCTCCCCTGGTGTCTCTTGGCAGTGTGGCGCTCAGCAGTTTAGATGGAGTCCTGAGCTTACAAGTGAGACAAAAATATGGTGGTGCGTCACATGAAAAAGATCTGAAATAACAGAGGGTGTAACCAGAGATTCTCCCTCCCCATTTTGTAGGATGTATGGAAACTGTATGCCTAACAAACCTCTTCTCCTCTTTTTAAAATAATTCTCTACCAGTGATTCGTCACCTGGTAATGTGTGGCATCTGCACCTTGACATATTAGAAATGACCAAGTTTATTGGACTGACTCTGGTAAAACTATTTTATAAAAGGCCTGTTAATAGTGTCAAATATGTGCAAAGAAGTAGATTGAAGTATAAATAGATGCAAAGAACTAGAGGGAATAATCTATAAAAGAAGCAGCTTCAACAACAGTAGTCTTTTTGTTTGGCTTTAATGGGTTAGATAAACTATTAGCATAATGATTACAAAGAGATTTAGGACTTCAGCAGTTTAGATTATATCACAAAAATGTAGGGTACACTTGAAAATGACCCATTGCTTGTCTTTTTAGACTCTTAATACACCTAGATTACAGACTTTCTAGGAAAACCTAAGGAACAACCTGATCATTATTTGCACACAGCCACCTCTGCAGAAGAGAGTTCCTGCAGTCTCCCAGAGAAGCCTACAATTTGTTAGACTTCAGTGTATTATTTTCTCTCTTTTTTTTTCTTTTTTTTTGTAATCTTCTGCTTAAGTCATTGCAGACAAAGCAAGTAAATTGCTCTCATCAAAAAAATGTATGCATGTTTACAACAATGCAAAGAATCATTTCTGTATTAGTAAAACATACTTTGCTGCTTAAGTAACTTGACATTAATTATGAACCAAAGAACAGTTTTCAAAAGCACCTTGATGACCAAGTAGTTTAATTATCAATGCCCATCAACAGGGCTTCTGCAGGTTCATGTCTTTTTTGAAAGATACTTTTGGAAATCTTACCCCCATCCCAAAAATGCAATTCTGTTGGAAACAAGTGGCTTGTTGACATGTAATTCTGGGGCCTCCTGACAGCTATCCAAGATTCATAGAAATGTTTCACAGCCATCTGGACTAATTTACACATCAGATTAAAAGTCCTAGTGAAAACTTGGTTAATTCATAGATATTAGGACAATTTTCACAAACCAAAGGTCTTGAATTTGTCAAGTATGGACCTTGTGCTTGAACTACCTCTTACACAATTTTTTTAAAGAACAGTAGGTCTGGAATGGTTTCAAATGATGGAGAAAACAGCACAAAATGAAATAAGCATTTTCAATGACTAATTGTATTTAATAAAATATAGCAGTTCTATTAATGGAGAAAATGACACAATGTGCAATAAACTGTTTCAATGACTAATTGTTTTTAATAAAATATAGCCCTTCCATTCTGTAAGACAGGAAGAGAAAGATTGGGAAAAATGCTCCAGCCAATCCTGGACAAAGCCAATGCACGCAATACTCCAAGGCCGTTCAAAGCTAATATATTAATTTCACTATATGGTATGATGGTCAGTCTCAATGCAAAGATGCTTGTGGAATTCAGGTTTATACTTAAATTATAACTTTACTTTGCTGAAAAAGCAGAAAACATCACAGAACAAGAAACCTTTCTGAGCATGGGGCATAAATCAGACACAGAACATTGCATCTTAGGTGCCACCTAGAAGTACTTGCAAAACCACTGCACACTGTTTTTCCCCCATTCCACCACACATAAAGTGTGTGGTATTCGCCATTCCTGTATTTAGATCCTCCAAAGACAGGTACGATGCAAAACCATATTCTGGGAATGATCTCAGCTCAGACCTCCTTGTTTAGGTGGAAAGCTATGCTGACTTTCAAGTTTTTTTTTGTCTTTATAAGGGATGTATCCAAAAATGCTGAAACAGCTTAGGTCCATGGTATGGGTGGATTTAATGTATACAAAAGCAGGCCTTGTTTTATAGATCTGGCAATATAAATTGGACTCTAGCTGAAGCAACTAAATCTACCATAGAATGAGGTATTAATTAACATCCCAGGGCTTTCTGAAGAAAGCATGTGAAGCAGTTTGGCCCCATCATTTTGTTGGCTCAGAGGAAGTCCAGGCTCAGAATATGTCTCAATATATCATATATATATCAATATATCAATATATTGATATATATAACAATATATATCAATATATCATAGTCTTAACTCTTGGCAAGATATTCCTGCAAATTCTATTCTTTTATGTGCACTTTGGAGACAGGGATTTTTGAAAGAAGATAGTCTAAAAGTGAAAGCACAGATATCAGTAAATAGCACCTTTTATTTTTTTATTTATTTTTCCCACTATTTTGCTGTGAATAGGACTCATTTAATCTTAGGTGAGCACCTAAAAGCCCAACATTATATCTAGCATGTTTCCGTAGTTTATATCCATACCAGTAAACTCAACAGCCCAAGATCTCTTCTCTGGCTGAAGGACAAATGACATGGCTTGACACACAACTACTCTTACATTTTGCAGCAGTATTCTCACCCCTGCCATTTACTGTGAATAGTCCCTTACTCATGCAATGTCTAAAGCCATGTGAAGGCAAGTTGGGAGACCTGGGTGCTGGTTTCCAGGAGTCAAAACCATGCCAGAAGCTTCCTAAGAGCTCAATAGTATGGATGACTGGGGGATAGGGTGTCAGTATAATCTACTCATACACTGCCTGTGAGCAGGGAAAGGCAGAAGTAGAGAGAGACAGAGAGAAGGGCAATTTTTCACATGTATCTATCTCAGGCACTAGTCTTGGGGAGATGAAGACTATAGATGACCTCTAGCTCAATAAGCTATGCCTTAAGGCCTTTCTTTTTTTTAGAGTTAGGTGAGCAGAATCCTTTTTTTCCATGAATTGGATGATGATCCTGCCATTTCTTTGCCCTCTTTTTAAAGTATAGAACTGAAATTGAAAAACAGGTCTCCATGCAAGGGCAAGGCCGGGGTTTTGTTTAATGCTAGAAGAGTTACTCCATTAGAAACTGAGTACCTGTGGTACTATGCATGGCTCAAACAGCCTCTGTCAAAAATAATCCAGAAGACTCATATTTTAGAAGAATTTTGCCTAATTCTTAGGTGTGTGCAACTTTCTTTCATTTTCCGCCAGGAACTTACTTTCGTTTTCATTGGTAAGCAGGAGTCTAAGAAAGCCAGAGTACTAGAGCTCAAAATGATCATATTCCACCTGAAGAAGGTAGTTCTTGCCTATCAAATAGATCTGAACCTGAATCTGAGGGATATGTGGCCTAGATAACATCCTCGATAATGTTCTAGATAACAGCTGAAATAATACAAAAAAGGCAATACATACAAATGCACTACATACAGGTGAGGAATTCTGCATTGTTATGACCATCGTTAAAAGGATTCCAATCAGGGCATTTTTACAATATCGGATCCAAGAAGAGCAACAACAAACTTTCATTAGTGTAAGAAAGCCAGAGGATGTTCTTCTGCAAACTACTCTTGCTATTTATTCACCAGGGCCTGCTCTTTGCATAAGAAGGGAAGGGTGGGAGCAAGCAGCTACTGCTTTTCATGCCAAAAACATTCTCTCATGCCAAAAACATTCTGTCTAGCTGAGTCTTCTAAGCTATATCGTCTTTTTTCAGAAAGCTTTCTTAGGATTATTTTAAAGGACTTCTAACTACTATCAGCATTAGACAGCAATACTTACATGGGTATAGAGCATCCTGAGCATGATCACTGCTGTCGTATCCCACATATAAACTGAACATAATAATGATGGCCACTTCCAGAAGAAGAGCCAGGATAGAAAACTTGAACTTCATGTTGGTGTCAATGGCTGAAGGCATCGCGGGACAGCAGCAGGCTGTGAGAACCTGATAGAGGGTTGCCTAAATCAGGGGATCTCGGTTATATAGCGAGAGAGAGACAAGAGAACCCCCGTCACACCCACTGTGGGAGGGAATAGTATAGGTCAGTATAGCAATTGCTGTTCCTCAGCTATTTCTATGTGTGAAATGCTGGATTACAAATTCTTATGTTTGTAATACAAAATAGTTCATTAATTCATGCATATACTTCTCAGTATCTTTTATATATATATATATATATATATATATATATATATTATTTTCAAGGTAATAATAGCCTGGAAGAAAATCTTGCATCTTCTGATTTGCTGCACATAATGAGGAACACAACTGCTGCCTGTTGTGTTTCCTGCAGTCAATAATTTCTCCAAGTTGTAGCTTTAATTTTAAATAGGTAAATTATTTTTCATGCGATGTGAAATGTGGATAATCTCCTATCTCTTGGCAATAGGATAACTAAACAAAGTGAATTTGTTTCAGTAAAATGCAGAAGCACTTTCATTTCATACTGAATGAAATGTGCATAAATCCAGCACAAGTTGCTTAAAAAGAAAATAATTATGCTTCCTAAAAAGAAGAAAGGATATTTGTAGTTGCTGAAGAACAAAACTATAGAAGCTGTAGATTATTTTAAAAAAGAGAGAAACATGAAGAAGAACTTTATTTTTCAATTTTGATTTTTTTAAAAAAATTCACTTAGCTCAGACAATCAGATCAGAGATGAATGTTTTTAAAAGGTTTTAAAATGTAAACCTCAGTTTGTGAATATTCTCATGAATAAGGAGCACATTAAATTTCATCAGGATTAATAGGAGAATGATTATGTATTCTTGAATATTCATATTGCTTGTCAAACTTTCTGTAGAATCTTCAAAGTTTTGTATATATTGCTATAATACTGAGTATCTCTCCCTCTGATAATTCAGTATTCAGAATAGGACTAAAAATGTTTAAACATCATCAGTATATACACTTTTTTCAGGTAGAATTTCTATATTGAAGACCACATGGTAATATCAAAATGAAAATGGAAAGTCTAGTTCTTGAGCCAGAATGCACCAGAAAAATAGTAGTAAATAATGAATGAAATAATTCCTTGATAATAATTCCTAAGTCTGTAGGACTTTTTATGTTGGGCAGAATTGTCTTTACATATTATGCAATTAACCAAAGTGCTAGGCATCTAGGAATAAAAATATAGATGAAAATTACATTGTAGGAGTAAGACACAAATATAAAAAGACTGATAGTATCACAGTAGAAAACGATTTGATCAAGTAGAAGCAGTGCTAGGATACAGGAATAAGCACCCATACCGACTGTTGGGAGTAAAACTGACATATTCTGCATCTGCTGGGAGATGATGCTATGCTGGGCTGCAGTCCTGGTGAAACTACTATTGGAAAGGGGCTCACACAGTTTATGAGACTTAAAAAAAAAAAAAAAAAAAGAAAAAGAGAATCAGGGTAAACCTAGGTACTGTTGCTCAGACCCTGGCACTATTCAGACCCTTGAAAAGGAGGAGTGGAAATGAAGATATTTTCAAATGGAAAGAAGATATTCAGCAAGGCAGACTTAACAATGTATTGCATTTGCAAAGCTAAAATGTTCACATTCATTTTTTTTTTCATTGTAGGAACTATATTTCATTTCTACAGTTAAAAGAGAGGAAGCAGAGCTTTCTTAAAAGCTGTACTGATCCTCCTTCCTGCACGACAGGATAAGGCAGACTCCAGTGTTTGACTGTAAGGAGCTGCTAACCACTTCATTTTTGCAGGAAGTGGTTAAAAAGGAGCAAAATCATGAATAAAATTAATTGTGTTTTACAAAAGTTTTTTTTTTTTTTTAATTCAACCATGAATATCTCAATTATTCCAAATTGAAAGGAATTTTCCCCTGGGACTTGTAATCTAAACACAATTACATTTTTTTTTTTGTTCATTATCTAATTATTCCTGAGTGAAAATCTCATATGCAGTAAATACAATGCTGAAGATTGTTAAATTATTTCAAGAGTGCTGAAAGGGCTCCTGGTTGATCTCTTATTGGGAAAAAGGACTATTTAAATTTAGAAATCAGTCAAACCAAGTTAATTTAAGCAGAATTGCCCAAGAGTATTTCACTATATCTTAAATTACATGTTGATTATAATTATTTGTTGAATATAATTATTTGGTGAGTAGCTCAGACTCACCCGTACAATTTTTAGAAACCTAAGTCAGGTGAGCCCACCCTTCTCATCTGAGAATCTCAAGAACTTGTCACGTGCATTCTTGTTTGCTCAGCAGTAATTCATCCCTGTGCACGTGCCCTGCATGGTTAGTGGGACGGGGTCTTCTTCTCTGAGAATGTACAACAAAGCTGCGCTCC
Organism: Tinamus guttatus; assembly: GCF_059628265.1. NCBI lineage: Eukaryota > Metazoa > Chordata > Aves > Tinamiformes > Tinamidae > Tinamus > Tinamus guttatus. The sequence continues at coordinate 336,114 of NW_028288589.1, forward strand.
AATATATACATGTATGTATATGAGGCCGCATCTGGAGTATTGTGTCCAGTTCTGGGTTCCACAGGACAAGAGGGATGTGGAGCTGCTGGAGAGAGTCCAGCGCAGGGCTACAAGGATGATCAGGGGCCTGGAACATCTGCCCTATGAGGAGAGGCTGAGGGAGCTGGGCCTGTTCAGCCTGGAGAAGAGAAGGCTGAGAGGGGAGCTGAGCAGTGTCTACAAGTACCTCAAGGGAGGCAGTGAGGAGGATGGGGCCGGCCTCTTTTCACTGGTGACCACTGACAGAACTAGAGGTAATGGTCACAAATTGAAGCACCAAAAGTTCCACAGGAACTTCAGGAAAAATTTCTTAACAGTGAGGGTGACAGAGCCCTGGAACAGGCTGCCCAGAGAGGTTGTGGAGTCTCCTTCTCTGGAGATCTTCAAAACCCTCTTGGACGCAGTCCTGTGCCACGTGCTCTAGGTGACCCTGCGTGTGCAGGGGGATTGGACTAGATGATCTCTAGAGGTCCCTTCCAACCTTAAGCATTCTATGATTCTATGATTCTATGTCAGCAAGCCGACATATCAGTGTAACTGGAATACCACAGGTTTTAGGAATTTCATTTGCTACCATCACTTCATCTTCTGAGTAGGCCTATCCAGCTCCTAGCTCTCCCCTGAATTTTTTTTTTTTTTTTTGATCACACGAAATAAAAAGAGTTTAGCTGATGGTGCACAGGACAGAAGCCACAGATAAATGACCCCTATGCATATACAGCTGAGTTGTATATTATTAGGGCTTCAGAAGAAATTATATTCCAATATTTAGAAGGAATTTTAGAGAAGGCAAATAATGTATATTGCATCTGTAATAGTCTAAAAATATATGCAAGGCAGAAAAGGGACTGCTCCAGCTAGAGTTCAAAGCTCAGCTCCGTAAATGCAGTTTGTCCATGTATTGCTTAAGTAGCCTCCCTCACCTTGGAGAGGAAAATGACACTGAATCTGTTTTTCTGACTCCTTGGATATCAAGAACTAATTTGTCATGACTAGATTTACATAATCCATGCAGGCCTCTTACCTCTTGCACAGTTTCTTACAAAGTACAACAACAACAAAAAAAGAGATTTTCTACCCCTATTAATGCAACACTTTAAAAATTTCTAATCAAAAAGCAAAACAAGAGAAGGGAAATATGATGGACAAACAATAGCCATGGCTTAACAGATAGACCAGAGTTTAATCTGCTGTAATCAGGCTGTTACTGAAGTAACTAAGTTTTTCCTGTTACAAACTATACAGACTTTCCCTCCAGAGGAAACTACTTGATTGCTATACAGGACACTTCCTTCTTACAGTACAAAGAGACATAATAGACGTTAAGACTGGGAGGATTTTTTCATTCTTTTAGCCCTCTTTAAATAAGGATTTAAATCTTTAAATAAAATGGAGAATTTTGTCTAAATAAGCTTGTGAATCTTGTAGAAAAAAAGCAAGGTAGATTTAAAGACTTCACTGTTTTATGTTCTGCTTTTACTTCATTGACACTGCGAAGAAGGAACAGAATGCACAGGCGGAAACTATTGGTTGAGGTGTATCCCAAAGTGGCTGGAAAGCTGCTTATAATAGATAAAGGGGCTCATTCTCTTTGACACAAGAGGCAGTTTGTACTGTTCTTGTGATAAAAAAAAGGAACTACTTCAAGGTAGATGGATGTTTTACATACACGTTAAATCTCTGTTTTCTTGACAAAGCAATGTGCAATTATGTAAATTAGATTAAGGCTTAAAGTCTGGGCATCTACTTGCAAAAAGCATTTATGATAAATCATATGTTTTCCCATGTTAAAGCAAGTGTTGCTCTTGCTCTCCATCAGACCTCTATGCTGAGTCTTATCTGGGCATTACAGCTGGTGGAGAAGCTATTGCTGCCAGTTTTAAGTAAGTCCTTTGCAAACTGATATTAAGGTTGTGAGAAAGACTGGGAGGTTATTTGAGACAAGGCAAAGTATCATGTCAGTTGATTTTCCCCAATGAGAGCTGTCTCTATGGTACAAAGTCCAGTAGAGAGCTGAAGAGAAATCTGTATGCCTCCGTGTTCACGCTACTCTTGCCAGAAAAGCACAAGGAAAGACCACTTGTTGCAGAAAATGAGAAGTCTTTTGTTCCCTATTCACTTTTCATGACATTACTTTTCCCATAGGCAACAGCAAACATGTGACAACTCAAGGGACCCCCTAAGTTCATCTTGGGTGACATGTGCCTCCACAGCATTGCCTAATTGAGATTTCTGACGTCCAGTCTGCTTTTTCATATTCATGAGAATCAAAACCAAAGCACCAAACAAAAACCCAAAACACAAGGAAAGATTTAAATGGAGAGAGAGATTATTATTCTACCGAAGCAAAGGCTTAACTTTCAACAGTGGAGACATGGTTAAAAGAAAAACTGGAAAGGTGCACCTGAAAATGAGGATTTTTCAACATTGTTTAGAAGACATTTCTTAGCTGTTTTAGCTACAGAGTTGGCTGCGCGGTTTTGAAGTCCATTTCTTCTGAATTCCCAATTATCTGAAGATTACCATGAAATTCCTTTTTCTGAAAAGGAATCTCTAACACACTTTCTAGCAACCCCTTCAACTTCTATCCGTCAGTTGTGATGGAATTTAAGGGGACTTTCAGGTTTGAGTGAGTACTTTTAGGAAATATTGTTTTAGGTTGTTTCAGTCCAGATTCTCTGGAATGGCACAGGTTTTTTAATACGCTGACTTCCCTCATTGGATTCAACTTTCTTAGGAACCACCAACTCCTTCCTTCCCTGGCAATTTCATTTCACAGAGGACTTTTTCTGTGACTTAATTGCTACTTCCAAATTCCACATCCTGGAAACTGTTATCTACACAACAGTTTTGTTAGACTAATAATTCAAGACCTGTTTTGGGACTTATCAATCAGAGATCATATGTACCACATTAATAATTGCAATGAACAACCTGGGGTGCCTCAGTTTCCCCTCCTCCTTTTCTATTAGGTTCACACAAGAGTGGAGATTTGTTTATCTGCAAGGATTAATGTCAAAGAAAAAAGCTTTTGAAAAATAAGGAGGTACATTAGACTCTGTAACTGCAACAGAGCATATCTGTTTGCCTTGTCTGTGGCAAAATAGATTGCAAATTTTGTTTTGTGGCCCAATAACTTTTTGTTTCTCTTTCTTAGGTTTGTTATCAATTTTCCATCTGTTTCTGAGCCTTAAGATTTCCATTTCCTCTTTTTTTTTTTTTCCTCCTTTTCTTTCTAAAATGACCCACAGGTGTTATTTGCATTTCCATCAACCTCTTCCAGCTTTATAAATCCTCCTTTTCCTCTTCCCCACTGTTCCTTCACAGTTACAGTCTTGCTCAGTGCTGTGCTGTGCTGTTCCTGCAGAGGTCCTGTATGCTCCATTTGCTATAGGAGAAGCTACATGGCTGAAATAGTGATTACAGCAATATCCACACGCGCTCTGTTTCAGCAAGAGGGCATGTTCCTGTCACTGCCGCTTCACTGTGCCCTCCCGTTGAGAAGGTTAAGTACTTCTCTCTCCACTAAATCTTGCAGAGTACACAAATGGTACAGAAATCCTAAGCGAGCTACATAATACTGAATTTGCAGTAGTAATTGCAATGCATGCATGAAGAGCCAGAGTGGGTGGTTAGGGAATATTCCCCAATCAAAAGATATGTTAACTTCAGTTTCTCTGCGTAATATCGCTCCCAGTGCTACTTTTGTGGAGCAATTCATCCATAGTAGCCAGATCCGAAGAGGGTGTCTGCAGACTGAGACCGTAACAAATAGGCTCCAGAGAGCTTATCCCAGAAGACCTCCTGCTACATGCAGCATTATCATCATTTATCTAAACATCAGCCTCTCAGAGGCCGTGCTCTAATGTTCTTAGTGGTAAAACAGCAAGATGCTGTTTAGCTGCTATGCATGAAATAATTGGTCTGACCTACTTGGGGATTTTTCAAGCCAAAGAGAAAATTACTATGTGATATTAATAGCTTAACAGCTAGTGTTAACTCTGGGGCACACTACAAGTTAGAAACCAATATATACTATAATACATACATTTTGCCTGTATATTAACACTGATTTGAGAGCCACCAATTCTGATCTGTACTGCCTTGTCATGAGTCACTAGTGTAGGTAGAACAAGCTGTACCTTAAAAAAATGCACAAAAGAAACTCCCATATTCTTACTTTTCCCTCTGTTCAACTAACATCTCTTTCAGTTGCCTGAACATTAGCTAAGTACAAACTTCTTTGTTTATAGCTTCAATACTGTTCTAATGAAAGACATGATTTGTGACCTTCGTAATTAATTTACATCTCTCTCTTTTTTTTTTTTCTAGTTACCAGGAAGTAAGTACTAAATCACAGAATACTCAGAAGTAGTTTTGTGCTATTGAACTGACAAGATTAATTTATTATTTCCCTGTAATGGGCCAAGTAGAAATTCAATGAACAACTGTAACCCAAGTTATTTTCTGAAATACAACACTCCATATGAGACAAGCCAACACTGGATGTACTGTCATGAATTGAAAGTAAATAAATGGAGACTTATCGGGAAAAAATATTTCAAGGAAAAAGTCCAATATCTGACATGTTCACACTGGCTTATAAAAGAAATGAAGCTTTCATCCCATCCCACAACTCATGGGATACCATCAGTTTGCAGGTATTTCTGAAATAAATGATTACCAGCACTAAATAGCTCATGCAGGGCTGGACAAAATTTTTTCATACTGGTTTATTCAACTTGTCTGTAGAGCTAGATCGACAACAACTGTAAGAAGAGTATAATAAATTAAGCTCCAAATAACTAAGCTTGACTTGTGACATTAAAGAAAAAAAAAAAAAAAAAAAAAAAAAAAAACTTTCTCTAAACATGTTCAAATGGTCAGGGTTGTTATTTTGCTTCATGTGTATTGATGACCAAAAGGTTAGTCTTACATAATTACGCCAAAGTGATGGTTGTGGTTAGCTTATCCTGGAGCAGCATCTTGTCTAAATGTTTTCTCACCTTTCACAACGTTTTTTAAGATCGGTATTTTCAGTAGCTGGCTGAGTGCTCATTGAAGAAAATTACCCGTATGGACTGGGCACAATCTTGATGGATACGAACACCATGGGCAGAGCTGGGTGCTGGCAATAGGGTCCATCAGCTTCCACAGAGGAAGCACACCCGGGGTCTCTTCAGAGGGTCCAGATGGGAGCAAAAGGCGATGGAACTGGAGACAAAGCTACAACGTGGGTCCAAAATCCACCTCTCAGGCAGCACCAGAGGTAAGATACTTTTGGATTGTTATTAGAGATAGAATGAATGATCGTTCTTAGATGAGTAGTCATTCATATTTCTTATGATTCTGCCCATCTAGCAAACTTTTTTATCTAGACAGCCTCTGCCTTAGCTCATAGGGTTTTTGTTTGTTTGTTTTGTTTTTCCCTTGACTTTTGTTCTACTATTTATTTTCATCTCATCTCATTCTTTGCCCATTTCTTTTTCTTCCAGCATCTACTTTTTTCTTTCCTATTCTCTTTTATGAGCTGATTTCCTCATGAATGCACAGCCAATACAGTTTGTGGAAGAAACATGACGACTGCTTTCAACACCTTATTTATTTTGACTTGTATGCTCTCCCTTTTCCATCACTCAGAATTTGTCTGTTCTGGGAATTTTCAGAGAAATTTTCACTTGCTGAGGACTCTTCCTTGAATTGCAGGTACCTAATGAAGTAGTCTCTTCCATAAATGTTTTCCCTTCTTTCTGTAAAGTTAAGATTTAAGTCCTTCTTAATTCAGCTGGAAAGCTGTTGCTTGTTTTTCCAATTTTAACATTTAGGAGCTGACTTCTCCCTTAAATTTATTCATAGAAAGTATATATAATTCCTTCTTATGACGAAAATATCTGGCAGCTCAAACAGCTTAATTCAACAATCGTAACGTTTATAGAGAAAAAAAAATCTCTTTCAGCTTTTGTTTTTATAATACAACAAGCTCTTTAGTTTTGTCTTATATTGCAGGCTGTTTTTCCGTACATTCTCATAATATACCAGCAACAGCAGGGAAAATATGTCCTTGGGTGCGTTCTTTTCTGGAGTTTCTCATAGCAATTCCACAATTAATACACCAAGTTTTCCTGTGTAGAGGTTCTTCAGGTTGATGCTCCTGCCTGAGAGAGGTGGTAATGAAGCAAAGAAAGGTATTGAGCTCCAGCAGTGTCGGGCCCTGACTTTTTTTTTTCAGGTATGCTTGCCTGGTGGATTTTCAAGAAATCTGACATCAGAACTCTCTTCTGTTATGCTCCAGGTCTAATGTCTTAAGTACAGACACTGTCCTAAAGCTGCTGAAATGAAAATGACAGGAAGATATGTCAAAGGGTTAATCTCTTTTGGGAAGTTTGCTTCAGGACTGCAGGAAACCTGGTCAGGTTATCTTTATGTTCTCAATGTCAAGTGCCATCATTAAAACAGAAAGACACCCATCAAAAAAATCACTGGCAGAATGGCAGTGAGATGTTTGGATGTATCTTTTGGCAGATAAAATACCTCTCATGTTTTACCTCATAGAAGGGCATCACACTTACTCATTCCATTGCCTCCAAGGGGCTTTTGAAGGAAGAGTACTCTTAGTATGTGCCAAACAGACACACAGAATGAACAGAAGAAAAAGGTGTTTTAATTAAGGACTGCTTTAATTTCTCCAAGTGCATACAAGCAAATTGATTTCTCTAAAAGACTTTTGTAAAGTGCAGGGGACTGTGTACTGGGTAAGCTATGCTCTAGGAACAGGTCTAGCTGAGGGAATGGTGAGCTAACACCGTCTATGCACACAAAGAACTAATTCAATTTAGAAGCCTGAGGAAAAAGAAAGGGTGAAAAGGTTCAGCTTTCCCTATGAGTGTGCTAAGAGGTAAGCAAAGCTTGTCAGGCTGCAACAATAGCTCTTCAACAATCATTAAGTAGCAGAATTCCAGGAAACCTGCCAGATCACCACCACTCTGGAACAACAGGTCCTGCTTTGGAAAAAAATGGCAGGGAGGAGACTCAAAGCCTGATTTTGATCTGGAATAGACTTGCAAGAAAAATGTGCCCAGATTTGCTAAACTTCCAGAGAAGGGGCATTTCCCTCATTTCCTGCCATTGGCTCAGATACCTGGATGCTGACTTGGATTTGGATCAGGACAAAACATGTAGTACCTTACCGTCCTAGTAGAGTTGGAACTAATGGAAACTATCTGTTTCCAGATCTTCTTTTTCTTGGGCCTTAGCTGACTAGCTGACTAACTGACTAGCTCTGACCTACTCTGTTGCTACAAATAGTTAATAGGCTTTCATATTTCCTGAAAGTATTTATGGATAGAATCTTGCATCCATTAGACTCTCATTGCCCTGTGAATCAAGAAGTGAAAATAGAACATAATTGTGAGTTAATCTGCCTGTAGATGAGATGTCCATAGTCATACACTACCAATCAGGCATCCTGCCAGCCCCTTCCCAGCTGGATACACAACTCATCCTAATCAAAGAGTTCTTTTGATACCATCAGTTTCCAATACTAAAAAATGAATGTCTCATTAAGGACATCTTTTCTGTTATAAGCTTCTTTACATTTGGGATTTATCAAAAATGAAAATGGTAGAGGGTCAAACATCTTCACACCTCTGAGCTGACAAAATACCCCAATAAAACATTCATAATAATCAGACTACACTTGAATGTTCGTACTTTGCTTTTGTCTAAGCCTCCCATAGCCTTCAACTGGGCTGCCCATTGAGCTTTGATCTTCTGCAACATCCTAACTTGGTTCATTAGGACAGATGGAGGGTATGAAAAATTAAGTCTGTGGCTGGCAAACCTCCATCCCTGTACGAGCTGCATATTAAAATTATCATATGGCCAAGAGCTGCAAGATGTGAGGTGCATACCTTGGAAAACTGAGAGGCAACTGCATTTCCCCCAAAGGACTGAAGGTTGAGACTGGGTTGAGTTTGTAGATAGGATGATGCAGTGGGTAGCTCAGGAGTCTGTGGGTAGCTCAGGAATCTGTGGGTATCCTCTTCATATTGAAAGAGGTTCCGAGGTATTGGGCTCCTTCCTCTGTAAGCTGCCCGGCAATGCTGATCAACCTTTGTGATCTATGTCAGCCTGAAGTAACGTGTATGAAATATGAGTGAAAAAATGTACAGGGAACTTGCCTGTAAGTCACAAAGTGGGAATGAATCCTGCAAAGCACATCTAGATTAAACTGTGATTATGATTAAACTGAATGGTTAAACTGTCTAGTTTTAATTAATTTCCAGGATATTAAATGTTCATGCTAAAGCTCAAATCTCTTTCAGGTTTATTCCTTTTAATCAAACACAGTTTTGCAGTACTAGTACATCACCATCCATACAATAGAAAAAGAGAAAGAAAATTCTCCCCTCTTGCCCCCTTTCCTAAAAAACCCAAAACAGTAATGTCATTTGCAGTAACTAATTCTTTGTGATTACAAGTGATCTCCTGATATATGAATTTTAGGAAAATACTCCTAAGAAAAGAGCACTGTCTTAGGAGTCTACTGCAAAAAAATGAGACTTTTTCATTTTCTGATGTGTGGCAGGGTGAGGAAGGAAAGTCTCTTATGTTGTGTCATTTGACTTGATCAGAACTGTGCAGTAATGTCCACATTAGAGCTGAACTCTTCTGTGAAATTATTGGTTTCATGTAATCTTGCTTTGGAAGCAGCATTGCTTAGACATTCTACTTCTGCTTTTCAGTCCTGCAAAAAAATCTCAAGGAGTTCAACTCTTGCCAAAATAAACTGTTTTTGACCATCTAAGAATCACATAGTAAATCAAAATAACTTGTTTAACATATTCCCACTTCATCATCTTTGTTTGCTTGTAGGTTTCTGGTATATAATTACCTGAAGCAAAGAGAATTATGCTCTACCTGTTTCCTAATAAGTGTAAGCACTCATCTGGGTAGAAACAGGGATTATCAGCAGCCTAACTGGGACACTTACATTTAGAAGAGGGATTATTTAAGCAGAGAAGGTGCAAACTTTCATGCAAAGAAATAACATTAAACAGCAAGTGGAGTCCTTATTCTTCCCATACAAGTGCATTGAATCTCTGCCACTTATTTGGATGGATATTAAAATTGTTTCCAAGTTCACATAGTTTTTGTAAACAATAAGGACGATAAAGGAAGCATGGTTTGAAATGCTGGAATTGAATTTACAGGAAAGATTCTGTTTCTTTTACTTTAAGAAAAGGAGGCAACAGAATTATCTGGGAGTTAACAAGAAGTAGTCATACTGTCTACTGGAAAAGATTATTTATGTAGTAAATTATGTTGCATTGTGAAGCACTAAGCAAGCATTCATGTTGCTTTCTGTGAATTATTGCAGCTTTTTACAACATTCAGCATGAGCCTTGTGAAACCCACAGTGTTAGGACAGATCCGCGGCATGGCTTGAACCATGGAGATGTTATTAGAGTGGGAACCTGTGGTAACTCTCCAGTGAATGGAGAAATAACCTCTGCAGCAAGATGTGTTTTAGGTGTCTGCCTAGAGTGAGAGCAAAAGCCGAGTCATGTCATTTTCTCTCCATTGGTTGTAAAAGAAATCTACCAGAATCTGTCTAAGATGCAGGTAACTACATTGCAGGCATATAAAACCGGATAAGATGAATTCTAGTGGAGCACAATGCTCTGAGCATCTCCCCAGGTGTAGAATAGCTGTAGCTCTGAAGGAAAGCAGCTAATGGAGAAAGGACAGCGAGTCTGGAGACCTGACATTATTTTTATCTTTGCCTTTTGTCTCCTGAATGATTCTGGAAAAGCACTTAACATTTTTAGCTTTGGTATCAACTCAGTAAGAGTGACCTCAAGTGTAAAGAAAGATTAAATTTATATAAAATGGTGGAGCAGGTAACCCTCTGAGATCTAAAAACATTTAAAATACGTGAAAATATGTAGTGTACAATGCATTAATATAGCATATTAAATTTAGACATAGATTCCAAGTCCTCCTTTACTGCTATCACTATATATGCATGTGTGGGAGGAGGAGAGTGCAGAGGAGTGTTAACAATGCAGAAGTGAAAGAGAAATACACCATTTGACTTGAAAAGATAATTTCAGTTACTCCAGAAAAAAATTCTGATGATAACAAACATTGTAGAGAGCCATTTTCACTTACACATTCTGAGCATTGTTTTGTTTTTCAGTAACTGCAATGAAGAGTTAATGTGGGCAATTTCACTAAAGCATATGAAAATATTTCCATTCCAACATAACTTTTCCTAAGAACAGTGTTTCCACAAGACTTAGTAGTGGAGTCGGAATATCTTTGTCAGCTCCAGTGAGACCCTGGACCGGATACCTAAGCCAGTGTAGCCAGTGCGGGGACTTGTGAGCGTCACCAGCAAGACAGTGCAGAAGGGAGCAGCATTTCCAGCAGCATCCCCTTGTCTTGTGGTTAAACCAAGATAAAATTATGCTGGAGGTGTGTGTACGCAGTGTGATATTATAATTAACAGGTCTTTAAGGGCTCCTTATCAGCATTCACTAATTAATCTCCTCACCTCTGAGTATGCAATTTATCTACCTGTTGCAGTCAGTGAGACCAAAGCACAAGAGGTTAAATGTATTCCTTCCAGCCCAGAGTGGAGACAGTAGCTGTCAAATGACTTCTTAATGAGAAAGTCCCCTCTCCTGATTTTCGTGTTTGAAACATGACCTTTTCACTTGGAGGAATCCTTTTTTTTTGGCAGAAGTGCTTGTAGCAGGCCGGGAGCTGGGAACATTCTGATGGTCCTCACTCTGACACCCCTGTGCTGCATGGGGTTCAAGATGTTCAAGCATCTTCCTACAGCTCCAATTCTTGTGGGTTGATCTGAGGTCCCAAATTCCTAATGGCACATCAAACATGCATAATTGTGTGAGTGTTTGAACTCAAAGCTGAAGGATACCTGAGGCTGAAAAAAAGAGACCTGAGGTAAGGCCCAGGCCAAAGTGGGGATCTAATCTTCTTTGTGCCTCAGGATAAGGATTTCAGAGGAAATATTGAAAAGTGTGTCCTCTGATGCTATAGAGGTAATTTGGGAAATGGTATATAGGAAGGAAATGTGGGATCAGATGTGAATATGTGAAAGAACATTTTTGAAAGCTGGATGCACTGTTGTGAGCAGGTAAATATTTTGCCTCCATTTCATCTGGGAAGAAAGTTCTCATCTCCTCAGCTTTGGAGTCTGTCCTGTTTCATCTAATTTCGCATCTCTAAAAGTTGGCCATCTAGTCTGAATTAATCATCTCTGTTCAGTGCAAAGAGACAGGCATCAGTCTCTTGCAGATCGCAGTGGGATCTGTTTTAGCCTGTGCTCTCTAATAACTCTTGTTTGGCATGATGGCATCAGTCACTCTCTGGAGTTACCAAACCTTGTTTTTCACTACTTTAAAGTCTTGTCTTCAGTTACTTAGCCTGCTGTTATTGTAGACACATTCTGTAGAATGTATTGTAGGTACATTGAAGATTTAAGTGATTAAAGATTGATGGGAGAGTTGTTCTCTTTACCAGAAAAATAAACAGGGACACTCTTAGGTCCATGACAGTGAGCAAGTCTCTGTGAAACTGAAAGTGAGTGTTTTTTTTCTGTTTTGCTTAGGCCAGAGAAAATGTATGATTCTTAGATGTCTAAAATAGGTAGCATGGATACTGCACTTAGCTTATGTTAAATGTCAGAAGTGTTCTTTCTTCATAAGCCATAAAACTGGCATATGTGGCTTCATAAAACTTTTTCAAAACTGTGTTTAAAATCTTTCTCACCTAAGTTGTCTGCTTATGAGCTCTTACATCATTCTCTGTAGATAAAAGACTTAAACTTGTACTGTAGTTGTTACTCTTATCATCTTTCAGCGTATGTGCTATTTATGAGTATATCTGGAATCAGAATAGAAATGTAAAGACATTTCTTTGGTGTTATTAGTTTCTCCATGATGTTACCCTTAAAAAGTAACACAAATACAGGTATAATTTCTGCACATTTCAAAAGATATATGCTAGAGCCATAATAGAAACAAAACCCAAGGCATCAGTATTAAAAGTAAGTTCATGAAAAATGTTCAGGGAAAGGACAAAAGCATTTTAAGACATGCAAGATCTCGATGGATGCAATGTTGCTTTTGTCTCCCCTGCCATGGGGCATTCAGAAGTTTCTCTGCCTTCCCAAGGAGATGAGCAATGACCTAAGTCCTCCTTACAATGTATGATGAGAAACAGGGTCTTCCAGATAGCCTTAAAGCTCACCTGCTATACCTGTTGATCCACCTGAATATGAAACTTTAAATTAGCTATGAAAGCAAGAAGCAAAGTGTCTGTACACTACACTAGTGGTCCAGTAGGACTTAAGGTGCTCTGGGGTGGCATATCCTGACGTGGAAGATCTTCTGGTTCCTGCTGCTGCCATAGCTGGTTAGCCAAAGTGCAAAACCCTGGGTGTTTGGGGATCTGGCTCTGTCAGAAATCTCTGCTAATAGAGCATTCTTCAAATGTGCCTTGGGCCAGAGAGAGAGAAAGAAGAAGAAAGTGTGTGCAAGGAATGATTAAAACCCCCTTCCTGTTTTTAAATGCAAGTTAAATGTTGGAAAATATCCCAGAAATTTCCTGAGAGTTTTGGCAAAGTTATTTACTCTCCTGTAATACATCTTGTGTATGATTTTTTTTTCCCCCTGAGGAAAGTATATCTTCCTTAGGAATTTTTTCACCCTACTTTTGTTTTACAGCACTTTCCATAAATAACACTGCAAACCATGAATAGTGGGATGCAGTCATGATCCGCAGAAATCACTTCAGACAGATAACAAATGAAGGCTACCTTAGCTAGCCAGTGATATCCCGGAAAATTAAAATTACCTAAATACAACAGAAATTTGGCGAGCAAAGTCAGTATGAAACAATATGGGGTAAAAACCACTACACAAACTGGTTTTATATGTAGCTATTATTTATTCATCCAGTATTTGCTAAGAAATTCTATGCAACCAAGTGTTAAAACTAGATCAGGCCAGGACGAGATCTTTAATTTCTAGTAAAAGGAGAAGCCCTTCATGCAGAATTTCATGCATGAAACCAAAAACCGATGCAGCTGAATGTATGGATATGGTTCACCCTCTTGTGTTGGCAACCAGAATTACAGCCCTGCAGAAAAAACATTTCAGATTCATCTAAAATTGAAACTGAAGGTGCATATATGATAAATATATGATAAATGGGGATAGAGATGAATGGAGACAATCCCCTCTATGAGGAATTTGTGTACTGAAGAGGAACCCTAAATTATGTTGTTTGTCGTGTGCTAATACTGCTGGTGTAATTTTGTGCAAGTGGTCAAGTAATAAGTGTCTGAGCAGGGAGATAAATCTGAAAATGGCTGAAGGAAAAGCAATTTGTTTTCTCTGTCTTGAAAACCTCAAGTGCAATCTAAGAGTCCCTTTGAATAGCATCCATTGCAGGGTTCTAACAAGAACCAAAAGAAATTTTCTTCTTGTAATGTGCATTCGACATCCATGTTTAAGATACATGTTTTGCAAGTAGAATGTATAGAAGCTCTGAATGTATAGAATGTATCAGAAGCTCTGTGTTTAAGCCCAAGGCAAAACTTGGCGAACTGTGTGTGCCTCTTCTTTTGACTGTAAAAGAGAATCCATCATTTTTCTGTTTGCTTTTCTTTTCCAGACTCATCCCCACTAGCACGAACTATCAAAGAACCTTGAAACATTCGTAAGGAATTTTCCAAATGAAAGGACCAAATTGTGAAGAGCTGGAAATAAAAGCTCTGTTTGGGAAGTGATGACAAACTAGGTGTTTATTTAGCAAGAAAAAAATCCATTTATAATCAAAAAAGAAAAGACAGCGGAAGAAAGTTAAGCAAAATTTATTGTATATTACAAAAATAGTTTTAAAAGAGTAATTCCCATTAAAAAGAAATTAATCAGTCAGAAGTCTATTGCAAGAAAAAGGGAAAAAGTAATCCAAATGATTGTTTGTTAAGCCTAAAATGACATCAGTGGTAACTTGAGCTATTAGGACTGTAATAATAGGTGTGATTTCATAAAAAATGCTAACTACAACTCAGTTTTAACTGGTAAACTGAGAGCAAATACACTTCATAGTTAGTTTTATTCTTTCCAAATAGGTTCGTCTCAAAGCCACTGTAATGACATCCACCTGGACTTTATCTGATTTCAGTGGTGCATCTGCAGGTAGCAGAACACTTATTTTTCACCATTGGGACCTCACAGCCAAACAAGGTTCTCAGGTTTGCACAGTTTGAGAGAAGATCTTGATGCCGGCAGGGGTTGGCTAAAATAAACAGAAACAAAAATGTGAAATAGTAATTGAGAAACTGGTCCTGATCTGATACTTGTGTATTTTCCAAAATGTATTTTCTCATTTATTTTCAAGCCTATGTTGTTTTCCTTGTACCATTTCCTCTGCTCTGGTGTTAATATTACTTGAATATTAATTTTGTATAGAAAAATATAAACCAGATGATAGTAAGCAAAATAAAGATCTGCAAACAACAATAATCCTTGCTATAAATGTCCTGAAATTGGGAATGCACATTGAATGATAGGACATTCTATGTAGCATGGTTGTTGCAGATAGTTAGGGTCCGGCGGCCGGAACATATCGTGCTGTATGGAAAGATAGAGCCCCTAATAGCCAATAGCGTTTAGTTTATGATGTAAGCAGACGGATGTGACGTTGTAAACCTTAGCTATATAACACTGTGTTACCCATCAATAAACGCCATTTGCCGTTCACCACATTGGTGTCAGCGAGCTGATGGTCCCAGTGGCTTGGGGGTGGTCGCCGTGCCGTCCCTAAACCAGGTCGCGGCGCCGTTTGAACTGCAACATATGGTATTACTGAAAAACATTTCAATTTACTAAAAAAAAAGTATTCTCTACTTGAGGGTCTCAGGATATTTGCAAAACTTTCAGGAATTAAATAGACCAGTAAACCCAAGAAAAGCAAGGCAATTATTTGCCTCTGTTTTATAGAAATGGAAATACAGTCAAAAAGTTGGTGCCTGTATTGCTCCTGTAGATTTGCATACATTGACATGCTCCACATGAAATCTGCAAAAGGCAAAGGCCTGAGCATGGCCATATGGATGTATAGACTGACAAGTCTTACATGTCTTTAGAAGCAGTGTAGTATTTAGTCTTGCACATTCCAGGAGAGGGCAACACAACACTGATTATGGCTTTGCGTTATTCTACACAGTGACACAATTTGTTCATTATATCCATTACACTGGGATTTTTAATTACTGCTATTATTGGGGGAGGAAATGGAAGAGGGAGTTCTAGAGGGGGCTTGTTTCCAGAATGGCAATGGGTAGAAAAATGGAAAGGTTAAAAAAAATTATGCAGGAACAACGCTATCATCTCAAATGATGAGGAGGAACATGGAGTCACTTACTGCAAAGCCCACGGTCACAGTGGCCTAGACATTCGCCGCATCTTGGTCCTTTTTTGTAAGGTGTAGTTATTTGCAGTGGGTTATTTCCTCTGAAAGTCCAAGAAAGACAACATGAAAGAAGATGAAAGGGCAGCTCTGAGGCTGTAACAGAAGCTCAAATCCTTTCCCACAGTGAAAGTGTTCCACCAGTTACTGAATGAAAAACTTTCCATGTTTGACATATTCTATGACTACAAGAATCTCAATTTCAAATGGAAAGGCTGGGAAGATTTGGGGGCAGAGGAAGGAAATTGAATTGATAGTATTTCTTTGTATAGCATTGCAAGTTATTTATTATTTGTTTTTTAAAATCTTTTCTGGTTCCAAACTGCTGTTTTCTTAATGACTTCTATATGCACTGAGAATTATAAGGAAATAATCTCAGCAGATCCCTTCTGACATACAAGGGTTGCAGATGTGTTGTTTACTCCTGTAAATGCTCATTTGCTCTTGGCCTTCACTTAGCTTCCTACTTTCCCATTCATAATCAAAGTTTGTGATCAACAGCTTATGAAACATATCTAGGCTTATTCATATGCTAAGATACCTTAATTTCTGTTTAAATATGAAATAAAATAAACATCAATATCTTGACTGGTTTTTAATTCACAATTGTTTACACCTACTTCCCATAGTCATAATTTTTATCAATGGTATCAATGGTTTTTTTAGAATTGTCCAAAAAAAATGTAAGCATTTGATCTTGCTCATGATCAATGGACCTTTTTTTTTTTTAAAAATGTGTCCAGAATTATATCACCATAAATGAGTAAAAGTGCAGTACGTACGCAGGGCTGTAATGGCAAACATAGAAGTAGTTGTATCGGCTGTTAGGACAGTAGGCAACTGCACATCCAATCTGGTAGCTGTTATACCAGATTAGCTGTAGAATTGAAAATAAATACATTAAGTCAGAGGCATATTTTATTTACTCTCTGAATCCTCATCAATGAGTTCACAAAACAGCAAAGTGTGAAGATGTTTTTTGCTTTGTTCTGCATGAGTTTTTTAGCTGTTAAATACACAATTTAGCACTCAGGAGAACAAATAGGAAAAAGATTTAGTTATGTTCTCCAGTTTGCAAATGTTTCAGACACATTTTCTGGGAAGACATAAAAAGCTTGTATTTAAATATTTTCATCATAGATATTTTTCTAATTTTTCATAATTAAATATTCCAACCCCCTACATATAAAATGCATACATATTTTTTTTCCTCTTATTTTAAGATTAAAGATATTTCAATATTTTTTCCCAGTGAATCATATTTATCTTCTGAACAACTCTTCTTAAACACATGGTGAAGGGTCTCTGGAGTACATGCAAAAAGATTTTAATTTATGGCTTTGGATAGAGGTAATGACCACAAACTGAAACACCAAAAGTTCCACAGGAGCTTGAGGAAAAATATCTTAACCGTGAGGGTGCCAGGGCACTGGAACAAGCTGCCCAGAGAGGTTGTGGAATCTCCCTCCCTGGGAGGGATCTTCCAAACCCACTTGGACGCCACCTTGTGCCACGTGCTCTAGGTGACCCTGCGTGTGCAGGAGGTTGGACAAGATGATCTCTAAAGGTCCCTTCCAATCGTAAGGATTCTATGATTCTATGGTGTGAATGACTGATAAATAATGGTTTGAGGACAGTGAGGTAGATAAATATATATATATGTATGTATGTATGTATGTATAAAATTTTTCTTCTGATGATAAAACTCACCCAGCTCATTGTACTCATATAATTTTAGAGTATCATTGTAGATCACAGCAGTTTTCCATACCTGAGTGTAACTGTGGATATTGGCATTTCTTCTGACTGGTCCAAGCCCATACTTGAAATTGGCCATCTGACTATACCATATTTTAATCGCTTCAGGCCATGTGTTGGGGTAATTTGACACCAATATGTTCTCACCACAGGGGACACCTGAAAATAGAAGTTAAGTCAGTTTCATTACACAGGGAAGAAGAAACATCTAGGGTAGTAGCTATGACATATTTACACCCTAAAAATGGTCTATAAGGCCTATGCATCTGCTCTGTGGTTTTGAGAAGATGACAGTGCACCTGACCCTATGAAAGCTGCAGAGCTCCTCTGATTTCAGTGAGCTTTAGGTCCCCTATATGTATTTGACTACAAAATGTTACACAATAATAGCTATATTTAACTTCAGAAAGGTTGTTCATCTTTGCACTGTCCTGTTTCCAGCAGGGAACAAAAGCAGATACTTAATGAAGGGTAGAAGAACAGGGCTTCCCCTTCTCAGACTTTCGCAATTTCTCTTTAAGGGTCTTTCTATGGCAAGAATGATATTTTTGTATTTAAGAATCCTCAAAAGATATGCTGTGTCTGATTAAAGTTATCCTCATTTCTAATTAACAGGCCCAGAGATCATCAGCAGATCATCATTAACCTTTCAGGTTAGACTCCAAGTTCTTCACATACCATTAACAAGTCTCTCCTCCGGAGGACTGGTCTTCAGTTGACACTTATTTGCCCATCTCCGAGCACTGGCGGCAGCTTTGTCACACCACTCCTGAAAGACACAAAATATTAAGTATCCAGATCACAGTGCCATCCAAGAGGGAGAAGGAAAAAAAGCAGGAATTGATTTGGGGATGGTGTGCTGAATGTTCCTCAGTATGCTGAATGGTGCTCAGTCGAAAGCAGAGTAGAAGGTTCTGCCACTTTACTCCAATTGGACACAAGAGTTTTTCAGTCTGCAAATCAGTAATATGGCACTGCTTGTGCTCCTCTTCCACCCTTGTTTTCCTGGGCCCAGGAAATTTGTTTCTCTCTCCCTTTTTTCCCTTTTTTTTTTTTTCTCTCAATTTCCCTCTTTTTTTTTTTTTTTTGAGAAAGAGAGAGAGAGAGAAAGAGAGAGAAAGAGAAAAAGAGTGTATAGTCTCACAGGCTAGAGTGGTATCTGTAACCCAAGAAATACCCCTATATTTGCCCTCAGTTTAAATCCCTTTCTGATGCTTTACCTTTTCCATGATGATGTTGTGATTTACTCTGGAGACTGTGTAAATTTAGGTGTGATGGTAGTAATAGCCCATGTTTGGGGCAAACTTGTGTTTTACAGTTCCACTTATTCTCATTTACAATTTCTTCCATCCTACCATAGAATAAATCTCCTCATGGACATTCCCCACGCTGCCTATCTGAGTTTTGCTAACTTGGGAACTAAGGCATGGTGCTTAAGAGAAAGATTATGAGTAGCAGATTGGACCTGTTGTGAGACAATTGCAATGATTTTGCAAGTGAAAGCATTAAACTGTACAAGACTAACTGCAGAAAAAGAGAGATAAAATTCTGTTTTCTCCCCCTCTCAAACTCCAGAGTGTTTTTCCTGCTCTCTGTTCACTGTGTTATACATTGTTTAGAAGGTTACAATCTTCTGCTTGTGATCTGGAAAGAAGATTGGACATAATACATATCTTACCATCTTCAGCATGTTGCTGGCTGGAGGAACGACAGATCTCCGTATTTCATTGTGTTGGTCAATAATCAGTCGGCGGGTTTGAGCCGTAGAATGGCTAGAGTAAGAGTACTCCAGACGTCTACTCTGAAATGGAAAATAATAACAACGATGGTCCTGGTTCTCAAAGGTTTAATGAACATTAATCACTAGCTTCTTGTCAAAGTAAAGTTCCTGAGAAATTCTTGACTTTCTTTTACTGGTTTTTGAATTCTTATAACTGCTGATGTTTTCTCCCTTTGTTCATATGAACTGCACTTTTCATAGGGTGACATGAGCCTAAGTGGAACCTGTAGATTTCCCTGTTCTCTCCAGATGTCTCCCCATCAGACATGGACAAAGCTTAGTTCTGGATCCAAATCTCATAACTGGCTTAATTTCTTGCATGCTCCTGTTGGCTGCAAACTTTGGACGTATTTGAAGCTGGATCAGAAGTCAGTGCTGTTTGCAGACCATTTTCTGAGGTATCTAAAGTCCAGAAAGCAATGAATAATTTTGATTGTCTGCTGTCAACAATCTCAAACCATGGATCATTGCTGAGAAAAATAGTTACAAGGCTTACTTTTTCTTTTTTTCAGGCTAAAGAATCACTCAGAATGGGGTTCTTCCCACTTAATGTCTAAAATCTAATGCCTATAGTAGGCATCTTAAATCTCTGTTATTGCTTGAAAGGGCAGCGGTGGTTCTATCCATGAAATTCCATCATAAGGCTGAAAGAACCATCAACTAGAAGTACCTTTTTCTCATTATACTGATTGTACAGGGAGTCTGAGACCTGAACAACTAATTTTTTGATGATGAAGTCTATTCCAGGCATTAATTCAACTTATTTAATTTTAGATATCCACATCATAGAAGTAGAAATCCAAAAAATATCTCAGTTTTTCTTTATGGTCAAGGAGAAAAGTATAAAATGAGAGAAAACAAATTCTATGATTTGCAAGTTATATTCAAATTAATCACCAATCAGATCTTGACAAATAACTCACATCTAAATGTCTGCTTAGTAGATATCTACATTTTATTAGGTTAATCCTCTCTGAGGAGTCATGAAAAGTGTTTAGATACATGATTTTGGAGCAGTTTTGTTTAACGTTTGGTGAAAAAACTTCTATTCAAAACGGCTGTATTCAAGTTAAGAGGAGAATATGATAGGCAGATTAAATATTTTAACACAAATCCTATAAAAATGTGGAAAGAACATGTGAAAAATGATTTTAAACTTGAATTTTAAGGCTTTAAAGATTGCTTTAGACAGATGAGATGGATGAGGAAAAAACAAACATGAAACATGCATGCTACAGGCTCAGATATGAGTCTTGTGCACAAGGATGAATGCTCTTACCTGTCCAGCAGATTGATGTAGCAAAGCAGCCAGGAAAATGATTCCAATTAGTGGACCCATTGCTGAAGAGAAAACAAAACAAAATGCAAAATGCTTTATTTGAATTAGTTAAAGTATTTAGAGTGATGTAGTATGTGAACAGGATACGAAACTGTTGCAAAGTGAAGCGTGCTGCACATATGAATGCTTTATTTGATACTTAATGTGGTTGCGTGTGCACTGCATTTTCTGCAGAATTAACTGGGCAGAGCTGGTGTTGACTGGAGGATCAAAAGATTTTTCTTTGAAACTCGGCTATTTAAAGAGCAAAAGGAGGCATGATGGTGCATGACCACTGCTATCACTTCCAGAAAGAAGACACCATCCATCACTGAGGCAGAGCCTTCAAGCAGCATAAAGTGTGTTCCTTGCAAGAGCTACTCAACTCCCTCTTTGACTTCCTTTACAAAACTATGTCTGATTTAGCAATGTTTATTTATTCTGAAGAACACTTCTATGAAAACAAAAATAAATTGTGGCATTCAAACTTTTGAAATAGGAAAATGAAAGACTGGAAACAGCAAATATTATTGTTACCCAAGATATGTTGAGTTTTTTTTACTTTCCTTCATCTTTTTCTCACTTCATGAAAACCATGATCCAGCGAGCTTCATTGTTACATGATGATGACACCTTGCCTGGACCAAGAAATCTTACCTTTGAGGAAATCAGAGGTAAGATTTTGCCCTACAAAAACACCAAAATGATGTGGTCTGATGTTTATAATGCTCCTGTAGCTAGACAGGCTACAGTTAGACTGGACAGGTAAGCCAGTGTTGTGTCTCATCGTACAGTGCAGGTTAACGAGACACACTACCACTCTGAAGACTCTAAGTCATTCAGATGTTCAGTCTTTGCATTGTTTTTCTGACCCTTGCCCAAGGAAATCACATCAGTGAATTCATCCAGCAGCCCTCAAAGACAAACCTAGGTGTCTGTACTCTTTTTACTGAAGAATAAATTCTTAGACTGGAAGGATGTCTTTGGCTGCAGAAGAGTTGTTTGACTTTTCCTCCAGTACAGAAATTCTCTTTTAGTGTTATATACAGAAATAAGATCATTTTAGCAAATTCATGAACAAAACCTGGGATTCCCCAGACAAGGGCATACCTTGAAATGTATGCCCAGAAATATAAAGCTTACTTAAACTTGGTTCAAACATTATTGCATATCTACAGTGCCCAACTGTACAATCAAAACCACTCCTTAGAGTAAATTTCTTTTGAAATATTTATGAAGTCATAAAATGACTGTTCTCAGATCTATGTAAAGAGTATTTAATATACCAAACTACATTTAATGCATTGCTGATTTAGTGTAAAAATAAAGGAATCGAACAATTAAAAAGCTAGGAAAAAAAAATCTAAATGAAAAGTCCAGTCTAGACTTTTTTTTTAAAAAAAATCTTAGTGCTTCACTGCTCAGCACAGCCTTTTTTTCCTGCCAGAACATAAAACTTTCGGTATGAAGCAGATCTGAAAGTTTATGATATTGAAAATATTTGTCTTTTCAGTTACTTCAATTATTGAAGTCTGAAGTAAGGGATTCAAAGGGCTACCTTTTTTATCTAAATAAATTTTCAAATTCTGCCTCTAGGAAAATTGCAAATAGGCATTTCTTTTAATCACCCAGTTTCACATGACTTAGATATTAACTGCATTCCCCTTTGTAAGAGCACATAATCAGTGCTGAACAAATGCCTCTATGGATATAATTTCTAATACCAAAATTAAATTCTGCATACATTACCTTTCTCCAGCTAGAGTCCTTCTATATCTTGAAAAGAGCTGTAAGAATTAGAGGTTCTCCTCACCCTAACTCTGTATTTATACATGCATATATGCATGCCCTTCTCTTTCTTGGCCAATACTTATTGCAGAAGATGACGTCAGCTTTGGGGCTGTCCATTTCAAGAGAATGAATCTTTTTTAGGAAATAGGTGACTGAAAAGGAACCAATCCACTTGCACTTTTCTGGCTTTTTTTGTTGTTGTTTGTTTGTTTTGTTTTGTTCCTTGTCTCCAGGGCAAGGAAAGAGAAAAAACAGCCTGTTTTTTCCCGGAGCAAAAAGACTTTGCCATCAGCAGGCTGCAAAGTTGGCCACAGAATGAAAATTTGAGTTTAGGGATGGCTGCTTAGCCTTTTCCAGCTCTTATCAATCTGGCCAAACTAAAAAAAAAAAAAAGAAAGAGAGATTTGAGAGGGAAAGATAAGTCAGTGACTCACATCATAGCCATGCACGGAATGACCTACCTATTGGAGAACTCCTTTCCTGAACTTGGTTTGCTAAATAAAATTAGCTTATTGAAGCCAAAAGCCAGGGCTTTATTTATATACACAGTAAAAGTCTGTTGCCCAATGTGTTGCTTAGAAATAATGCACCTGCAGAATGGCTACAGGCATGTGTGTTTATGTCTTGCCTCTTCCCTTGGTTCAGTGGGAGGCTTTGCATTTTTCTTCAGTGCAGTGACCCTCAGCTCTTCTTTCCAGTTTCACAGAATCTTTACTGTCACTGTCACCTCCCAGGTAGCATCAGGAAGGCTCCAGTGTTCTTCTTCTGCCCTGTGCAGGCACAAACCACCTTGTTACCTTTCATGCTCCAGCTGTCCTCAGGAGAAGCCCCATATGGAGCATCTGGACATCTTCTCATTCTTCTGCTACAGTTCCCTCCTTCACTGTTGCCTTTGTGGTGATGTCTACACAGAGAACATCACTTTGGGTGATGATGTGTTGGGGTTTCTGTCCAAAATGCAACCCAATATTGTTCTGTTGTTTCCTATTTCCTCTGGAATTTCTGGTTCTTGCCATCATTTTAATATTGGATTATACATCCAATGCGACGCATCTGCTTTTGTCCTTTATTTGTACAGCATGCAGTTCTTTGGAAAGTCAATCCTGATAAGGTCTCCCACATACTTTTAAGTCCTGAGATAAATGTGAATGTGTTTTTTGTTCTGAAGTACTTGCAATAGTCTCATCAAAGGTTGATGAAACTATGGTTGTAAGTACCAGAAAGCTTAATAACCTATCTCCCATAATTATTAAGACTGTCTTTTTCTATTCAGTGTAATCTAGAGTCTAGCAGTTCCAGATACTCAGCATCCCAGGAGATCATTCCAGTTTTCCCCCGATATCATGCAGAAAATATTTGTCCAAACCTGTCTGGAACCTCTAAATGGGAAATACACCTTCCCCTTACCATTCACTGCACTTATCAATTTTCATTATTTTTTTATGCTCACTGGATCTTTATTTATATTGTTAAAATGAAGTAGTGCTACCACAAGTGTGTTTTTAGAACATGCCACACCTGTTTAAATAGTCAAATCCATTTGTTTTATAAAGAATGACTGTCAGATTTGTTACAATTCATCGTCCAAGGGTAAAAGCATTGGAAAAAAAAAATCAACAAAACTGGCATCCGGGACCACGGCACAAAGAGTAATTTGTCACATTAATTCTGTCTACCTTAGGTAGGCTGCCTGAAAGGGAGAAGTGGTTTGATACGGAAATACTGGTTTATTCTGCTGGTCTCTGCAAATATATTTTGAAAAATAAATCTACGGAAAGTTAGATTAAAAAAATAAATAAATAAATTTAGCTTTAGAGAAATCTGAACTATTAGAATCTGGTTTAAGCCCGAACAATGAAGGCCAATTTCCAGTTCCACTGAAGTTAATGAAAGGTTATGAGTGCCTTTGATTAAAATTCCTGTTGTTCTGTCTTATTCGCATTTTACACGGACCTTTTTCTTTCTGTACAAGACTCCTTGGAGATTTGACCCCTCTAAATAACTTTGTTTTGCAAAAAGAAGTGTTATTCATTTTCAGTAAGTCAGATCACAGACTACAAGGTGTGCATGACTGCATACGACTGTCTGATTACCTGAAACAATGTTATTCAATAAATACTCATATCTGCCTTGGATAAATCCTTTAAAAACATATTCAATAGTTCAAACTATTTGTATGTAACATACAAAAATGCAAAGAGAGCACCTCCGGATTTTCTGATCTCTTGCTTTGAAATGAAAGGGGTATTTTTAACTTCTTTTGGCTTGTAGAGAGTTGATCATTACCCTTCTATTCCTCAGAAAAAAAAAAAAAGCACCCTAGAAACAGAACAGGGAAGAAGAAAACTATAAAGTGTTTTTTCTTCTGGCCAAGTGCAGAAGATTTTGGCACTCGATGGCCTAAAAATATAAGGGATCCTGTTCTGTAATGATGAATACATGAAATAAAGTAGTCTATTAGTGTTTTAATTCTTTAATCCCCCATGCAGATTGGATTAGTTTTACAAATCATCTGTCATAAAACACGTCTAATATTTAGTGAGGTATAATCATTTGAAAAAGAGCATTGGATTCATAGCTGAATTCAGAAATATTATAAGAATCCTATGTAGAATTGTTTGAACAGCAAACAAAAATATATAAAAAATATAAAAAATCAAAAAAAAATCTATACATGGGCATAGCTTCCTTGTATTATTTTTACCACGTAACTACAAATCTCTCCAGCTGTATTCAGAAATTAGTCTTGGGGAACATTACTGATAGTATCAGCATGTATAATATTCATGATGGTACATGGGATGCCACGCATAAAGGGAGAGGTTGAGCTCCCTAAATCTAATGCTGAAATGTTCAGGTTTTACAAAGACATACTATATACTGACAGCAGAGTATATTACCTGGCAGGCCAGCAGAATTAAATGAAATGGTCACTGACATTTCAGTTGAAAAGGATGTTTTCATGACTTATGGTGAATAAACCAGTCTGCAATATCCTATCTGAGACTAACACACCCAGTCCAAATCCATTATTATTCTTGGTTGCAAAGGTTGGGACTAGTTTTTTACCTTAGCTAATAAGTAAATGGAGGTAATTTATCTTTAGGGAGTAATTCTGCTTTTTTGAAGATAAGCGTATGAGAAAGGAGAGATAAATCACCTTTGTCAGGGAGTTGCCTCCCTCTGGACAGCAAAGGGAGTAGAACGTGACTAGCTTAGATTTAGACATTTCACTGCTAGACAGCTAAATTAGATGCAATTGACTCTTCCCAAATTTTAAAATAAGAATTGTCTGATGGTTTTTATTGTTTTCTTAAAGCAAATAGTACAATTAAGACCTGCAAACAGCAAACTGACAGAAGAATTGCGCACATTGCACATTCTCTGTAGTCCTGAAGATTACTGAAATTAAATATTGGTGTGTTTGTGTTTTTGGCTTTGGTTCTTAAGAGATCTCTGGAAACAAACATTCAGTCTGCATGCAATTTACTCAATGAATCAAAGTTAAAACAATAAAATTTAGATATCATAGAATCATAGAATGCTTAAGGTTGGAAGGGACTTCTAGAGATCATCTAGTCCAACCCCCCTGCACACACAGGGTCACCTAGAGCACGTGGCACAGGGTGGTATCCAAGCGGGTTTTGAAGATGTCCAGAGAAGGAGACTCCACAACCTCTCTGCGCAGCCTGTTCCAGTGCTCTGTCACCCTCACTGTCAAGAAATTTTTCCTTAAGTTCCTGTGGAACTTTTGGTGCTTCAGTTTGTGGCCATTTCCTCTAGTTCTGTCAGTGGCCACCAGTGAAAAGAGGCCAGCACCATCCTCTTCACTCGCTCCCTTGAGGTACTTATAGACGCTGATCAGCTCTCCTCTCAGCCTTCTCTTCTCCAGGCTGAACAGGCCCAGCTCCCTCAGTGTCTCCTCATAGGGCAGATGTTCCAGGCCCCTGATCATCCTTGTGGCCCTCCGCTGGACTCTCTCCAGCAGCTCCACATCCCTCTTGTACTGTGGAGCCCAGGACTGGACACAATACTCCAGATGTGGCCTCACCAG
This sequence comes from Tinamus guttatus, assembly GCF_059628265.1. Classification (NCBI taxonomy): domain Eukaryota; kingdom Metazoa; phylum Chordata; class Aves; order Tinamiformes; family Tinamidae; genus Tinamus; species Tinamus guttatus. Next base: position 362,361 of record NW_028288589.1, read on the forward strand.
GGCTGAGTAGAGGGGCAGGATCACCTCCCTCGACCTGCTGGAGACGCTCTTCTTAATGCACCCCAGGATCCCATTGGCCTTCTTGGCCACAAGGGCACACTGCTGCCTCATGGTCAACTTGTTGCCCACCATGACACCCAGGTCTTTCTCTGCAGAGCTGCTCTCCAGAAGGTCAGTCCCCAGCCTGTACTGGTGTCTGGGGTTATTCCTCCCCAGGTGCAGGACCTTGCACTTGGCCTTGTTGAATTGCATGAGGTTTTTCACTGCCCAGTTGTCCAGTCTGTCCAGGTCCCTCTGGATGGCAGCGCAGCCCTCTGGGATATCGGCTACTCCTCCCAGTTTGGTATCATCAACAAACTTGCTGAGGGAGCACTGTGTGCCTTCATCCAGGTCACTGATGAATAAATTGAGCAGGACTGGACCAAGGCAAAGTGCATAAGAATGCTCTTATTCAAGAAATGTCGTGACATGACATATAAGCTGCTCTTTTTCCATATGGGCCAAATCTATCTTCTACTGAGTAGTTTCCCATTGCAGAGGGTTCTAATCGCTATGTCGTTACGAAAAAAAAAGGAGAGAAGCAGTTCCACAATGAAACTTGGCTATAGCTGAATTCAGGTAGTACAGTGGTTATTACAAGTCAAGCCACAATTAATCCTCCATATCATTTCCAAAGGGCTCTTCATACTGGGATATTGTGATTTTAAATGGCAATTGTCTTAATGCATCTCTTTGGTGCCCCAAATGTTTCTATCTGCTTATTGCAACCAGTCCAATAGAATGGCCTGTGCAGGACTAAGTGCCTTACAAATCATTTTTTCCTAATTTCTTCTATATTTTAACATGTTTTTTAATCTTATCAGGTTCAAGATAACTTTTACTGGCACTGTCAGAAGACGATCAGCCATCTTGCTGTGTTATCCACAATACACTCCTACAGTCCTTTATATACTCCTACATCAAGTATATGAGAATGCTAAAATATGGAATGAATTAATGCTATTTTTAAAGAATTCATGGCAAGAGTCCCCAGCTTGTAATTATTATTAGATTAAAGAAACACCTTTTCCCAGCAAACATGCATAGCATAGCAAGGCATTCATGAGAAACTGTAATTAGCCAGATAGATAGCTATTTTGTTGAAGTCATTAACTGTTGAAAGTGAAGTTGAGCCCTTAAAACCACTTTTATCTATGCATAAATATCTCTAGATCAACATGACATTTGAGATGTCTGTGATAATATGGGGTCTGTATTGCTTTGTGTCTCCCACTATTAACTAGAGGGAGATAAATGTATTTTTCATTTATTTTTTCCCACTATTATTCATTCATTAAGTAATCTATGTCAAACATGAATATAGGTTCTTAGGAGTGTTCTGTCGGCCAGATTTACTTCCCAAAAAAATTGTTTTGAAAAATCACGTGGGCTTTTTCTTTTTCTGATTATACTGCTGCTTCCTGCAGACTGGAATGCTTTTTCCTTTAACAGAGAGATGATCAGATAGAAAATGTATACACATTGCATGAAGCAGAACTTGGAATGCTCTGATTTACTGAGTGTTATAATGACTGTAAAAAAAATTATCTATCTGCTTTAAAAAAAAGTTTCCTGGCTGAAATGGATATACTGCTTTTACAAGCTTCTGATACTGAAAAGCATCCAGCTATTCACTCTTGTATCAATGATATCTAAGCTGAAGTGTTTACATTGGTGTTTTTTTGAGAATCAAGGTGGGGAAAAGCAAATATATATTTTTTTCCATAAGTCAATGAACAGACTCTTTAGAAGAAGTCTTGAAAGGTGTTTTTGTCTAGCTAAAAGTGGGTATCTAAAATGCGGGTGCCTACATCTGAGTTAATTGTGTTGTTGGAAAAAAGAACTACGTCAGAGGAGATCTAGTTCTCCTTGCAGTGACATATACGGAGGCACTTAGCACCATTTCATATATCTCAGGTCGTCCAAGACACCCTTGCAGTGCTAAATATATAGCACAGGACCTATGGAAGACCTGCAATCTACTAGAATGGCACCTGGAAGCTTGGTAGGATACTGTGAAGCATCTCACCTGGTATTGGATTCTCATGTGTGGGCAACTGAATCAAACTATTACACATAACATTCAGGAGTGTCCTGTTTGAGAATTATCTCATGCTAAGAGGCGTACGTGCAAGCGGACTTATGTACCTCACACTCTCATCTCCATGGACCTAGTCTCCACTGAGGAGGGGAACCTAGAGTACTTGAAATGTTAACGTTTGAAGTGATGCAAAGGTATCTCCAGGTGCAAGGCCGCCCTGTTTTTTTTTTTTTTTTTTTCAAGTGTACACGCCTGTATTTTTATTTCATTTTTTAACTGATATTTCTGATATTCTGTTATGATATATTCTGATATACTATTCTGTTATGTTATGTTATTCTGATATCCCTGCTGCACATACCTGTCACATAGTCTACATGAAGTGGGGTAGAACTTGTCTTACTAACCTGTGCTTATCTGCAGCGTAATTGTCTTCATTTGAATTTAGTTTTCTTACAGTTACTGGAGGAAAATAGTCCTTTCCAATATGTGATATGTGTCACACTGAATGTCTCACCCTAAAACAGTCCAAATAAATCCATGTTTAAAACATGCATTTTTCTTGGTTAGCAATAAAAGGACTTTGAAGCAATTAGGTCAACCATGGACATTTACACTATAAATATAACAGTCCAGGAGAGATGAATCTTGTTTCCAGCTCTTCTGCATCAGAGTGTAACCAGATGAGATATATTTGTTTAGTTTGGGTTAGAAATCCCAAAATAAATCTGAAGAAATTAAAATTCATGCAAAAACAAACTTGCAGCAGTCAAAAAAAATTCAAAAGCACAGTAAATGAACACTCTCAATCTTGCATTTTTCCTATGTTATGATGCCCCATAAGTAATGTCTATACTAATTAAGTAATTTTGCTCAGAAAAATTCTCTTCGCAGATGTGGACCTGATAACTTTCTTTTGCCTATGGTATCTAAATTGATGTGCATTTACTGATCATGCCTGGTGTAAGTTGTTATGTTGCATTGTTAAGCTTTTCCATAGAGAAAATTCTGAAACATCAGATATCTTTTTAATCAAATAGCTTTAAATAAATAAATAAATGGAAAAATTATAACTCAAAGTGAGATATTGATGTACCCTTAAGCATAAAACCAGTCTATTTTATGATTTTTAGCTTTTTGATAATTCATCAACTCATCTGATGTTTATTCCACAACAGCAAATATATCCAGTTGTGTCTAAAGAGCATGTGCTCAGGACAGTAAGCTGAGCTGACTAAACAGGTCTAGGGTCACAGCATTATAGACTAAATCAAGTTGAAAGGGACCTCTGGAGATCAGCTAGTCCAACCACCTGTTCAAAACTGAGGCACCATAGGCCATTCCAGGGCTCAGCGACTTTTGAATTCGTGCTCACCCACTGTTACATTTTGTGACAGGGAGTTGCCCAGCTGGCCAGAGTTAGCTTCCGCTCTCTTGTGTCCATGACCACAAAATCAACAACCACTCAGGCAACTTAGCAAGCAGCTACTCCAACAGTAGCTGCGCTTTTCTGCGCCTAATCACCTCTGGAAGTAGGAAGCAACTCCAAAAAGTTACAAAAAAGAGTTGCAACCTGCAGATGCAAAAAGAAATAGGTATTAAATATCTTTTATTCTTCTCACTGTAAAAAGCTTAATACCCTTGGCTATCATTTTATTTAGGTTTAGGACTTTGCTGGTGTGGAAATCCTGTCCCTCACTTCATCAGTACTGTAGAGCACCAGGAGAGATTAATTTCTTCTTGTAACAGCTGTAGAAAGGCTGAGCAAAAGGCTGCAGCTGAATGAAAAGAGGAAATGGGTAGTGTAGGATACAGCAGGCCAATGGTTCATAAAAACCAAAACATAAGGGCAGAAACCTATGATCGCTATGTAAACAGTGCAGCAATAGCCTAGGGCCATTTACTGAAGGTTGAAGCTGTTCCAGGTTTAATTTCTGATCCATCCATTTCCAACTAAGCAGTCAAATGTGTTTGCCAGAAAATTGAGGCCCATAGGGGGACAATACGCCAGCTGACAGTCAACTTGGAGTTGAAAAAGTCTCTGATGCTGAAAGCAGCATATCCTTCACGTCCTACATCTGACACTGGAGATGACGAAGGGATATCAAGTGTGTGCCAATGTGAGCTTAGGATGTGTAGTTAGCTGGGCTCACATACAGTGAAAGGAAAGCCAAGCCTACAGAGAAGCCATAGAGAGTGCTGGGGCTGAGATAATATGCATTTTAATTGGTCCTTTCGCAGGTGTGACAAACTGTCCCTGCACCTGCACGATTCAGGAACTACAGAGTAACTTCTTTTCAAGGAAAGAAGTATCTTACTGAGATGGTATTCCATAAAGAAAGAATACTGCTCTGGTATGTAACTAGATTGCTTTGAACCTATGAGGTTTTTTTCGTACTTTGAAACTGCAAGAAGACAGTTATTTTGACTGCCTGACTTTGCACGCAGAGAGAGGACTGTAGTTTGGCTGATGATGTACCCCCAGAACACTTTCCCAGTGGTAAGGCTCCAGTCCATGATATCTACTTTTATCTCAGTCTTTTAGACCAGACTATTAAGCCATGAAAAAATGTTTTACTGATTCTGCGCCCTTGTGTTCAGCACAAGGGGTAGGAGTGTTTTATGTGTTCGCATGCATGTGTTTGTGTGCTCACATTTGGAAAGTTGTTAACCAACTGAACAACAGTGTTCTAGTTATCTTGGAACTATTGCAGGCTTGTGTCACATTTGCCAAAGAGTTTTGGCTGGAAGTAATTTTTCAGAGCTGACTAGAGACTGTTCCTTTCTTCTACAAGGATGGGATCAAAGCACTAAAGCAGGATGCATGCAATCAGTTTAATTCTCGCTTCGGGAAAAGGACAAAACAACTGTAAATATAGTTGATCAGTTGAGGTCTATGCATTATTGTGGAGGAGGGTATTCACCCATTATGGCACCAATTCTGTGGGTGGTTAGGAAGCAGGGCAGACATCTTCCAATGTTGTTTTAGAGGCTGTAACCCTGTGTAGATGTAGGTAGGCTCCTGATGCTGCTGTGGATGCCCAGTATGTCTTGCCTGGCCTCTGCCTTCTGCTCCAAAAGCATGTGGGTCTTTCCCAAGCACTTTGTCATATCTGTCAGCCCCATGCAGACATTCTGCATACACTGGGGCTCTTAGACACTTGTGTTTGGGTGCTTTAGCTGTTTTCAACAGTTAATGGGAAGAGGGAGATGAGGGGGAAAATAAACCATGTTCATGAGTGCAAACCATGCCAAGTGTCCAGTGGCTTGAGGATTAGGACCACTCTTCTAGGAAGAAGACTCTTCTAGGAAGGATGCATACTTCTGTGTACTCGGGCAGGGAGTGATACAGACGAGTTAGAATCATAGAATGCTTAAGGTTGGAAGGGACCTCTAGAGATCATCTCGTGCAAACCCCTGTGCATGCAGGGTCACCTAGAGCACGTGACACAGGACTGCATCCAAGTGGGTTTGGAAGATCTCCAGAGAAGGAGACTCCACAACCTCTCTGGGCAGCCTGTTCCAGTGCTCTGTCACCCTCACTGTCAAGAAATTTTTCCTTAAGTTCCTGTGGAACTTTTGGTGCTTCAGTTTGTGGCCATTTCCTCTAGTTCTGTCGGTGGCCACCATTGAAAAGAGGCCAGCACCATCCTCCTCACTGCCCCCCTTGAGGTATTTATATACACTGATTAGATCCCCTCTCAGCCTTCTCTTCTCCAGGCTGAACAGGCCCAGCTCCCTCAGCCTCTCCTCATAGGGCAGATGTTCCAGGCCCCTGACCATCCTTGTAGCCCTGCGCTGGACTCTCTCCAGCAGCTCCACATCCCTCTTGTGCTGTGGAGCCCAGAACTGGACACAATACTCCAGATGTGGCCTCACCAGGGCTGAGTAGAGGGGCAGGATCACCTCCCTCGACCTGCTGGAGACGCTCTTCTTAATGCACCCCAGGATCCCATTGGCCTTCTTGGCCACGAGGCCACCCTGCCGCCTCATGGTCAACTTGTCACCCACCATGACACCCAGGTCCCTCTCTGCAGAGCTGCTCTCAAGAAGGTCAGTCCCGAGCCTGTACTGAGTTGCCCACACCGTGGACAATGTGAAGAGGATTTGCTCTGATAGCTACTGAGTATAAGAGAGATGAAAATCTAACTACTATGTGCACTTCTGATTGTCTCTGTTTTTCCTAAAAATGCCCCTAATTAAACTCCTGATTCTCAGCTGAATGAAATATTCTGGTCGGAGTTTGGTTTTGTATGTTTTTTTCCTAAAATGTTCGAAAAGATAGAAAACAAAAAGTTATATTTAGTTATCACTGCCATTTAAAGATTGGTGATGAAACTTCAGTGCACATATAAGTGTTTATTGTGAGTAATCATAGAGTCTTTCGTTAGGACTAATTGTGAGTATTTAATCTAAAGTTTAAATTGTGAGCATTTGAGACTAAAGAAAGCCCACTGCTATCTTCAGTATGGTGCTCACAGTATGGATTTTAAAACTGAGTTTGTGACAGAGTCTAGAAAATCTAGAATGCCATTATTGATGATTGTTGATTTTCCCCTTTTTAAATTTGTGTTTTAAAGGATTTTTTCTTTATGCAAGAGAAATATTTATGGGTCATCTGTTCTTGAAAATATGTACTGCAGCCTATGTGCCACCCAGAGCTCTGACTTGGATTATTATTACATGATGGCTTGTAATTTATTCTGACAATCTATTCATGTTGGTCTAGTTCCTCCTTCCCCATAAAAATAATAAGAATAAATAAATCCCTTCTGTTGTATTTGCTCAGATTACTTTCTGCTATTTTCCTTCTAATAGTTAGCAGTCTCAAAATCACCATGAGAAACCAAAGAAGGTCTTGAAATGAAGTATGGGCCAAAAATAGCCTTACTAAAATTCCTGTTGCCTGAGGTAGAATGTTTCTCAAGATGATCAAAAATTATGACTGGGATTATCACAACTCTAGCATTTTAGGAGGAAAAAAAGTGAATTTGAAATATCAGCAAGAAAAAAAACAACATTCTTCATTACTTTATCCATGTAGTGTTTTAGGTTATCAGGAAGGTTACTTAGCTCAACATAATATTGAGTTCATACATTCCTCTTTTAAAACCTGTGCTAGGAATTTCCACAATGTTCAGTACAGTTGCTATGTACCAAGTCATCTCTGTACTAATATTTACAGAGCAGTATATTGTAAAGTATTTTGGTGTATCCCCAGATCAATATTACTGGGTGTGAACAGAATGAAATAATTAGCTCACAAGTCTTATGACCAGGATACTAGCTAATACGTTCCAGAAAAAAGATATCTGGTTTGATTTCTGATCATTTTAAAATCCTTAGGTCGTTTTCTGCCATGATCATTATAGCTTGCTCTCCATCACTTTGCATTTATATATCTTGCTATTCTTTTGTCTGCTCTTTTTATTAGCCTGCATAATGTTGCTAATTTATTAGGATCTTTTTGAATTCCAGTCCCATCCTCTATACCATGGAGAACCTCAGCCAGTGTGGTGCCAGCAAACGTTTTTATAATTGAGCTCCCTGTTCAAATGCACAAGTAAACAATGAAAATTCTGATTGCCTCACACAGCACAGGTACCCTCAGGGCCTTTGCCCGATATGAATTCTTCATATCAAATTGAGATGTGATTTGAAACTTTCAAAGTTTCAACTAAGTGTGTGCTCTCTTAATGGCGATTTAATCTCAACCATATTTTCTTCATGTATATGTAATGACATATAAGGCAATATCAAAAGACTTATTAAAGTCAAAGTATGTCTTGCCTGAACTGCTTTCAGTTTATTCATTTTTCCAATTATCCATCTGTTACAGCCAAGGTTGGATACTCTACCTTTGGTTTGGAGACTTGAGATGTAACTGATACAATATGATCAGGTGTTTATTGATCAGTGAACACACTGAGTTAATTAGCAAAGCAGCCAACAGTCAGTAATCTAAATAAGCAAAACAATCAATCATAGCATCATAGAATCATAGAATGCTTAAGGTTGGAAAGGACCTCTAGAGATCATCTAGTCCAACCCCCCTGCACATGCACGGTCACCTAGAGCACGTGGCACAGGACTGCATTCAAGCGGGTTTTGAAGATCTCCAGAGAAGGAGATTTCAAAACCTCTCTGGGCAGCCTGTTCCAGTGCTCTGTCACCAGCACTGTTAAGAATTTTTTCCTGAAGTTCCTGTGGAACTTTTGGTGCTTCAGTTTCTGGCCATTACCTCTAGTTTTGTCAGTGGCCACCACTGAAAAGAGGCCAGCACCATCCTCCTCACTGCCTCCCTTGAGGTACTTATAGACACTGATCAGCTCCCCTCTCAGCCTTCTCTTCTCCAGGCTGAACAGGCCCAGCTCCCTCAGTGTCTCCTCATAGGGCAGATGTTCCCAGGCCCCTGATCATCCTTGTGGCCCTGCGCTGGACTCTCTCCAGCAGCTCCACATCCCTCTTGTACTGTGGAGCCCAGGACTGGACACAATACTCCAGATGCGGCCTCATCAGGGCTGAGAAGAGAGGCACGATCACCTCCCTCGACCTGCTGGAGACGCTCTTCTTAATGCAGTCCAGGATCCCATTGGCCTTCTTGGCCACGAGGGCACACTGCTGCCTCATGGTCAACTTGTTGCCCACCATGACACCCAGGTCTTTCTCTGCAGAGCTGCTCTCCAGAAGGTCAGTCCCCAGCCTGTACTGGTGTCTGGGGTTATTCCTCCCCAGGTGCAGGATCTTGCACTTGGCCTTGTTGAATTTCATGAAGTTTTTCACCTCCTAGTTGTCCAGTCTGTCCAGGATTACAGTTATTTCAGTTACTGACTCAAATTTACCTGAAAAATTTATACCACGGTCTGACTGTAGCGCCCCAAATTTTATGAGGAGCTAGTGAGTCCAGTCTGCTCAGCAGCAGGCAGCAGAAAAGGTTAAGAACAAGAGAAGGAAGTAGAGACATAGAATGGCAAGCGCAAGGAATGCACAAGACAGGAGGGCGCAGGAATTCTCTGACAGGAAAGGAATTCCTCTGATAGGAATTCGCTTTTCCTCCCTGCAACCCACAGCAGTGAGGTAACCAGCAAAGCTCATCAAAACTCCAAGCTCCGACTGCACTTCAAGTCTACAGAAGACTTCCCCTACACTTCAAGAATCCCCACGCCAGTTTATTAGTGGTGCCCAGGTGGCCCCAGGCGCGGAGCCACTCTGGACACGCAGCTGGTCCCGCAGGGATAGAGCTGGCCCATGTGGCACGTGTCCCTGTGCCCCTCTCCAGCGGCCAACAACCCAAATAACTAAACACCAAGCTACTAATATTGTTTCGCCATTATATAACTATTAGGCTATTTTGAACAGCTATGAAACTGTTAATTATAGATCTTAAATATAATGAATCACATATGCAGCTACTATTGCACTGCAATTCTGCAAGTATTCTTTCACAATTCTATAAGAATGCAATTCTATTCTCTGCTGACATCAAGTCTTAAAAACATAGACATGACGTACAACGGGTTGCCCAAGGTGGCCCCTCTGTTGTCCTGGTGGACCTGGGTCTGCAGATCAGCATCACTGATATCTGTAAGTCTGAACACTGTTCCTGCTGGAATACTCACCTTCTGTTATTCTTTGATTTTATTTCTTATTCTTTTTTTTTCCATTATTTTTCCTGAATTTGGGCTTATCTTTTATCTGTCCTACATCCCCTTTTCTTTGCTTGAACTCCTCCCTAACAACAGTCCTTCCCTGACTTTTTTCTAATTGGTTCTAGTTTTGCTATATCTGTATCCAAATTTGATTTTTCTGATACCGTTATGCTGGCAATCTTGGAATAATACCTTATTATTGATTTAGTTATCTAGGTATGAGAGACCTGGCACCCCCAAGGTCTCCTATCATTTCCAGTTCTGATTAGATTTAATTTAGTATGTTCAATTTAGTATATTCCTTATTCCGCCTTAGCCTTGATTACTCTGTGTAGGTTGTAGCTAATGCACAAGCAGGATAACCACAAGCAAGTTCTTATCTTGTGTGCCGATAGTTTACATAGCAGAGAGTATTTTTTTCTTTTACATTTCTTCTTTGTGTGTGCTTGGTTCCCTTTTAAGGCCGCAACTCCTGTGAGGCCTCATGCTCCAGCAGGAATTCACAGTCCTGCAAGATATCTGAAATATCTGACATGATTTGCTCTCGACAGACTTTTCTGGCTTGTTTATAATTACTTTATGCACGGTTTTGTTCTTTTTTTTTTTTTTTATAATCTCTGGATCAAAATAGGCCTACTGGATAATCCAAAGTTAGGACTGAAAGGCTCCTTTTGTTGTATTTTTAGACATGAGATCTATATTACTTCTTCCTCAAGCATCTAGCATCTCTTTCATGAGAGCTTCATATTCATGACTCTGTTTGATTAGGTCCTTAAGTGTCTGAGGCAAATTTCATGCAACGTGGCTGACTTGATAAGATCTCTGCTTGTCATTGCAATCTTTAACCTCACAAATGGGCATGTCCTGATTTCTGTTGTAGTGTAGGCAATTTGCATGGAAATTTCTTACGTGTATATCATATATGACCAGATATTTAACCTTTACTCCATGACTCCTCTCATGTCTTGATGTTCTCATGTCACAGATCTGCAGATTGTAGTCTCATGTGCTTTTGTCTTGCTTGTCCTTTGCTTTCTGAAAAGGAAACACCTCGGGTCAGTGAAGGAGCACTCCTACAGATTCAGAAAGTGCTTGCCAGGAAACTTTCTCTTAGCTGAAGATATATATATATATATATACATATATATATATATATTCATTGTTGTACAATCAGGGCATATTTTCATCTGTTAAGAGATGTTGTTTAAACAACAAAGCACAAGCTCTGCCTAGTTTATCTAATAAACATATACCCTTATATATATAGACCTTATTTAAGGATTATTATCATCTGAAACTGTAAGTTTAATTAAGAATTGACTTAAACTACAACTTCTGTCCATGAATTATCTTCCTAAACCTTCTGTTTTCTCTTTTTCTCCTACAATCACATGTGAAAGACCTGGGCAAGCAGGGAAAACTTTATCCAGTGGCAACAAAATTGGTCTAATGTGTGGACCAGGGTGGAACTCAAGTAGTTTAGAGGAGTTTCATGCGATGCTTCCAGCTTCCCAGCTCCTTGTTCTGTCATCTCACATTTTACAACCTCTCTTTTGGGTCAGTTTGCTCAGGCATGAACTCTCTAAGCAGGATATGCACAGCTTCAAAGCACAGAGCAATTATTTATTGCTATAAATGATTTTTTTTTTCCTATACAAAAGGTAGCAAGGATTTGACAAGCTTTTGAGCTCCCTGGAGCAGATCCTCAGTAATACTGAAATATTGATTTCCGCCAGCTCTGTTGACATTGAAGGAACCAATGACTTGCACCAATGGCCCCATTACTCCCAACTACTTTTTGTTATTGTTGTTGTTTTCCTTTAGGACTTTATTTATTTCCATTTTAGTGTTTTACCTTTTGAATCCTTAAGCTCATAACAGCCCTCTCTCAACAGTGCCACATCTCTTCTTGTCTTCCTACAGACTTTCCCTCCAATCTTTCTCAGCATTAGGAGTCAGTGTTATGTAGCTGGCCCATCTCAGAGACATGATGTAGGTCTCAGTAATGCAAGCAGCCAAACCCCACCATGACAGCAGGAACTCCGGAGCAAGAAGATTACACTTACTGTCAGTGTATGAGTCAAAACTATCTGCATGTTTAATTTGTAGGGATACTTTTCTGGGGAAATTGTTGGAGTCCATGGCTTGGTCACATCTAGTGACAATGAACTTCAGATGAAATAAATGTTACATAATGCTTTGATCTTCCCATCACCTCCATGTTCACAGCACATAAAGTCCATTGAATACAGTGGGAATTGCAGCTGACTGTCAAAAATCTGTGTAGAGCCAATTATGCAAGGGCAGTTCAGCCAACTGAAGCCTTCTGTGGAGTGGGAGAGGAGTAAAGCAGTGCCAGGGATGCTGCAAGCAGGTTTGGCAAGGAGAAGAAATAAGAGTTCTGTTGAGTATTTCTACTACTTAAAAAAAAAAAAAAAAAAAAAAAGACAGCTCTGCATACCTATATACAATCTTGTAAGCCTGGTGTTGTGTTGCCCTCTAATGGGGACCAGCTCTCCTCCTCCTCAGCAGAGCTAGATCTCCAGGAATGACTTGTGCATTGGGCTTTGCCATGGATCTTTTCCCCCTGTGCAGGCTGGGACCACGCTCTGGGGATAGGACAGGATTCTTGGAAGCTGAACTCCAAAAGTTTTTATATTAGTTCAGTAGATTTGCTGGGCGTATGATATCTTATCACATCTTCAAATATATACACATTGACCTTCAGACAGAAAAACTTTTTGGTGATTTATGCTAATCCTGACCTTCTTACAATAGGGACAGTTGTAAGGATCTTTTATGTCTGAAAAATTGAACGGAAATCATATTCTTGATTTTTTTAATTGTCTAATTTATATTTATCTTTATTTATATTTTATTTTTAAAAAAAGTTTTAAAAAAATTTTAGTCTTGGTTTAATATTTATTTATTTATTTATGTGGTGAAGACAGTATCTCTAGGAGCCCTTGGAGTTTTGCGATCTTAATTTGAGGTACTTTGTCTTTTTGTTTGTTTCTGTGTTTTTTTACTGTTGATTCCTTTCACTGCTTCTCTTTTTATGGATGGTAAACAACTGGTCTGGAAAGAAAAGTAGATTAAACTTTACAATTGCTTGCTTAATTAGACTTGGAAGAAAATTTTCAGAGGTCCAAATGCAGAATCTGCAGGTTTAAAGTACTGTATACAGGTGTTTGTTAATCTCGCGTTAGCCTCAGTTGAATTCGAACAGTGGCTGTGAGCCAGTCAGTTGCTCATCAAGAGATTGGTGTCTCAGAGAGAACAGTAAAATAAAATAAATTAAGCTTTAAACGCATTGCTATAAAATAAAAAAGACAAGAAGAAATGTGCTCCGGATGTTTGTGCCTTACAGTAGGATGACCTTTTTGACATCTTCCTTCTCAGTCATTATCCTCCTAATCATAAAGAAATATTAGAGAAAATCAAAAATGTTTATGATCATTTTACTTCAGGTGGTGCAAAACTGTTTATATTCACAGACTAAATTTCGAAAATCTGAGGGTATGTGTGGATGGAAGCCTGCCTGAAGCCAGGTTCAGTGCCATGCAGTTCCTGCATGTTAGTTCATCTCTTATGACAAATTAAAAATTATCTTCATCTCTATAAGCTGACTAGATATCGTTAGTATTACAGTTTGTTTGCTAATAATACAAAGATATCTTATTCCACACAAACCCTAGCTGCTCTGTAGCTAGGCTGGGTATCTGACCTCTCCTTATGAAACTCCTTGGGCATTTCTTCTGAATTTACTTATTTTTAATTTCACTTATACTACTCCCTATGCAAGTTACAAAAACCACACTGCCATATGCTATCTGCAAATACTGCTTATATCTGCTAGTCTGCTATTAATAGTAGTAAACCTATTTCTTACTTGATAAAAAAAATTAGAATTAAATAGTATCTGTCTTCCAGTCCTGCTTTCTGAAGATGAAGAGTCTACAATTTCCCGGAAGCCACCACTTTGCTTAGCATCCCAGGGCCAGAGAATACTGTTTCATACTGCACTGTAAGCTCAAATTGATCCTAAGTCCTGGCAGTATGGAAGGAAATCTTTTGACCTCTGAAGATAAGGCAAGCAGTGTTTTTGCTCTACAAGGCACAGCTGACATTACTTATAAAAGTACAACTTCACTTGGACTTGCAGTGTGTTAACATAATCCTTGTTAGTCCAAAATTAAATAGATTAGGGAATAAGGACATAAGGACATCAGCAGTGGATCACACCAGAAATCAGGCTGACCTGCTCTCTTTTTCCAGGGATGGGCAGCTGCAAATTCTTGGGATAGGTTTAAGAATGGGGTAAGCATGTGATACCTCCTAGAATATCTTCTAGCCTCTGATGGCTTTTATGAATTAGAGAAAATGTATTTGCTACATTTGACAGATTTTCATTTCATGAATTTGCCTAATAATTTTTAAAACCACATACATTTCTCAACTGCAGTGCAATGAGCTCTTGGAAGAAAAGTACACATGGCGGTAAGCCAAGATTGAAATATTGTTAATGTAGGAGGTGCTGCAGGTGTTTCTAGCAGACACAAAAAGGCAGGCGATCATCGCCTATCAAACCCAAGAATGAGGTTTTACAATCTTTTATCTTTGAAAACAGTAATTGCGCTTTTTCCTGAGTCCCTACCCACACTCACTTTCCAGAGAGATCAGCACAAAAATGACACTATTTTCTTAAGGCTGAAAATCAGATTGAATCCCTGATTCCCCTCTATGCTATGCTGCAATTATTTTCTCAAATTCTGCCTGTGGCTCTAACTTTTTCTCAGGTTTCATAATGTCCCATTGCATAAGCACACAAGATATTCAAAAAGCAAAGTATTTCTTTTATGGAATGACCCTACTGTGGGTAGACTAGCTGTATATTAACTAACTATGCTGTACATGCATGTGTTTGAGTACTTTGAATGTCTGGGACTGGGATTATAAACATACAAAATTCCCAGGCATTTCTCAACTAATTTTCTGACCACAGTTTTGACAAAATAAGCACTTTACAACTTTGGGCCCTGATCCAGCCAAATACTTAAGACTACATGCAATTTTAAAAAGATATGAGTTTTGATATTCAAACCAAAAGATTCAACATCTCGAAGAATAAAATTTCATTTTATTCTTCAGGATTTTGGGGTGGCCAGGGATGATTTTTCTGTTCTCACTGTGTTCTCCTCTTGAGTGTAAGGAATTTTTTTCTATTAAATAGACACAGGCTGTCATCCACTCCAAATTACCAACACAGGATAATTCATCTATACTGATAACATAGAGGTCTGAAAGTTATATATTTAGAAATTTAGGTTAGATATTTGGGCTTAGATATTTAGATCTGTCTAGACCAGGTGAGATATTTAGTCAGTGGAATGACATAAGCACCTCCACAAAGAGATTGTTCCTATATTAAGGTGAGTGTTAAGTCAGGGGAACAGACTTATCTTTGGAGGCATCTTTATCTTTGATTTACTGGGAGACAGAGTATCTCACTAGGCATCCATGTTCACCTTGTAGCTGGCTAGAATTAGATGGGAGAATCCCTTTCTGAAGGCAGGATTCGGTGTTTTTAGGATACCTTAAAGTATCCAAGACATTGCCCGAATCCAGAAGATGACACAGGTTTTATGAGGGATCTGCACCCTTTCACTCTGTGGATCTGTACATACGTAGGGAACTGAGGATGAGCAATCCCTAGCACAGTCCCTACTCCCAGTCATAGCACTATTTTTTTTGCAGGATTTTTCTCACTTATGCATATACTTTACAGACCTGTGAGGCTATTGTTAATAGAAACATAAAGCAAATAACATTAAGACCAAAAGAAATTTCTTCCATTAGAGTCTTTTCTAAATAGAAGGCAATAATATAAAGCAATCTCAGTCCACAACATTTTTCATGCTCTATTTACACTTTGTTTAGTTTTGCTGTATTTTTATTTTCAGGTGAGTGTTTTAGGACATCATCATGTTAGACACTAAAATCTGCTTCCACCAGAAGGAGATTAAACAATATATTTTACTAAGACTTTTCTGATTTTTCTAATATGAAGTTTGTTGGATGTTGCCTTTGGCTTATGGTTACTGGAAGTGTCACAGGATTCTGCAGGCCCGCAGAATTATATGTTGAACATGAAAAGTGTTACCCTTGGAAGCTGTTGAGCTGATTGTCTTCTTAAATGTCAGCCCCTGGCACACAAAGACTAATGCATCCTGAGGTTTTTGTTAAAATTGGAAAAAAATACAGACTTTACATAAAAATGAAGGATAAAGTTGTTTTATTTTGTTTTTTAAGAATGAAAGTTCTCTAGAATGGGGATTACAGTAGAAGTACTCTGTCCATAGGCATTTTTTTTTTTCAGAAACACTTTTTTTTTTTTTTCTAGGTGAAAATATGCAGTGGTGGTCTGGGCTGCACAGTTTCTTTTGGTTCATCTGCAAATTTCACGTTTTTGGAGTGGAGAAACAAAGCTAATCCAGTGACACACGAAACTTCAGCTTTAGATATGACATTGTCCACGAGAGGGCACTCCTATATTTTTAATGACAGTAAGTTTCTGAGCTGCATTAGGCTTGCACGAGCAATATACAGTTCTAGCTCTATCAGGACATGGAGGATCGGGTTTACCTAGTGGTCCCTCTATCAACACTCTGCATCATCTACTACCTTGCTATTGCCTGAGTGCTCATTCATAGAGAGACTTCAGCCTTCCAGATGTGTCAGGCTTATTCACATGAAAGAATGAAACGAACAGTTCATGCACAATGTGGCCTATGTGTCCCGAATATGACTGAATTTAAGTGAAAATGAATAGACTTGTGCTCATGTGCTTTGTTTACACAGCTGGCACCAAATTCCATTATTATCTATGGAGTATTCCACCCACTGTGTTGCCCAGTGGCACTTTCTTAGTGCATTAAATCCCACATCATTACAAATATTAAATCACTATGAAAGAGAATGCATCTTGTTTTGAGTCAGTAACTTTCGTACTTGAGAATTTGTCTCAACATACAGTAAAAGGCAAGTATGTGCAGTAAGAACTGCAGAGACCTGTAAACAATCTATTATGTCAGCCAAACTTTCTTCTTATCAGAAATGTTTTAGTATTATAGAGATTAAAAAGACAAAATACATTACTGGAGTTATGCTAACACACTTGGAGGGAGAAAAAATCTAGGTAGTTTCCTCTCTGACGATGAAAGAGAAAGGGAAGCTTGAAAAGTGGATTTTAATCATGACCACACATTTGCTTTCAGGGCTTTAGTCTAGGACAGAAAAAGCCTTGAGAAGAAAAATGTCAGCAAAAATTAGAGATTTGTTTTATCTAGGTATGCAAGACCAAAACACATTTCCTAACAGGCTCTATCAAGACTGAAATACCTCCATCATTTATTAGATAGTCACACACTATACTTATGGAAATAATCAGAAAAGGCAATTTAAGGACCAAATAAATTATTTTGGTAATTTTACTGTGTATTAGCAGAGTCAGCAGAGAGATTAGAAGTATCACACACCAAATGGTTTACATGCTCTGGCAACATATCAGCAGTGACAGATTCTCACACTAACTCTTAAACTGAACAGGTGAATGTTTTTTTTTTTAATTCCCTCTTCATCAAAAGTGAAATGGGAGGTGCATTTGCTTAAGGCTATAGTGTGAATTGCAAAAGCAGGGATTAAAATCCAGAACATCTTGGGTGTTAACACTCCATTTGAGAGACACGTCGGCTAGGATCACTGATGTGGCTTTGGGGTGATAATCCTTTCTCTGTGTAAAAAGTCACAAAGAGACCAGTCTCAGCAGGCTGGGAGGGATGGCTCCAGGCGAGGGTTTTCTCAGCTGGTGCTCAGCAGAGCAGGAATCAAGCCTGGAATGCTGGTGCTCGTGCAGCTGCACCTTGGCTCTCCACTCTGCACTCAGTTACGGAAGCAGCTCCACTCAGCAGAGCTACACGGTGCAGGGGTTAGTCTGGTAGTGCTGCCCGAGGAGCAGCAGGAGATGCTCCAGTCCAGATGCTGCACAGGGAAGAAAGTGGAGTTATACACAGCAGCCTGCATCCCTGAAATCTCACCTTTCATCCCCTTCCAGCATCTTGCGGAGTGAACACAAAAATGCTAACACAGTTCGAACCAGGACTGGACAGTATGCTCAAATTGGGATACTGGGATAGGGATGTAGTATCACCCTGTCAGGACACAGACATGGCAATTTAAACTGGTCAGAATGTACAGCCTGAAAACAGACCGTCACACTCAGCTCTACACCAGGGAAACATCTAAATTAATCTGAAGCCTCTAGAAATAAAAACAGAGATGCAAGATGAGGTGTAAACAAGCATTTTTTTTTTTCTATCCTTTCCTCTCAGGTTGTGTTTATCCTATGGGAAAGTTTAGCATTCTTTTCTTTGTTGTATTTTTTTTTCCAGCTGGTTGTTGCTCCAGAAGAAGCATTTGCAAAATCGCTGGATCCACTGGATCTGCTGAGGTCACACATGGCAGTAGACTGCTGGTCAGCAGATGTCTAGGACAGGCTGGATGAGCATGGAAATTAATTAACTAATATTTAATAACTAATAATTAAATAACTAGCTTGACATTCCTGAAATCTACCAAAAAAATGTATTATATGGGCCAATTCTTTAACTACTATTTCTACATCTCTTTGAGTGCAAGATTGAGGAAACCAACTGTTTCTGGATGAAATGGGACACAAGGGGAGAAATCTAAGGACATGAATGCTATCTCTGTTCTACTATGTACTGGGATAATTTGGAGGACCTAGAGGTGGGCTGTTATAAAGTCAGTATAGCTACACTCTTTTTGTCACTATGACCTCATCTAAAACTGCCTGTAAGGAAGAGTTCTTAGAAGGTACTAACCTCTAATATAAATCAAGGCATTTCTGAAGGAGAATGCTGGTTAACCTAAGCCAAAAGAGTGCCTGGGACTGAGATATGAAGGTCCGGAACATTTCTTGTCAGTGCTCAAACTTTAGCTTAGCAATATACATGAATAGAGAGAGACATGGAAAAACAGAATTGGTGGGAAGGGTTTGGAGGAACATGTAGAAGGAAGTATAGAGCTAGGAGGGAATAGGTCACACAAGAGACACAGCACTTACTCTTCCCACTGTTGAATGTCACCAAAGATTGACTGTGTGTGAATCCTCCAGAATACACATTGGAATGTAAGAGACACATGGAATGAAGAGATACTGGATCAGGTTCGTGTTTGCTGGAAACAGTAGTACAGTGCCATTTGGAGGACAACTTCCTCCAGGCTGATTCATCTTCTCAGGAGTATGCATTTGGTGCCTGCTCAGTGATGTCTCCAGCTATAGCTGTCTATGCTCCATAGACACGATTAGCATGTGCAGTTTCCTCTGTGAGAAGCAGTGCAAAATCATACCTATCAATTTCTCCTTCAGCACTTAGCTAATCAATCTACCCTCACAGCCCTGGTATGCAGACGCATCACCCATTGATGGCCCAGACCTCAGGACTATTTTTAGAGCGCAGTGCTGTTGTTGATATTGCTCCCAGGTTGCACAGACACATAACAGTCATTCATAACAATGGAAAGTGCTAAGCATACCAGTCTTCTAGAGTATCCAAGCAGGCTGCACAACTGCTATTTTATCTTTCAAGTACATGTGCTGCTTCCTCAAAATTCTGTTGATACACCCAGGCACCTGCCCAGTGCATTTACATAGCACATGGCACATAGTCTGTGTGACAAATAGTTTAGTCTATAGTCTGTATGATAGTTTAAATGATTGCAAAGAAGAAGATACACTGCGTTAATTTAAACAACCTAAAATGAGCCCCCAATCTAACCTGATGGTCATAATGTCTTCCTTAGGGAATGAAGTATAGTCTGAGCCTGGCTCATCTTACCCTACCTCAAAAATTCTTTTAGGGAGAGAAATTTTCCTCTGAATGTCTTCTCTTCCTTTTTGTTGACTACAAAAGAACCCTAAATGGCACTGCTTGAAATAAATGTTTTGTTTTGATTTGAATCCCATTTATAATGTTATCTATTTTAATTACTGACATCTGCTAAGCCTCTGTGGAATGGAATTTGGCTTGCAGATAAAGATCACAGTTTAAGTGTCTACCTGTGGGTGTGAGCTGGGTGTCTAAGCTTTCATCACAGTCAGGAAAGACCTGGTCAATGCCGTCAGTGAGGTCTGCTGGACAATTCAACTAATTGTAGATGTCTCTGAGTTGCCCACTCAGAGACGTGTAGTGCTAATTTTGATGCATCAGGGTACCGTCTGGCCTTCTACTGTTGTTACAGAAAGGCACAGATTTTCTGTACATCCTGTATAACATACACTAGCTCCATATGTACATCTTCGACAATCCAGAGTATCTCATATGATACTGGCTGTCTGTGTGTGATAAGCACTGCTGAGTTCTCTATTTTTAGTAAATTTTAGTATTATTTTAGTAATTCCCTAAAATTACTAACTTCTCTCCCTTCTCCCCATAAAAAACCTCAATGTGCCTAACTTGGATTTAGATGTCTACATATGGATGTTTTGATAGTGGAGATGTCATAGTACAGATGTCATAACAGTAGCATAGATGTCATGGCAGTGCTATGGATCGTTAAGTGACGGCTTAACCTGAATAGCTTTGTTGTTTATTGTTTCTTAAACATAGCTGTCTATTGTGGCCCCAGCACTCTGGTTAGGTACCATCACCTGTATCATGCATCCTAGGTCTTAGTACAGGAGAACATGTCCTACCTGGTCATATCTGTTCTGGTGATCGCCAGCTTTTGACCTGTCACTGCAAGTGCCTATCGCTGTAGGTAGATCTGCTGGAGCACCCCCTCTATACAGCTCCTGGCAGGTTGAGCCCATTAAAGAAGAAAGCAGATCCAAAGCTGCAGTTCAGGCGAACAAAGGCGTCTTTGGCTCAAGGGGGGTGCTTTACGCAGACGATGAGATCAGGCTCAGACATCAAGCTGCTTACGGCGATGTATTATTAAATGCTCTCTACTGATACGCTACTTTTGCAGAAGCTGATTAATTATATTCCGCTTTATTATTCCTTATCTTTTATCTTCACCTTGTTTCACAGATGTAACTGGCAGTACACGGCGTAAACCAAAGACCCATGGCACTCATTAGGTGGTGACTGCTCCTCACAAGTGCTATCAGGCATACAATTCCTATTCACAATTTTGCTAACAATGCTGGTTAACACGTGTGTTGCTGTTCAAGCAACCTATACAACACGGTCTTGTCAGGCTTGAACAAACTTACCTTTTACTTATCATTTTCTTTGACATAATCCTCTTATAATCTGAGAGATAAATACCTGACAGACTCTGCACTGTATTCCCCCGGCAGTAAAATCTTAGCACTAGTGCTGTAAAGGGTCTTCATCAAACGAGAGCTTCTTTTGAGCTGTTTTTTATTTTGTTAGACTGTTGCTGCTGCAGAACTTGCAGAACATTTAAAATAGAAAGGCAAAGTCTTGTTTAGCTGCTCCCTACATTTGGCAAAGTTTTTTGCCTTTGTACGAATGTGGGTGTTAAATATTACCAGCTCGGAAGACGTATAGAACACATTCAACTGCTTAAGATCCTGTTTGGTATTAACTTTAAGGCTATCATCAGATGAAAGGGGTGATCCCTTCTAAAAGAAAATTAACACAGAAAATAAAAAGAATAGTTTTCTCTTGCATTAGTGTACTGACCTATCTCAGTGAGGTTTAATCAAATATTTTCACTGAAATCAGTTAAAACTAACTCAGTTATTACTTATGAAGTGATTTAATAGGGACAGGGCAGAAGAGATGGGAAATGCAGCTTTTTGTTAGTACCAACCAGCCTGGTGGCACATGGTGTACATCTGCTTTGCAACTGCAGGGTTTCACTTCACTCTGAGGCTCTGCCTAACACTGGGCTACAAAAGCTGCCCAAATACTGAGGCTGCTACACTCTGAGGAGGAGTGCAAGCTGCTGCCATTACCTGAGCTAGGAGCAGAGCAAAATGAGTCCCCCAAAAAGTACTTAGAGCTACACTTAGCTGAGATTCCCAACACCTTACACAGTGCCCTCTCTCCTGCTCCCAAAGTGAACAGGGTAGATAGTTCAGCTGAAGTCCACTTGGACTGCAACACAAGCATGGAATCACAGAATCACAGAATGGCTGAGGTTGGAAGGCACCCCTAGAGATCATCTAGTCCAACACCCTGCTCAAGCAGGGATACTTAGAGCACGTGGCACAGGGTGGCATCCAGCTGGGTTTGGAAGATCTCCACAACCTCTCTGGGTAGCCTCTTCAAGCAGTGCTTTCGCTGGCATGCCATCATAAGGGATATGACAGGGTTTATTTTATTTTAGTGGGCATTTCCAGGAAGCCTGACAATGATGGATCTGAATGGTGCTGGAATGTCCACCTCCTTTTTAAATTGGGACAAGATGAAGAGCTGTGTGCAAACTTGCAGAGGTTTGTTAAAATATGAAGGAGAGAAAAGAAAGAAAACCTGTGAGCTGAGCTTTCAAGAGGGACTTGACCAACGTGCCAGGCACTGAAATGCCAGTCTACTTTATGTTCTCATACTGGCTGTTTTTGAAGGGAGAGAAAAGTGGTTTAACTAAGTGAAAGCAAATAAGATGCAATTTTCTTAAACGGCTAGCCTTTTCCTGTCACTTTCCAAGCCTTTCGCTGATCTCCAGTCCATGCATTTGCATAGCTAAGAAAGAATCACAGCTTCTGCTTTTCTTCAAGTCTATGTAGTACTGATGAACTTCACAAAGACCTTGAAAGAGACCAGACTAGAGCAGATGGCAAAAAGAAAAAAAGCCCTTTGGTGCATTTCTTTTTCAAAGCCATGATTTTTAAGTAAGCGTGTGGATTTCTTTGGTCTGCCTGATGAGTTTTAACCCTGCAAAGCAGTCACAGAAAGCTTCAGAGATGTGCTTAATGATCATGAACTATAACACTGGGTGATGCTCTGGCTGACACGTAGAGGTTCTCATTATGCACTGGATCAAGGTCAAAGATTGCCTTCCTTCAAACCAAGGGACCTTCACCAAAAGCAGTGCTTGAAGGAGATGTGATCTCTTCTTACCCAGAGCCACTGACTTCCATACCCTTTCCTTTCAATTACTCATGTGCACAGAACATCTACTTGATAAGGACAACAAGTACCTCACAAGTACTTGTGAGTAGCGAGATTTCTATTCTCTGAGACCACAGGATGGGAACTTCTCTCAGGCAGAAAATATTGACTGAGTAACACCTACTTTCTGTTGACTTGCTTTTTTCTTTCCCTTTTTCCTGACATCTGTATGGTTGGACCTAACCAAGCCTATCACTGTGCTGAGCATAGCGGACTTCCCTGCTCATCAACCTCTTTGCAAGATCAGATAACTAGATGATAGAAGATGAAATCAGGAGAAAGCAAAAAAAGGAAAAAGTAATAATTTCCTGCAATCTAGAGACTGAGGCTGATTAATGAGAATTCAGATGAACTGTTGCATGCATGTCTTACCCCTGGACTATTGACCTCTCTCTCTGCAACCCTAGTCCTTGCTGGAACCCATGTCAAGGCAATCTATCTTACTAAAAGAATCAATGCAGCAACCCTATCAGTTCATACATAGCTTTCTGTAGGATTAGGAAACTGGATCAATCCAGTAGTGAGGAAACTTGTGGGTGGGAGTGGGATTGACCTTCGTTTTCCAATGACAGTGATCAGTGCAAGCCATCCCAGGTAATTTTGTTTCCAGGGTTCTATCGGATGACACAGCTTGTTTGATCTCAGCTTATCTTCTCTATTAGGTTTTTTTTTTCTGGAGATGGTAGTGATTTTTTGTTTGATGTTATTTATTTATTTATGCTGCTCTTCCATTCCCTTAATTGCACCCTTACAAACCTAGTCTCTGTGCTTTGCCCAAGAAAGGAATGATAGCTGTAAATTATTCAATTTCCAGGGGGATCAATGCCATTCAGGAGGTCTTCTGGTAGGTTTCCTTACAGGTTATTCTTATCATCTTCAGCATATTGCTGTAACATCTGTCTGAGGACACTGGAACATTGTGCATGTTAACAATTTTCCTGGTCTTCCCTGCTAAGTTACAAGGCAACCAAAGCCAAAGAAGTTTATGTCATGAAACACCATGTGAAAATCAACCTCAGGGCTATAGCTACCCATGCAAGTGCAGTTCTGCTTGCTGATTTTGTTGTGAGACTGGGATTCCTCTAAGAAAGAAAGTAAAGCAGAAAAATCCTCCTCAGGATTGAAAAATAGGATTGTGAAAGAGTAGAGGCCTAGTAGCCTCCACTTCTGAATTTTAAAGGGCTAGGCTAAAACTTCATGAGAAACCCTAGATTACCTCTGAAACCCCATCCATAAATCACCCATGAACCAAGGTCATAGTTCAACATCCTTGTAACCATTCCCTCCCATAAAACTCATTTCTACTTCTCAGTTGTACCAAGAGGACTTAATGTTGGGTCTTGCAGGAGGGCTGAGGAATCTAAGTTAAAACAATAAAATTTAGATATCATAGAATCATAGAATCATAGAATGCTAAAGGTTGAAAAGGACCTCTAGAGGTCATCTAGTGAAACCCTCCTGCACACACAGGGTCACCTAGAGCACGTGGCACAGGGACTGCATCCAAGTGGGTTTTGGAGATCTCCAAAAAAGGAGATTCCACAACCTCTCTTGGCAGCCTGTTCCAGTGCTCTGGCACCCTCACTGTTAAGAATTTTTTCCTGAAGTTCCTGTGGAACTTTTGATGTTTCAGTTTCTGGCCGTTTCCTCTTGTTCTGTCAGTGGCCAACAGTGAAAAGAGGCCAGCACCATCCTCCTCACTGCCTCCCTCGAGGTACTTATAGACACTGCTCAGGTCCCCTCTCAGCCTTCTCTTCTCCAGGCTGAACAGGTCCAGCTCCCTCAGCCTCTCCTCATAGGGCAGATGTTCCAGGCCCCTGATCATCCTTGTAGCCCTGCACTGGACTCTCTCCAGCAGCTCCACATCCCTCTTGTCCTGTGGAGCCCAGAACTGGACACAATACTCCAGATGGCCTCACTAAGGCTGAGTAGAGGGGCAGGATCACCTCCCTCAACCTGCTGGAAACTTTCTTTTTTTCTTATGTTTCTTTTTATCCTTGGACAGCTCCTCACTTCCTTTTTTCCATCAAAATAGCTCAAAGCAGCAGGACTAGCAAAACTTAGGGAAGAAAATATGGAAACTGTGTGACGCAGTACTGCTACTAAGCTTGACAAACTATACTCAAAGCATCTCATAGGCAAAGTAACTAATATACTTACAGTAAGGGACAGTGCCTGTCCCTTATAGTAGTTTACAGTCCCAAATAGTTTACAGTTGAAAGATTAAGACATTTATTTTTAATACAGGGTGTACCAGCTTGTGGATGGACTGAGGCCCAGAGCCCCAGAAGGATTAAGAGATGCTTACACAAGACTTTCAGGAGAATATAGGACCTTAGATCTTAGGTCATTACTGCCTATGGTGACTTAAGGAAGTTCCGCCTCCATATGAGGATGAACTTCTTTCCTGTGAGGGTGACAGTGCACTGGAACAGGCTGCCCAGAGAGGTTGTGGAGTCTCCTTCTCTGGAGATCTTCAAAACCTGCCTGGATGTCACCCTGTGCCACGTGCTCTAGGTGTCCCTGCTGGAGCAGGGGAGGTTGGACTAGATGATCTCTCTTCCAACCTTAACCATTCTGTGATTCTGTGTGCTATTTGTCATGTCTGTTGGAAATCTGCAATCCCTACAAAACACTGATGGACTGGAGAGATTACAACCTGTCATACCTTGCTTCTCATTAAGCTGAAGCAGGCCACTCCTTGCTTACTCTTTGGTTGCAATTTGGGTCTAATTTGAAAGCCCTTGCCTCTTTCCTATGGTGCTGTGTGGGAAGCCTGGGCACCAAAAATAAATTATGAGTGCCACAGATTGGATTTCAGGGAGTGAAATATCAGGTTTTTCAGCCTTTCCTGGGTGCACAAGACCTGTGGCTGAACACACATCTCCTGAGTACAAACTATGCTATGTCTGTCTTTCCCTGCTGGGATGATGGTCACCAAATGTGATTGATAAGCCATCTTCAATTTTATGTAGAGCTTGCCTTGATTCTCTTAACTATCCTGCAGACTGATGCATCCAAGCAGACAGACACAGAGGTAGAGTCAGGAAATTTATCTGAAAATGGTGCATAAGTAGCTAGATACATAGCTATTAATTTATAGCTAACCACATGCGGTACTCTGTTATATAATGTTTATCTGAAAATCTTATCAGTGGCTAATTATTACAGAGAAAATTAATGAAGTTAATCTGATAAATGGAAAATACACTGTTCAGCTCAGATGAATAAGATCTGAAGTGGAAAAACCCCACTTCTAATTCATGAAGGCTTTTAAAAAGTCTTTGGCATTTTTCAATTTCTTTGTACTTGCAGAGTAGAATATAAATATGGTGCGCACAGAATATGACTGTGGACAGTCTGGTAGTGACTATACCACAGTAGGTAGCAGATGACTCAGTCAACCTCAAAAAAAAAAAAGATAAATATGAATCCTATATAAGATAGGTTGAAAGCTAGATGGATGAATCAGCACTGATAGTAAAAAAAAAAATGGATAAATGGATAGAAAATACATTTCCTGGTCTTGTACATTACTAGAGTCTTTGTCAATTTGTCCTCATAGAAGTGTGTGAGAGAAGATTCAGCCCAATGTGCACGTTCCTGCAAACATGCAAAGTCTCTACATTTGCCTAATGTAACAATCAAAATTAGAAGTATGAATAGTATGAATGCAACTTAATTATGGTGCTGTGTTCACAATCTCTGATAGCTTACTGCAGCCTCTCTCATTTTTGATATGATCCAGTTTTCTGTTAAAGTCACAAGTTTTAGCTGAGAAATGGCAAGATTTATCTACTAGGCAATTTCAGCTGCTTGTGACATGCATTTAAAAAAGTGAAGCTGTTCTCCCATTAAATGTCTAGGTCTTCAAGGCTCTATTGGCTGTTATGGAAGTTGCCATGTTTTAACCAATAGATTCAAGCGTGTTTGAATAGCAGGATAATGGTAGGGTTTGTAGAGCCTGTGTGTCTGTATTAGTCAAGAGTTAATAACTTCTGTTTATTGTCAAAAAAGAATAAATTATGTTTAGTCATTAAAACAGAATGCAGAATATTAGATTTCATCACCATATTTTAAAATATTACAGACTGAATAACAAAACTATGATGTCTCTCTTGAAGAAAGTACATTCTTGCTTTTGTAATACATGCTAGCAGTGGTTTGCTTAAAGAGTAAGGCAGACTGAAAAGCAGAGCTACTCTTCATATCTCAAGAAATTGTAGCAGCAGCTTCACTAGAAACATTACATTATCAGAATTTTATTTTGACATTTTAAATTAATTTCTGAGATTTATTAGTCTGGCAGTAGAAGTGTCCAAATTTCCTTGGAGAAGCTGACTAGGATCCACTGTAAGTACAAGACGGATGAAAGAAATATATAAATTCCTTATACTAAGGCTGAATATTTGACTATTCTTTAGCTCTGTCTTCTAAAATGTTGCAAAGTTTTTTGTTGCATATTATTTGGAAATAAATACAAAGAAAAAAGACAAATTAAGTAAAAGAAAAAGAAAAAAGAAAAAAAAACAATAATCAGTACTGTCTCATCATTTGCCAATGGGTGCTATGCATTCATTGGTTTATGGAAACTTGGTTTTGTTATAAGTGCATTCTTTACAAAAGCAGAAGTCCTTGCAGAATTAGGAAGGCAGACATCAATAGTTACTCACACAAGTAAGGCATATTCTTCTAATTTACATGACCAGCTGTTCTTTTGCTTTTTAGTTTAAAATGTGGCATTTTGTTCTTCAGCTGAAATGTGGCATTTTAAGTGTTAGGCTACAGTGACTATTAATCCAACTATCATCACATCATTTAAAGTCTTATATGAAAATATGTTCTTGCAGCAACCACAACTGCTCAACACATTGGTTTTCTATCTTATGATGAGTGCTGTCAGACAGGTGTGCTCAACCAGGTCTTTAAGTCACTGAGGTATCAATAAAGCCATCCCAAGGCTTCCTGTGTGGGCAAAACTTAGGGCTTATGCTGAGCAAGTCCCAGTTTGAAGGAAATGGGTGAGAAGGATCAGCTGTTTCCACGGAGTAAATGTGTCTGGAAGAAGACTCTGGGCTTTTGGCATAGTGGACATGAGGACAAGGAAGTTTCCACTCACACTTACCCTTCAATTTCCCCCCTCAGTTGCCTCAGTTTCCCACTCTTTCTGTCATTCTTGTGGTATAGGGTCACTCCATCCATCTCTTTCCATGATCTTCTGTTCTCTTCTGAGCTGACTGCTTTTAACCATGTTCCCCTACAGAAAACAGTCTTGTTTGCCCCACTCTCCTCCACCCTCCTTTCTCTCTTAAATTGAGAAGCCGATGGGGGAAGAAGGAAGTGTCCCAGGCAGCTCTTACCAAGGGGAAAAGACAGGAGGAAGAGGTGTGCCTGGCTGTGAAGTCCCCAGGGGAAAAGCAATTGCTGGGAGTGGAGGAAGTGTCACAGGAAAAATAGCACCAGACTTTTGTTTCAAGAAGTGAAACTAGTTATTTTATTTAACATAATAATAATAACAAGGAATAAGTTGTCAAGAGTTTTTCTTTTCTGTGAGACCTCTTCACAAGAAAAAGAGAGGGAAAAGCATAGCTAATTTTTCCTGAATTTGGAGTGGTTATAACATCACTTTGTTTCAAGTTTATCTGTTACTCAGGTACCTATACTATTTCAGTATCAAGTACTCAGCATTTTTTCTTTCTTTCTTTTTTTTTAAAAATGCTAAAAGAACAGATAAATTATTATCCATGTTTGACTGCTTGGAAACTGAGAGATTAGTGAAGTAATGCACTGTTTTCTCAAAGGATCAGCATTCTGGTTTGGGACATACTGCTGATTAAGTACTTCAATTCTAGTGAAACCATTAATATCCTACTAAACTGCATAGCACCTGAAAATATGTAATCATATACCATTTCTTCCAGTTAAGGGTTCTTCAGTGCCTGAAGTTGTTTTCAGAAAAGATCGAAAATTGCTGCCCTTTTGTTACTCGTCTCATGTCTAAATCTGTCTAAGCTTTATGCATATGGTATTCTCAAATAATTCATCCTCATTAGCAGTCAGTCAGTAAACTTTTCTCATGTCTCAGAAGCACTAGTTGGACCCCACATAAAAAATAGTCACAGACATTACTTTAATCTGAATCATATCTCTCTAGTTTGCAAATGTCTTTGGGGGTTTGTCAAACATGCCAAAGTTAGGCCTCCATCCACTAGACATAGTTATTAAAAAAGAAAGTTGGATTGGTTGGACAAGATTGGCTTTTGACAAATTCTGTCATTTTATTCCATTGCAAAATGGCTAGTATGCATTTTTTTCTATTATCTTTCTGTGTATCTAAATTAGGCTAATAGAGCTAGAGGCTATTAGGCTAATAGGGCTAAATTAGGCTTCAGTTTCCTGGATCCTCTAGGATGAGATATTGAGGGTTGATTTTTACATTACAGCTTTCGAGACATCATTTCTTGTGGTATTGGTTAAGAGGGAAGGGTAATACATTAGAAAAATGCAAAAATTCACTAGCAAATGCAAGAGAAAACAGTGCATTTCTAGGCCCATTACAAAATGTTTATTCATTTTTGCAGCAAAGGGGGCAATTGCTCTACTTATTTCTCTAAGAATAACAAAATTGAGATTAACTATTGCATAATCATCATTCTGCCATAGGATTTGCACTAACAATATAACAGTACAGGTGTAGCTTCCAGTGCACAGGTCTATGTCTTGGCATTGCCTAGTTCACTAACAGATGTTTGCAAATGTACCCTGTATAACCAAAATGAGAGAATAGCATGGCATAATGGCAAAAAAAAAAAAAAAAAAAGTGGTGGAGAAGAATGAGAAAATGGGGGGGAAAAAAAGAAAAAAGCTGAAACTTTTATGCTGTGAAATTAGTCCTTTAACTTCCTCCTCACTCTTTGGGATTAGCAGAAATGCCCCTGGAATGAATGAGCAGAAATGTGTGCTTAAATTAATCTCTGTCTAAGGCTTCTGTAGACATGGAAGCTGGGAAACAAGGAAGCTATGACAACAGATTCCTTCCTACAGGAGCACAGGAAGGTGAAATCATCCTAAGGTGACATTAAAATGACATTTAGTCTCATGGAACTGTGTCATGGAACACTTGCTCATTGGCAGCCAGAGAAGTGGATAATGAATGCTATTTGTATTAACAGTCATTTTCTCTGAAAGTGAGTCAGAGAGAAAGGTGTTTTTTTTTTCTTTTTTTTCTTTTTTTTTCAGTAGGAAATCTCACAGGAAAAGATTCTGCTTATGCTACTAAAGAAGCAACCTTCCTTCAAGACTAAATGCTGGTAAGGCCACAAAGTGGCATGCAAATGTAAATGAATTGCTCAGTGAATAATCAGTAATTTAATGATTGATACAGAAATACGAAATATTAACAAGAAAAAGAAAAAAAAAAAGACTTGCCTAGTTTTAATTAAAAGCAAAATTTCCAAATGCAGAGACCCCCTTTCCTTTGGTTACTTGTTTGTATGTATTAAACCGTTTTCTCAGGCAAGTCTTTTCTTTTAAAGAATAGATTTAGTTACCTTTCTTTATGCTGAGTACCACCCTACACTATAAACAGAACCACCTGTTTAAATGAACTATGCTCTTTTCCCACTAAAGGTAATAGAGTGTTTTAGAAGGAAAAGTATGTCAGGAGAATCACAAATTCTAACTGAGAACCTAATGGAAGCTGCTTTGCTTTCCTAATACCCTTTGAAAACTATATGTTTATGGTAATGCTGTTTATTTTCTGGTCTGATTAGCAGATGGGACTATGCAGATATGCTGAGAGCATGCGAAATGTATGGAAATAAGGAACTTTAAGGAATGTCCTTAGAAAACAGTTTTAGAGAAGGAAGACCTGAGCTGTTAAACATGATAGAGTCATAAACATGATTTAGGATGGTGCCTAAATGCCAATTTTCAGCTAAGAAACTCTACTATAGTTCCAGATAAATAAATGCAAATAAAACATGTACATGATCCTACAATTCCGTCTGATGTGAGAAATTCAACTGAAGTTAGTCCTTCTGCATACATAAGAAACGTGAGATAAAATCTGTTTTTGTGAAAGTTATCATCATTAAAGAGAAGGATACCAGGCAAGGAAAAGCCTAAGCCTGTTACTTTATTTCAGTTTGGCATTGGCAGGTAGCAGGGCAGCCTGTATTAAAGAAGCTACATCCGAAAGACTTTGTCAAGTTCGCACAGTTTGCATACATATCCACATACTTGCAGGGGTTGGCTGAAAAAGAATCAAAACATAAAATTAATCATAAATGCGGAACTTTTTCCTTTCAGAATAATTTTTAATCATTTCTTTTTTCCCATAACTTTTTTCTTTGTTGTTATTTATCTACAACTGCATCCAAAACTTTTGACTACCCATGCAATATTCTTAGCTCTATCAAAGAGGCTTCCCATTGAAACTGTAAAGCATTTTGAAGCTTTCTTCCTCTGTACCTTAGTTTATGGTGAGAAATTACTCCAAAGACATAACAGAAGATAGATTTGAAGGGAAGTTTTATATTAATGTGACTCAACTAAACTTCCTTTATTTTCTACTAGAATTCTTGTACAAAGAAATTGTGATTCAAATTTGTTAATCTCTTATTCTGCTAGGTTTGATGCTATTGCTACCTGATCAACAACTACTCTCCAAAGAAAGAAGAGATAAAGGTATCAACTTTGCTTCAGTCGTAATTTAAATACTTAAAACTTACTGCATAGTCCATTGTCACAATCATTAGGGCAATCGCCACAAGGTGTTCCTTCTTTGTAGGGTGTATTGAGTGAATTTATATGATTCCCCCTGAAACATCAATTTTATCAGTATAAATTAGAAAATCAGTCTAACATGCTTAAGGGAAAAATGTAATTATATGAGTGCATGCATATATTAATTCAGACTCAGTCTTCGGTTATAGCTAAAACATTTTTTTCTATATTACAATGTCAATTTGTCAAAATTAGTTTTAGACAAGTTTGTGAAAACTCTGCCTTAAAATCCTCACTATTGTTTTGTTATTAATGATAAAGTTTGAATAGTACTGTATATATTAATGTGCCTTTGTGAATCAAGACATCAAAGAGAATGTAGAAAATATTCCTTTGTGATTCACTATGATGAAAATTGTGAATGGTAGGTAAATAAAAATTAATCTGAAATTAATCTGTTACTTTTATATTTTCTCGTTTGGTATAACAATTCTTTTTTACAAGTGTGTTTCTGTCTTTTCATATTCCAAAGGGTCCGCAGACTTTTATGCCATCTACAGGTGATGTACACTGATACGCATTCCATCATCTAACTTATTTTAATAATGTAGTAAGGAGTTCCAGTATCAGAATCAATACCTACGCAGGGCAATACTGGCAGACATATATGTATCCCAAAATCTTAGGGCAATAAGCGTATGCACATCCAACTTCGTTAGACCTGTACCAAACTACCTGCAGATGTAAGAATAAAAACCATGGGAGAATTAAAAAAAGAAAAAGTGAAAATCATTTAAATACACTATGTATTAAAGAAACATATCAGAAGCAAAACTGGGTCACTTTATTTACCCTGTATAGCAAAATGTAAGTCTCATCTTGCAGGAAAGCCATAATTTTCTTTTTCGTGCTATTTAACCCTGAGTCAAAGAACATTTAGGATATAATGAGGTTTATATTCAGGAAATGTGGTGGATTCTTCATCCTCAGAACATTTAAATTAAGCTGTCTGTCTCTATAAAATAGGCTTCCGGTCGGTTACAGCTGTTGAAGAAGATGCAGGTTATCATGATTTTAAATTTTGTCTCCTGCATCATGCACAGTTGATCAGAAGAGGTTCCCTTTCCTCTCCCTTCCCCTTTTTCCAAACAATGGGACAGTAAAGTTAAAACTAATCACTTTTCAAATACTAAACAGACAATAAGTCCCTTCCCTCTGTTTTTTTCCTGAGAAAATTTTGGTATGTCAGTATCTTTATGCATACAAGTGGTAATTGTTTGTCATGTTGTACACATGAGTTAGGGTGTGTGTGGTCGAACAGCTTAATGGAGCAAAATACAAAAACAAAGGTGGTAATGGCAAAATAACAATCTGGTTCTGAGACACATATATTAGAAAGCATGCATTAAAAAAATCATGATTCATAAAAAGCTCAAAATTACCAAGTATTCTCCCAAGGCCAGATCCAAAGGCCCTGCTTGTCACCAATTATTATATTGGATGAGGAGGGAATGGGGTGGCTAGGATGACTATGTCTCTCTTACCTCTTGTCCTAAATCTATACCTGCCTCCCTGCTGTACAGGAACACTCCCTAGTAGTAACCTGGGCTTGATGTCATCTGGTTGCAACTTTCCTACACCAAGACATCAACAACTTCTCTTGTCTAGTTTATTTCCTAAACAAAGAACTGAAAGGACATTTAGCCCATTATTTTCAATTATATTCTGTTACTTTGAAAGCTTTCATGCTATTTTTATCATAATGACTCTTCTGTCTTTGGTGTACTTATGAGACAGGCAAAGTCATTTAGCTAACATAAAGGTATTTATTGTTTCAGGCTCAAATATAAAAATGTTGGATCTACCTGAGTATAGTGGCCAACCACAGCATCTAGGCTTGTCTTTCCAATTCCATACTTGAAATCTTTCTTCTCATCATACCAGGCCTGAATGACATCTGGCCATGGGAAAGGAACACTTGACATGAAGAGATTTTCACCACAGCTTACATCTGAAAAGATAAGGATACAGAGAAATGCAGAAAAAGGACACACGTGAGGAGAACCAGCAGAAGGCTGTATGGAAGGGATGTTCTTCTCATCCAGATGGGATAGTGCTCTTTCCTTTTTTTTTTTTTTTTTCCATAGAGGTCAATGACTCAGTGAGTTTGTCACTACTGAAGTTGTCACTTGGCTGGTTTTCAGCATAGCTAACCTGTCTGACTGGGAATTTGGTGTTGGCAGGGCTTCTGCACAACCATAGATACCTTTCCATGAATTCACCAAGGATTCATCTGTGGTAATTCTAATTTTGCTATTTAAAATGTAGCAATCCCACTCAATATTCAGGTCATAGTTCAGTAATCTTGGGAAAATCCCAACAACTCAAACCTTATTTCTAGTACACAGAAAGGTATTTGTCATATGAATTAACTCACTGTTTTAATCCAGGCAAATCCTATAGTTTCTATTGTTTACTTTCAAGTTGCCAGAGATTTTTTTAAAAATTTTGAGTCCCATCTTCATTAGGAATTATGCTTAGCATTGTCAATTGCTTTTGAACCCTTAACCTTCATCCCTTCTACTCTAGACAGCTTTATCCAGTCCAGGCAAGCTGATTTGTGTAATAAATTGAGTCTGGGTCCTCTTCTTTCTCTTGAATATTTTGATGGAATACTTTTTTCTCACCTCCTGAAGTACATGGGATGTACTTGTAAAACTAGTACATTTGGGGTGAGAACGGGATTTAACTTTCCTCACTTACTAGGAGGATTTATATGCAGAATTTTGTCTTCGATTCATGCACTAATGAAGTCACACAGAATATAACAGGTCATCTCAAATGCTTAGACAAATGGTTTTAAAAATAAAACAAAAAGCTAATTAAATGTTTGGTGCTGTAAACGAACTGAAATGATAGAAATGGGAAGTAGTCCAGAATAGGAATATGGTAAAAGGTCAAAAACGAAAAATGTGCACACCTTTTTCAAAGATTAATGATGAATTTGATAATTGGACAAGCTGGTGACAATGCTTCATACAATTCCTGTTGAACATTCTTGTGATCTTTTTACACATATTTTCAGTGGAATTACTCAGTTCAAATATCATTTTCTGTGATAGTCACTTGAGTAAATTTTGTGTAGAATACAAATGCACATTTTCAGATGCACTGTGTCTCACCTTAAAATATAGGTGAGATGAATCATGTCTTAGAAGTGTTTATGTCCTTCCATTTATTATATAGAAATATACAATGACTAATTCTGGTTTAGATATTTACCTTGTGGACATCTTAAGGGAGATATGTGAAGCCTATCCTTTAATTTTTGTAAAACTATAGAATACTTAGATATAGCTAAGTAACATACAGTCTCATCTCAGCAAATAGGAATCCTTTAAGTTTAAAATATGTTAACACATTATTTCAGCTTCATTTTGATATCTGAAAATTTAAAAATCTCATGCCTGTAAGCTGCTCACATGGATAACACAAATTTAATCTTCATTTAGAGGTCATACTTTACTTACTGGTTTTCCTCATTCTTGGAGGACTGTGCTCAAAAGTACAATGTTTTGCCCAAATGTCAGCATTTTTTGCAGCTTCAGGATTCCATTCCTTAATGAAAGGAGAAAATATTGGTCATTTGGCTATGTAACATTTAACAGCTCCTTATGGAGAAAAAAAATTTTAGAAATTACACTTTTAATTGGAAAAAAAAAAAAAACAAAAATCATGCATTCCTTTTTCTATCACCTGTGTTCTTTCTTTCTTTTTTCTTTTTTTTTTCTTTTTTTTTTTGTGGGGAGGAACAACTAAGTAATTGTGTACCCATGAAAAGACTGGAAACTAACTGTGCAGTGCAGACTGGTAATGAATGCATCAGAAAAAAAGGAACAGTGTTGTGTTTCCTCTTCATATTTCTTCAAGAGAAAGAGGCATCATTGTCCATATGCTGCAAAATTTGCCAGATCCTTTTTTCCAGTCTTCCCAAAATTATATTTTTCTTAGTACTAACTATGTTTGGTATTCTTAGCACTTCAACACAGGAAAGATTGTGAGAGCATATTTGCTGCTACCTTAAATAATGTGATCTTGCATATGGTTCTGTATCTCTCATAGGGTCTTTTACTCCCTGCAAATAGAAATGCAAGTAACTTACCATTTTCAACATGTTGCTGGCAGGTGGGCTTACTCCTCTCCTGAGTTCATTGTGTTTGTCAACAATCAGCTTTTGCTGGTCTGAATTGCTAGTTGACAGAGTATCGATACTTATAGGTTCCTAAATTGAAAGACTATATTATATTTCTTATTTATTTGAATGTAACTAAATATTGAACACTGTCTAGGAAATGTTAAAATACTAACATCAAGATAAGGAATGGTCCCAGTAGTGAAGGAGGTGCTATAATTCATTTCCTAGGTCTATCTAGAGGTTGTTCTTATGTGCAACACTTCAAATCCATCACTTAGAGTTTAGCAGTAATAAAAATACCACTGGTTCCTGTATCACATCATGTCTAGTATATCTTATTGCATGTGACATTAGACCCTTAAATTTAGTCAACTGTATCAGACTTGACTTATTGTTACTATAGTTTCCTTCGCAAAGGTTTGAGGAAACAGGATCTAAAAATCAGACAACGACCTGAGTGGGCTCATGATGCTTCTTCAACATTTTAAACATGCCTATCAATTTCTGTTTACTGAAGCACGTGTATAGCAATAGGATTGTCAACAGACTTCTTGTGATGTTTCCATCAGGAAATCCCACCGCACAAGGAATAAGGTGTCAATGTATTCTTCCAATCCTGTCATAACTGACTTCATTTCTCAAACTCTTCCTGTATTTTCTAATAGCAAGAATAACCATATGAAGAATTCTGCCTTTTGTTTTCAGTCTTTATAATTGATTTTCTAGGCTAACATGAAGAACAGAAATTGAAATATCATATTTTTAGGCTACTGTTCTCTACTTTGACTTGAGTGCGACAGTTCTTACTCTTATTTTTGTCATACTACACTTCATATGGATATATGAATAAATTGATTTTTCCCAGAATAAAGTAATTAGTTACCTACCAATGCCATTCATTCAGTTGGATTTATTTAGGTTTAGTTTTAGTGATATGATAGTATTATGTAGGAAAATCTTTGTAAGAATTTATTTTCACGTCATGACAACCTAACTACATTGAGTAATTTTTTTCATACATCTCGTATATTTCAATTGTATAATATATACAATATACTTTTAGACATCAGTATTTGATTACTATTTCTCTTTTCATTCATAATACCTTATGAATACATTCATTCAACAATACCTTAGTCTTCTGCCTAATCCAAGTGGCAATGATCATCACGCACCAAGCACATCTTTTGTATTCACCATTTAATGTACTTAAATGAGCTTCAGTCTTATAGCATTAAAAAAATAATATTTGTGGAAAGAAGTAGTTCTAGTAAACCAGCTGATATAAAGGAGAAAAATGGTCAGTGTTTCTGAAGCAAAAATAGCAAACTTCCAACTTTAGACTCAGTAAGAGGAACTGCTGTAAGTGTATATGGATTACATAAATCAATTAAGCTATATGAAGGAAACCAGTGATGCCTGTTAAGGGAATGGTACTGAGAGGAAAGGGAGAAGCATACAGATCCCCCTGGGTTGGATCTTCAGAAAGTATGTACAGGTCTGAGAAACACAGTTATGAGTAACAGAGCCAATAGAGAGTTTGGTGTGAAAATACAGGTGCATTCGTCTGCTTTGAAAACAGACAAACCTTGAGAACAGGGTTTTCTTTGTGGCACCGGACTTCAAGGATATTGTCTCTGCAAAACCCAGATATCTAACAAGACTCTTCCTACATTTAAACCAGTGTGCATAGGAAAAGCCAGAATCAATCAGGCCTTGAGTCTATCCAGGTCAATCCAGATTTTCCACATGCAAAACATGAATCCTACCTCTCCGGAGGACCAGGGCAGCACAGCTACGAGACACAGCAACACTGCTGGCAGAATCATCTCTGAAAAGGGAAGAATGGGCCCTATGTTATTTGTTTTTCCACTTAATGAGCTTTCATCTCTCCAAACATGTAACACATCTCTCCCGTGCTTCTCCAGATGTTTTCTCAAGCAGCAAGGTATTGATTGCTTTCTTTCCTTCTTCTCTCTTCCATTTTTAGAAGTAAAAAAAAAAATCCTTCTCCACTTTACAAAATTTCTAGAAACACTAAGAATCATTTATTATTATTTTTAGTTTTAGTTTTTCCAGTAATTCTATTGAGCAAAATTAGTATTGTGTAGTTAGTACAGAAACAGGAGCCTTCTCAGAGTTTTGAACAAACCATCCCACTACAGTGGTATAGATGGTAAAATAAGGTCATTATATCTGGTATCTGATTGCAGTCAGCCATAGGAATTATGTTCATCTTGTTTCTGCTCAGCTACCTGAGGCAGGCAAGACTGGAATTTACTTGTTTTGGCAGTTTTCCCAAACCCCTCTCCAAGAGAATTTTTGGGCATGTTGCTATAGAGATGTTATTAACATAAGCTCTTATTTGACTTTAAGAGGCTTCTGGGTTTAGTTTTAATTTATTCCTGGGGAAAGGCCAATAGGGTTTCCTGGTCTTTCCATACTCAGCAAGGTCTCTTTACCTGGAGGCAACCAGCTTGTGTAAAACCCAAGGTGTTCCTGCTCTTGGAGAATATGCAGGTGAGAACAGCTGCCCTTTTCTAAATGGTACATTTTCCTCACCTCACTTTTGTGACACTGGATGCAACACAAAATTTCCAACCTGTAAAAAGAGGAGCTGCTCCAGGGAAAAGATTCAGTTCTTGGATCTGGTTAATGGCACTATTTAATTTAGAGTTAATCTGTTCCTTTCTTAAAAATCTCTGGGATCACACAAGGTTTGTCTTAGTACCTTTTCTAGACTTCTTTTCTCTACTTCTTAGAGCTTTTGATGAAGTGTACGTAAGCTGGGAGTTTAAAGGCAAAAAATGCTTTAAACACGGAAAATGATTCTTTTCCTTTCCCTCCTCACTAGAAAGTAGGAAGAGAAGTGGATTATTTTCATGTGCCCTTAAATTACAAGCAGAAGTATATCTTCTCAGTGCAAAATGTGCTGATTCTCATAGAAAAATAATGAACATTTATCCCTTAAAACATTTTAAAATATTTTTTCTGCCTCTACTGAAAATAGCTGTTCCTTGTCAGGCATTCTAATTTGTAAGTAAAACATATAAAACTGACTTAAAAATACAGCTGAAATATTAGTTTCCTGGGATATTTTATATCACTTTAATGAGTATATTAATTAAATGTATATAATTGGTAATTTATCCCATGATACAAATTGCAAAATGGCATTGGAATGCTTTTTAAGAACCAGTGGATTTCCTGCTCCAACATACTAATGCACTTTTGGCAGTCCCGCAGGTTTCAACCAAATGCTTACTGTTTAAAAGATGTAAATTTAATTGCTCTGCATTAATTTCTAGGCACCGATCCTAAAATCAGTCTCTCCGTCACCCCTCCTTTCTCCCCCCTAGTCAAACATAAATCAGGACACGTGCCAAATCTTGCTGACTTTTCTGCAACTCCATCTGTGTACAGGGACCTGCCACTGAAAGACAGTGCTTTAGCATCCCTAGTTTGTCAAACAACCCCTAGTTTGGCAAACTTACGATTTTTTTTTCCCTTTCCTCCTTCAAAAACTCAATCCTGAAAAAGAAGTATCCTAAATTATTCACACAACTGAATCTGCATTATAAAAGAGCATCCCCATTATTTTTGATTATCCTTGAAAATGACCTGAAACGGACTAATACAAGCTGTCATTTCTCTTGCACAGCATTGTCGCATAAGGTCCTACTTAGCAGCCACTCTGTGCAAGAGGAAGGTGGTAATTTCCCAATGCTGAAAAGACTTGATGATATCTAAACATAGCAATAGAGTACACTGAGTTGAATATATATTCAATTCAATACATTCAGTCTTTCTCTATCTCTTTATGTACATCTAATTTTCTGCCGAGATGCTCCTTTCTTGTACAGAGGCCACTTTTCACACATTTTTGATTGTTCATCTTTTTTTTTCTCCTTATTTTCAGCTTGCACTATGCCACTGCCTGTCTAATCCACACTTTTAACCAAATAAAATCCTCTTTCTGTGACCTTCCTAGCTGGTTTAAGGGTCCAGAAGTCTCCTATGATAGGTTACATCTTAATACCTGAAAAAAATTGAATACTTTAAACAAAAAAATCAATGTAAATTCTACCTTTTGACTCCAGGAAGATTGGAAGTTTTTTTCCGTGCCTCTCAGGTGATTGTGGAAGTGACTGAGGTTCCTCACTGGAACATAATTTATAGCTCCTCTGTTTCCTGATAGGTCAAGGTGAGTCAGCGTCATAGGTATTGTAAAATTCATACAAAGACCAGATACAACAGTGCATTTGTCATGTGCATGTTCTTCAAAGAAGGAGGTTGTTTGCTTCTGTTCCATTTTTTATTTTCTCCTGCTTTTGTTTTGGATGATACGCCACACTCAAAAATGAATTTTGCATGTATTTTTCATTACACTTAAAATTTGCAGTCAGTGTGACCATCTAGTACAAAGACTCTCTGCTAATGATTGACACATCCAGTTACAGTAAATCCTTGAGCTTAATTTTCAGCAATGCAACTAAGTCAGTCAGCTACTGAAGTGTCTGCAGATTGACATTGTTGGAATCAAGGTAGAATATTGCCCATTGGTTTATCTTTGGAGAAAAAAAGAGAAAACTTGGGCAAAACTTCTGTTCATGCTATGTTGTCTTTACATTGGTCCTGTAGAGTAAAACTCAAAGTGCCAAAGGTGTTACTTTAATGAACATTTCCACCCAAGACTAGATAAAGATTATTGTTTGCACTAACATTAAAGCACACACAACAGTTTCATTTGCATTTCCTAGTTACCTAGGTTAAGATGAGACTGTATGGAAATACTAGCAGATAGAAGAGTATCTGTGTGCATCCACTATGTGTGGGTATTAATAGTTTCTGTCAAAATTCAGTCTCAAATCATTATTGACCAGAGTAATTGTCATTCTCTGCTCTTATATATATATGCATATATATAAATGTTATTTCCAATTTAAATTATTTTTTTTCCTTCTTAGTCTCACAACTCCTGCCTTACTACTCTGAGAAGTATAACCTACCAAAACAGTCCTTTGTTTTTTATTACCTAAGAAACCAGTGCATTGGCTATACTGGATGAAATGGCAGTGGTGTGTTTTATGGTGTCATAATTATAGGGAAAGGAGCACACCCTTGGCAAGTTTGTGATTGACACCAAATTCGGGGGAGCAGTCAATATGCTGCATAAAAAGGCTGTCATTCAGAGGGACCTTTACAATCTGGAGAAATGAGCTGACAGAAATATCTGACAGAAATCATTTGGCTAGGGACCAATGGCCTAAGAAATAGCTCTAACAAAATAGATTTGAGGGTTTTTGGCTGGCAACAAGTTGCACATGAATCAGCAGCACTCCCTTGGCCTCATGGAGGCTAACCATGTGTTGTACTGCATTAGCCAGTATGTAGCCAGAGGATGGAAAGCAGTGATTTTACCCTCTTTTTCAGCATTTGTGAGACTGCATACAGAGTATAGTGTCCAGTTTTAGACTTCCCAGGACAAGACAGGCATCTGCAAACTGCAGTGAGTCTAGCAAAGGGCAGTTATGTTGGTTAGGGGATAGACTGAGTCAGACTCTTCTAAGATGTTCACAATGAGTGAACATGGGGTAAGGGTCAATAATTGCGGTTCTGACTGGATAGAACACAAATTGTTTTTACAGTGAAAATAAGCACTGCAATAAGTTGCCTAGACAAGGCGTGGATTTTGCAACTGTGGAGATCATCAGAATTTGACTGAACAAGGTACTGAATAACCTAATCTAACCTTCAATTTGGCCATGCTTTTAGTATAGGGTGTAACTAGATGGGCTTCAGAGCTTCTTTACAACTCAAATATGCTATATGGTTCCATGATTTTGTATAATTTACACTGGTAGAACACAGAATTAGACTTTACTTCTTGATAGATATGATGATTTAATTAATTACAGGAGGAAATTCTAATCGCTGTTATCTGCTAAAGCAGGTGTTCCTAGCAAAATCCTATTATCATTACTAATGGAAAAGGCTGCATTCTTGTCACCTGTGAACTATGGATCTTAAGGCTAAGAGTAGTTATTGGACTAATATCATTCATCTCTACACTTAATATACATTGGGATCTCCTGAGTCAACTCACATGCAAGTGTAAAAGCTGCTTATAAATTTGAGTGAATGATTTAGAACAATATCGTATCTTAAAACAACATGGAACAGGCTGCCCAGAGAGGCTGTGGAGTCTCCTTCTCTGGAGATCTTCATCTGCCTGGATGTGACTGTGCCACGTGCTCTAGGTGTCCCTGCCAGAGGAAGGGTGTTGGACTAGATGATCTCTAGAGGCCCCTTCCAACCTCAACCATTCTGTGATTCTGTGAACATCGGCAGTCAACATGGATTCTGACAACATTGTTGTTTTTGGGAAGGGCTTCTCGAAATATTTACTTTATCACCTTCCTGGGGACTAAGGTTAGCCTGACCAGCCTGTAGTTCTCCAGGTCTTCCTTCTTGCCCTTTTTGAATTACAAAATTTAGTGTTTTCCTTCTAAGTGTATAGAGCTAACTTAAAAGAAAATATACAAATAATTAAAAATATTTGTAGGAAAAAAACCTAAGAAAGACACTTCAGTTGTTGAATGTCTCATAAAAGTTGATCTTACTAGTATCTCCCCCTGAGAAAAGATGGTTGTTTGTTTTTTTGTTTGTTTGCTTGTTTGTTTTCAGCCTGGCTGCTTATTTTCCTGAAATTTAGGGAAATTGATTTCTTTGATGTCATTGAAGTTAGTCAGACTCAGCTCCTTTAATAGCAAGTGGAGAAAAATGGATACTTCCAGAATATGAGTTATTGTATCCTGTATCAGTTATCTAAAGAAATTATATCCATGAAAGCCTAAAATACCTGTTTTACTTCATTTTCGCTAAACATAGCCTAAAGCAACTAACTCGGATGTAGATTTCTATGCTGAGGATGTCTACAGATCAATGAAAGAAAGCACATCTGCTGAGGAAGAAAAGTGGTCACACACGGAGAAAACATGATTATCTAAACCTCACTTCTCTAGTAAATCACATTACATCTCAGGCATTTCTAATGGGTCTGTATGTCTGTCACTGCTAACATAAATATAATTCCTTGTCTTTTTTTTCTTTTTAAATTTCTCTGCAGGTTCCCCATAACTCCATCTCATCCATCGCCATAAGCTACTTGCTTCCAACAATTTGAATGTATGTGGAGTCCCTCTGCCTTCTGACATTTTTCTTTCACCAGTCTTCAAATTCTGACTTTGATTTCCTCAGTGCTGACTCTCACCTTTCACTTGGTAAATGTTAAGTGTTTTCAGTTTTATTATGGGAAAATGACCTATAAATATCTTCAAATCTCTGTAGCTCTCTCTCTATATGCCCTTTTCTTTGCTCTGATGCCTACAAAACATTTCAGAGCAGCAAGGTGCCTTCTAAACCCTGTATATGGCCTTGCAAATGGATCAAAACTATTTAATTGTGTCATTATTATGCCCCATTATTATCCCCATTTATTGATATACTTCTTTCGTCCTGACCGTAGTTGAATATAAATTCTCTAGAATGAAAAGCATCTTTCTGTTCTCATTTGTACTTCAAATGGAAGATGTTGTGGAACTGTCTTGTAATTATCTTGGTACAAAACAAATAACACCCACGAATTACGTAAAGAGTCATATCTCAGATTCCTCTTACTTGTCTTTAGATATCTAGATAATGTATATCTAGTAAGAGATAGGTCTCTAGATTCTCTTAGTAATCCAGAGAGAAAGGCACCTATTTTCCTGTCTTAAGCAAGACATCCATCTTAAGTAACTTAGCCTCTAAAAGTATCTTTCTCTTCCTGTTGACTATGCAGAGAGCCGAAATTAGTCTAGATAATGCTAAAGCATCACATACTCTGCAAGAGTGTTGCAAAATATTTAGGGAATTTTCCTGAAACTATAGATCCTTGCACACCTGTTACCTGTGAACTTGCTCTGTTACTGTGCTCACCCCTGTCTCTCTGGGCATTATGTAGGAGGAGCTGCAGCTGATGAACTGTTTGATACCTCCTAAATCAGTGTTTGCAGGCTTGGTTGTCATTTTTAACTCTATGGGCCTTGTACGTGCAAGATG
This sequence comes from Tinamus guttatus, assembly GCF_059628265.1. Taxonomy (NCBI): domain Eukaryota; kingdom Metazoa; phylum Chordata; class Aves; order Tinamiformes; family Tinamidae; genus Tinamus; species Tinamus guttatus. The sequence continues at coordinate 406,281 of NW_028288589.1, forward strand.
CACAGACCTTGCACACGCGTGGAGGAAGCGAGGGTGATTGCACTGAGTGTGAAAGCCACACTAAGAGATGCACCTGTAGCATGTTCCCAGCATCATTGTTGCTCACTGTTCTGTCAAAAAAAATGCTCTTTTCCAAATGATACATAATTTTCATCAGGTCGCTGTATAAAAGAGGAAAGAAGGGACAGAGTTGCCTTATTCATGTCGCTGATTTTGCAATCTACATGCACCAAAACAGCTTAGGACACAAAGATCTCAGATACCAGCTATGCCACAGGGATGGTATCGTGGCTGAAAAGCACTGGAGAAAAAACCTCAGTTCCAATGGGAGGTTGTGAGACAAAGAAGCACCACTCTGCCACCAAAATATTCCTGTATGGGGGAGAAAGTCCCCAAATATCCAGATATTCTTGGTTTTAGGGCAATTTTGTGCTTCTAGAAAGAATTACATGAGGAGCTGGTGGGAAAAAAATGTCATTATTAATGCAGATTAAAATTCTTCTCTTTTAGGTTTAGCAATTTAAAAATTAGTGTTAGACTTTTACAATTGCAGGCACTTCCAGATTCACCCTACTTACGGACCAAATTTGAAGGGCCTTACCTGTTCATTGGCTAACACAAACACCTCAATTTAGAGATGACAAAACATTTGAGATCAAAATTTCATCTAGAGTTATTCTATCAGTCCTGTGTTATAAGGTCACGTGTTCTCTTTCATGACACAAAATGGAAGCCTGAGTGTTCATCCAGGGTTTCGTGCCTGTTACACCAAAGGAGTGGTTAATAAATGCATTGTTCTTAACAGGCCAAAGAACGGTTCTGGTACGTTACCCACTGATATTTTAGACACAACGGCCCTCATTCTTTTCTCATGCTCCATATGACTAAAATTATTCGAGTATATCATTTTTTTACTACCCTGAACAAAAGTGTGCTCTTTTCCTATGTATCATCTGCGTTTATCTCGGAGAGGTAGTTCCTTAATGAAACACATAACCCCAGATCCCATGCTTGATAAAGAGTTTGAATACATGACTGAGATTCCAAAGTATATTAATAATCCTGAAAGAAATATGACACCTCAGCTTTTATTTCTATTTCACTCTCTGGTCTGCCAACTCTCAGTTTGAAACATAAAACTCATGGCAATATTGTGCTGTTAAGCACGGCTTTAGATAACAGCAGTCTCTACTATGCAGACTCTACTATGCAATTTTAGGAATGGGCTAGTTGCGGAGTCAACCACTGAAGCACAGTGCCTCCATTCTAGGAAAGATGTTTTTTTCAAGAACTGGTGACTCTTTCTTCTCCCATAACCACCCCCAGCTTCTGAAGGGAGGGCACAACATGCAGACACTTCAGCTCTTCCTGAAGTACTAACGTCAATTACTAAGTAAGCATGACTTAAAAGGTTAAACAGCTCCTTTATACTTCACAGCTCTGCCATAACAAATGCATTTAGCAACACTGCATTTATTTAGAAGGATTGTCTTTCATGGATGTGCAGGCAGTCACGAAAACTAAAAATGAAAGTTTCCTAGTTTATCTGAAAGAAGTGTTTCCATGTTTCAGGATAAGAAGTTGCTTGCCCTTATTTTACCAGGATCTGAAGTTGTACAATTATTTCCTGATATCATCACCATGCTTTTGCATTAGGCCTCATTTGGTGCCATTGATTCCCAACACACCTACTGTTCCAACTCTGAGAATAATAATAAAAACATTGAGAAGACTATAAAAATGTTGTAGAAGGAGTCATCCAGGTAGTATCCGTTTTGGGGCTGGAAACAATAGTAGAAAATAAATAATTCCATGGTTTTTATAAAAGTTCCATATAACATATTTTCTAATTCTTATTGCATATTTTGGTCTTGGTTTGTTTTTTAGAGTGTGTCCAAGGCTTTGATTCAAAATTGAGTATCCTCCAAAAATGCTACATGTCTAGACCAGAGAAAATCTCATTTTCCTTCTTCCCCAAGACTATTATTTTTAGGTACATCTAGACTTAACTTTGCACTAATCCTGAAGCTGTTTAAAGCAGGAGTCTGTTAAAAAATGGAGGGCACAGTCTAGTGTGTCACTTAAAATTAGGAATACACTTTGTTAAGAATTGCATACTTGGAATTAAAAATAAATTCTTTGTGCTTATGTTTCGTTCCCTGTATGCATTTGTTTATCTCTCCATGCCTCCGAATACAGAAGAAAATCCAATAAGCAAGGAGATAATTTTGTGTTCATGATGCAAGTGTATTCTGTTCCAACAGCTGCAGCTCCAAGAGTATTGAAAACTGGAATAAATCTCCAAGTCTTCTAAGCTGCCTGAAGACAGGTTGGTTGCAAATTCAGATGTTATTCCATTGGCTGTAATGGTAGAAATTGAAACATCACATAAAAGGACTTGAGCCCTGCATTGTCACATCCCTTCTCTTTGCCAAGAGCAGCAAGTCCACTCAATCCCAACACCCTATTTACTCTTTATTATGTCCTTCATGCATGTGTGACAGAAAGAAAAGGCTCCAGGAGCCAAAATGAGCTTCTGTGGATTTTCTTTTTTAACATCCTTGTGTAAATGGGATGTTAAATATCTCACACGTAAGTTCTTCAGGGCAGAAGGACTCATGACCTTTCACAGCCAAGGAGAAGCCCAAGATCTTTTTGAACTACCTCCACAAAAAGGACCTGTCTTAATGCCATGAGCAGGCAGTGTACAGATGTAAGCTTACCATAGTCAAACACCTTAGTAATTGTTCATGTGAATAATATGCTTCCATTTTTTTTGAGAAACCTCAAAATCCCTGTCAGTCATTCCGTTTCCTCGTACAGACTAAAAGACTTATCCTATCTTTAAGCACCTGGACATGATGCCAAATGACTTTTGAAGTAATATTATCTCTATTGTTACACTAAATCCTATACTTATAAATCTATTGAAGGCTGAGCATTTCCCAGGTATTCAATGGCAATAGATATATGCAGAACAGCAAACTTTACCTATAAACCTCTACACTGAAGAAATGTCACGCAGAAACTAAGTCAAGGGTGATAATGCTCAGAGAAAGAAGTACTGGAAATGCTACTGAGCCCTGATTTTTGTTTCTTTACTAGAAATAAGCATTTACAGGGTACACAAAGTTACAGCTCTGTCCCACTGTTGTAATTATACCTAATCCCTTTTGAATTCACTTAAAAGAAAAGATTACTGTGAACAATTCAAAAGAGATGAATATTCCAAAGATTGCTAAAACCACATTCCCTATGGAAAATAAGTAGTTGAAATAGAATTCACATAACTAGGCAAAAGTATCTACATTTGACCATGACTCCTTTCATAGACCTTGAAATATATAGATATTTTGGGGGGACACATCATTTCTTCCTGAAGTTGCAATCAAAATGAAATCAGATTGTATCCTAGAAGTTTACTTCTCACATGATCATTTGCTGTCTATATGACTGATATGACTGACTTTCTATTTTTTATTTTATTTCTTTTTTGGGGGGGAGTAATAAATGAAAGAGCGACTGAAGATAGCCTCTTGATTGAGATTGAAAAGGTGTTAGAAATGGGTGAAGGAAGGGAATAACACACATAAAACTGGTTCACATCTATTGAGATTTAGTCTTTTCTGTACTTTCCTTCTCTTTATAGTGAATTTCTATAACTTCTCTCTGGTTCATATGTAATTTACTCTGGTTTCTAATGCTGGGGAGAGTAACACCTGTGAGATATTAAGAAAAGCTGGAGTCAAGGCAGGGAGAGGAGAATGCCAAATGTCAAATGTCAAAATGTTGAAAATAAAGCTAAGTCTTTGTGATTTGATAAAGACTGAGCTTGGGTGGAAAGAGAGGGTCTCTTTGGTCATTAAAAAGAGGAAGGGTGCTGAAGGGAAGTGAAAAATTTCAGTGTCATCAAGATAGGTGTAGGGAAAGGAGAAAGAGGGTATAGTCCTATTGACTGTTACTGATGTAGCAAGAACTATTGAGGATTTAAAAAATAAAAATCAGTGGTAAAGTTATTTCTGAACACATTTCATCAGTGAATTTGTCCATGTAAGTAACCTCAGATAAGGGGAAGTAATATTAATTGCAGGATGTAGTAGGAGGAAACAAATAATAATAAAATCAGTTACTTGAAAAACACAGGAAGTCTGTGACTCTGTCAGAAACTGAACGTAGTTTCTCTACCATAAAGCCAGCCCTTCCTTCCTCTTTCTCCTACCAAAAATGTCATTAAGAGAGAGACATGTGATGCAGAACTTCCATTTATGCTATACATTCACCAGAAGGGTCCAAGATTCCTTTTGGGGTTGTCCTCAGGAAGAAGTGCAGGCAGTGGTGATCAAGCTTGGATTACTTACACCAAGGAACAGAAGTCTCTACTTGTGGAGACATAGCTACTGTGTAGGAATAAGGATTATCCACTTTGGATTGCATGTGGACATAAATATATTGCTCAGTTCTCATCCACCTAAGCCTTGCTATTCTGTGCTATATGTGTGCTGACTCACAAGCCTGGATCTCCACGTCATCAGGGAACTTTGGAGTGTAGATATAGTGGAAAGGATTCTGCAGCTAAAACATGGATATGTGTTGCCATTTATGCTCTAGCATATCTGAAACATGTGCACAGTGCTTATAGCTACTACACAGCACGATCTTCCTGGTGTGTCAGATGGAGGCTAGGTGGGACATCTCACAGTAGTTAAAATAACTACAGATGTCTGTGTGTAGGCAAATGAATCATATCCCTATTGTCATTTGTCTTGCCTGTCCTCAGCTATGCTTTGGAAGTTTGGGAATTTTCTAGAAGTGGTGCGTAATGCCTGCAGGGCATTTCAAATTAAGTTTAGGCAGCTGAGTATTGTCCACTGTCTGATTTACTCACTGTCCTACACCTGTTGAATTCAGTTGCCTAAACTTCAATGTCTGACATCAACTCAGATGCTGTAAGATAGCCTGGCCTAAGTTCAGCTACTGGTTCAGAAATTTGAACTTCCTGCTGATCCTGTCATATGTGACAGCTTTGGTGGCTATCTCAGGTAAGCCAAGATATCTTGCACAGCCAAGGATAACTAAGCTCAGGGAAAGAAATGGAGGCTCTTCTGTCTAGCAGTAAGGCATTTAGTTAATGCCTTAGGATTCATTCTGTACTCAACAAATACAAAAAGACACTTTTGTCCAATTTATGTTGACCACTCTTTCCTCAATCTTAAAATCCTATACTACTCTACAGGATAGTAGTATCTCTTCACTGAGAATGAGTCTTAAGCAGGATTCATGACTGGAGATTTACCTACATGTGTCTACAGTATAGATACCTAGCTTTGTCCTGTGTGTCCTGACTCTTGCTGCAATTGCTGAAAACAGGAATTGGGCATCTAGAGACATTCAAAATGCCTTAGAATATCTGAAATATCTTTGTGGGTCACATTGTTTGATTAGATTTCTATATTATATTAAAAGAGACGTGATCTGGTGTATCTAAGACTTGCCTTTTGGAGTCTCAAGAAAATCAGGTTGTTTCTTGTGTCATTTGTGGTTCCTGTAGGTACTGAGATCCAAATGCTTCATTTGATCAAAACTTCTTGGGTAAACATGGATGGTCAAACACTGAGCTCATATTGGACTCAGCTGAGATGATTGTATCCATCTGGATTGTGTTTAAAGGTGGGATTCGAATAGTGCTGGTAAAAGAAAATAGCATCTTTCCATGATGATGCCAGAAATGATGAGGGTATCTCCCTTGGACCATAGCACAATGTATATGTGCTGTGCTACACTTCACTGTAAAGTACCTCAGACCAACCTGTTAAGGTCTCAGCATGCCAGTGTCATGGCCCTGACCACAATACGCTTTTATAAATGCTGTGCCAATGTGTGAAGGTAGACTGTGATGGACTGATTTATTGTGTAAGATCTGGGAGTCAGTTTGGGACATCCATCCATTCATGGTGTTTTCTCCTGTTCTTTTTCCCTTACATTGATCCTGGCAGTGGCTCTAAAGGAAATAACTTCTAGCATGGAGATCTCCTCCAGAGAACACTCCCACAGATGACTTCTGGGTATAAATGGAGATGTTACTTCTCTCAGAGAGTAGGAAGCATCCCTTTGAATTTAGAGATTACCTACTCAATGCCAACACATCATCCTTCAATATAAAACATGTCCTCTTTGTTTGCAAGATCTGTAAACAGGAACATCTCTTGATCTTTACATATCTTTTTTTCTTTGTTTTTGTGGGGTTTTTTTCCTACTTGAACCTGAGCAGTAGCCAGAGATGCTCAGTGTGTGTGCGCATGTGTGGGAGCCCAATGCCATATTTGAAGTCTTTCACCTCATGCTTGTCTGACAGCTGACCAAGAACTGCGAGTGTCTGTCGCAGACAGATTTTCACTATAATTCACAGCTAGCATAACAGAGGGAGAAGGGAGGGGAAAGACAGTTCACCAAATGTATGAGGAAATGTGTCAGGAAGATTCAGGGATCTCTGCGCAGACAGAGCGTCTTTTGTCTCTCAGGCAAAACGACTCCCTGGCTCGAAGCCCATAGTGAAGCAAATAGCAGGGCAGACTCATTATGCTCTGATGCTGCTACAAGACTACAAGGCTACTGGGAATTAAATTATTGAGAAGGGTGGGTTTGCTTTTTTTTTAATCAGAAGAACTTGCCATTATCTGACTGTTCAATAGCTTCTTTGTGTTCACTGGATCTACACAGGACACCCTAAATCACCCTACCCAAAAGGATGTGTACAGTTGCATTATAAATGTTTCCCTTTTATTTCTCATTCCAATTCTTAAAGGAACTAGATCCTATTATTGACCAGTTATACAAAACAGATGATATTATTTATATATATATATCAAAGAATACTAAATCTCACATAAATAAACTATATAACTAATACAAGAATGTAACTAATATAAGAATATTAACTTATATAAGAATATTAGCTTACATAACTAATATAAGAATATTAAGATTTGAGTGTTGAGATTACTTTTTAACTAAGTTTGCATATGTTAAAGTATAAGGTCTAGTATAAAGTAATCATACAGATTTGAGTGAAAAAGATATCAATGATTTATCCCACTTGGATAACTTGGGACAGGATGCATTGCACTCTGGAGATGCTTGTGCACCTCCATTGATTAGAAAGGGTTCTAGATACCAGCATCTATCTTATAGATCACTGAAAGAGCCTAGATTCTTTTAAGCACTCAAAATCTTTGAGGTTTTTAATGTAGATCTTGATTTTTCTTTCTGCTGTTAAACTCTTTTTATTCTCTTTTCTTTTGCATAAAATATGTAGTTTTACATTTTTTAATTTTAATTCTCCAAGTGAATAACTAAATAAAACTTTAAGCAATGCTATTTAAAAACATGTAAACAAAGAAACCAAGAAAAAGAAATCCCCAAATGCAGATAAAATATTTACAGAGACTTTTTTATAATTATGTATAGGTGGCATCATAAAGTTTCACCATTTTGCTAACCACTATCTTCATTTGTCTCCAAAAACCACTGGAATTGATTAATGTCTTATTTTACACTTTGGTAGGTGCATATCCTTTCCTCACTAAGCTGCAACATGTTCTTTCAAGAAGAGCCCATTCATTGACCCTGCAGTGACAATAGACAGGATAGATTAGATAAGGTACTAAATGTTTAGAAATTTGCAGTTAGGCAAAATACCTTGAATTTTCTTGAGGAGTTTACAAACACTGCTGTTTTTTCTGAGAGTTACACTGGTAGTGAATAGACACCTGCTTTTGCAAAAGCAGTATTTTTCATGATTTTTTTTCAAGCAGTTTTAAGGCAAATAACATTGAGAAAAACAATTATGAGGATGAAGCTGCTTTATTTGGGAATTTAATTGACATCAAAAGGACATATGCAAGTAGACAGAGGCTAAATATTCATACCTAAAAGCTAGTAAAATTTGATAGAAAATGCAAGGTAACTGGAAGAAAGTATATTAGAACTATAATAGTGCTAATTGCTTAGATACAGTGTTGTTATTTTTTAATGTAGAATATGCATATTTGGGAAATTTGATCTTAATATGGGTTTTTTTAATTATACCACAAGGACTAGGATTTTCCACATTAATCATATAGTACTGTGTAACTCTATTCCTGCACATGTGAGTAGTAGCAAGAATATCACTGTTTCTGCTCTGAAGAGTTGAAAAATGTATCTTCATACTTGCAAGAACTAGAAGTGGAAGTGCAGTCAGCCTGGATTACTCTGTTTTGTTAGCATCAGCTCTTTCTCGTTCTTACAGCTCTACACGTGTCCTTCCTGAAACCTAGGACTGTGCTTGTAAATTTGGCAGGAATATCTGAGCTGATGTTCCTCTGCTTAGTTTGGGTGACAGTCATGCTTTTGTTTTGAGGCAGCACAAAGCCAACGTCGCTCCAGTCTTCAAAAAGGGCAAGATGGAGGAGTTGGGAAACTACAGGCCAGTCAGCCTCACCTCCGTCCCTGGAAAGGTGGATGCTCTGGAGCAGCTTATCCAAGAGACCATCTCTAGGTATGTCAAGGAAAAGAAGGTGATCAGGAATAATCAGCATGGATTCACCAAGGGGAAGTCATGTTTGATGAACCTTATAGCCTTCTACAATGGGATGACTGGCTGGGTGGACGATAGGAAAGCCGTAGATGTTGTCTACCTTGACTTCAGCACCCATCTCCCATAACATCCTCATGGGGAAACTCAGGCAGTGTGGGTTGGATGAGCAGACAGCGAGGTGGATTGAGAACTGGATGGATGAAAGAGTTCAGAGGATGGTGACAAATGTCTAGTTGGAGGCCTGTGGCCAGTGGTGTCCCCACGGGATCAGTACTGGACTTGGTACTGTTCAACTTGCTTATCAATGACTTGGACGAGGGAACAGGGTGCACCCTCAGCAAGTTTGCAGATGAAAGAAACCCAAAACTAGGTGGAGTGGCCAACGCTCCAGAGGGCTGTGCTGCCATTCAGAGGGACCTAGACAGGTTTGCGAGTTGGGCACAGAGGAAGCTCATGAGGTTCGAGAAGGGCAAGTGCAGGGTCCTGCACATGGGGAGGAATAAGCCCAGGCACCAGTACAGATTAGGGATTGACCTGCATGGAAAGCAGCTCCATGGAGATGGATTTGGGAGTCCTTGTTGACGACAAGTTAATCATGAGCCAGCAATGTGCCCTCGTGGCCAAGAAGACCAATGGGATCCTGGCCTGCATCAGGAGGAGCGTTGCCAGCAGGTCAAGGGAGGGGATCCTGCCTCTCTACTCAGCCCTGGTGAGGCCGCATCTGGAGTACTGGGTGCAGTTCTGGGCTCCCCAGTACAAGAGGGATGTGGAGTTTCTAGAGAGGGTGCAGCGCAGAGCGACTAAGATGATTGAGAGACTGGCGCATCTGTCTTATGAGGGAAGACTAAGTGAGCTGGGGCTGTTTAGCCTGGAGAAGAGAACACTGGGAGGGGATCTGATCAATATGTACAAATACCTGAGGGAAGAATGTAGAGAAGATGGGGCCAAACTCTTCTCAGTGGTGGCCAGTGATAGAATAAGGGGTAGTGGGTACAAGCTGAAACATCTCCATGTGAGAAAGAACAACTTTCCTGTGAGGGTGATAGAGCCCTGAAACAGGCTGCACAGACAGGTTGTGGAGTCTCCTTCTCTGGAGATCTTCAAAACCCGCTTGGGCGCAGTCCTGTGCCACATGGTCTAGGTGTCCCTGCTTGAGCAGGAGGGTTGGACTAGATGACCTCTAGAGATCCCTTCCAACCTCAACCATTCTGTGATTCTGTGATTCTGTGAGCTCCTCAGATACCTGCAGGCTTGTGACTGACTGTCCCTCACTGAAGCCTTTGTTCACACATCCTCATCATTATTGTTATCCTAATGGGCTAGATTAAAGCAGGTTCAAGTACGGTTATGCATGCTGATGGCAGACTGGGTGCAATCTAATCCAACATTTCTACCTCTTAAAACAAAAAAAAAAAGCCCTGTTCAGCCATATCCACTAGGCTATTCTGCTTCATTTCTTTTCCAATATGGACCTGCTGTAGGGCAATTTTTTTGAGTGAAGAGGCCCTGTAGGAGAACCTATAGATCATTAAAAGCTTGTGCTTCTTAATTCAGCGTTTCTCATGATTGGAGGTCAGAGGAGGTAAGAACAGGTTAATGAACAGTAGACTTTTGGCTCATAGCCTGAAGTGAATAGTGCCCTTAAAGTTAGATGAGTTCAATTCCACTCTTACAAGTGTATCTAAATTCAAGAGATGAAGATCAACTCAAGACATACTCAATGCATCCATTAGATAGAGTTGCAAGATTTGAGGTTCTCCTATAGTCCTAAACGGAGATAGAAACTGTGTTTGCCTATGTGTGCAACAGAGATGTCATGCTCCTTTGACCCCTTTGACTCACAGTCAGGCTGTCAAATAATATTCAATCTGATTTATTCATCTTTGTTCCGAATTTGGAACACCATAGCCCCTAATCCCATTTTGGATGCTATTGCAGACTGTCAGCTCTGTGCTGTATATGAGCACATCCTGTAATATGCAGGAACTATACAAATGTGTATTGTTCAAAACAAACAGATGAGTCAAATCCTTGTGCCTTGGACTTGAACTACATTAGCCAACTCATCATTATTAAAGTCATGCCAAATTTTACTAGGCGTTAACATCATCTGTTCACTTCCTGCATTATCCTCTCTTATGAATGTGAGGACAATTTCCACAGGGCATTCTTTCTTGGCAAGGAATAAACAGAGCTCATTCAGTTTCCTCTGAAATTTTCAACGATGTAGCACGAAACAAAGGCTTTTTTTTTTTTTTTTTGCTTATCTGTTCTAAAAGAAGACAAGAAACCTTGTGCCCTGGTGCTGCAGCCATTAACCCAAGAAACAAATCTGTGGTGGACATCTGTGGTGGCTGCAGCACCAGGGCACAAGGTTTCTAATTTGTCTTTAGGGGCAAGCAAATGCTGCTTTTTAAGGGCAGCTCTCTGTAATTTCAACAGTTGATTTCACCTAATTTTACCAGTTTGTGCACTGCATAAATCTGTATGTTCCCTACGGTGAGCCCGGAGTAAACGGGTTGCAGGTACCTGACCAGCAGAGGACAAGACTTGTGCCAGTTTTTTTTTTCTTTTCCCAATTTAGCTCAAATTTGTGTTTGCTTCTAGTTCCCCCCCTGCTCCTTTTGAGGCATTTCAACCTAGAGTAAACTATTTGCATTCTTTGCTTGGTCCTGGTTTTTTTGAAAGGAGATGAAAGGGGATGTCTGGGAAGATTGAAAACCAGTGGGCAACTGTAGCTAAGAAATTTGTGTGACACCAGGGAATTAGTGTATGTCTGAACATCACTGTGCTTCATAGCTCTTGCTCTCAATATCAGGGTATTGTTTTGTCTTCTTGGTCACACCAGTTACCTGGAAGCCAGCGGGCTACAGACTAACTAACTAACTGGCTCGCTGAAGAGTGATTTCTGACTTAGTTGCCACAGTGGGATGTGATTCATGATAATTAGGGAGCAAGGGGCAGCGGTCACAATATGGCAAAGGAATAGAAACGAATTTTCCATAGGTATTTTCTGATTTGTGATGTATTCTCCTAAAATAAAATCTCAGCAATTGAACCCGTAGGTGTAGATTCACTTGCCTAACTATTTTAGATGCCTCGGTGTTTTCAACAGGGTTGTCATTGGACACAGGACTTAGGGGAGATGCCAAGTTTTTTGGATGCCAGAAATTGATGTAATTCCAATGGGTTCTGAAGCTAGATGCATGTACTAGCAGCACTACTTAGCAGTACCTAATTACTGCGAAGTTGTTAAAGGTTTGAAACAATTTGGGGAAATATTGCTTCCAAGGTGACTAACCCAGGCAGTTCTGCAAAGCCAAAAATGGTTTTCCAAATGCTTTATAGTACTTATACTTGTTAATACCTGGGTATGGCATTCTACCACTGTTCTGAATAGCATTGGTTCTTTATTAAAAATCGTTTTAGTGTTCATCAAGTCAGTCTTGGATTGCAGATGACCCTCATGTAGGTGTACCTGTTTAATAGGGATATTCATCATAGGAGAGAGACACCAGCACACAGTAAGTAAGTTTCCTTACTTTTATCAAGGAAAATTTATGAGATTATTAAGCCATCATCAGAATTAAAGAGAATGGTATATGAATAAGACAGAACAAGTGCTTTGTAGTAGCATCAGTGAGTAGTTTTCAGATATCTGTATCACCAATTAATTGCTCATTCTTGTATACCTATATGTACCCTAAGCGCTTGGATCTGGCTTTTGTTTAAACTTAGGTTTCTTTGATCTGCTTGTGGCAGCCTAAGTGAGCCCTTTGCTCACTGTAAATTTGAGGAAATGTATAGTTGAAATATTGTGTCACTTGTCTAGATTGTCAAAATATATGACAGAGACTTTGCGTGTGTGACAATCTGTGTCTGTGCTTTAGGATGATTCACCTGTAAAATTTTAGGATAAAAGTTTAAACCTTTCTCCCTTCCCTTGACCCCATGCTCAGAGTCTCATCAGGTTATACTCCTATACACACCCTACATACAAAAGAATACTTAAAAGTTGAGACTGATTAATGAGCACTAAAAAAAAAAGGAAGAAGAAAATTGTGTTTACACTGCTAGAACATACTGAATTCTTTAGCTACACAGATTGTTCACCTATCTGCATAAGGGCTTAAAATTCCTTGCGACTTTCAGTCTCTGAATCACTAAAAATTTGACATTTAATCAAGTTTCTACACAAGGAATTTAATTCGTAAATGTAACTGCTTACTCTTTTAAAATAAACTTGTTTTCATTTGTTTAGCATATCAAATATCTCGTGAGATGTCATGATAAACTTTTACCTCTAGCTGACTGAATTTTTAGTTAATAAATACTGAGCTAAAGGCATGTGCTATTATTACTCGTTAAACTGGTTGTTGCTTGCAGCTCAGAACTTGTTGAAAAAGTGCTTACTGAGTAAAGAAAACTCCAAGACTTGCACAAATTTCCCGCATTATTGGCTTTGTCTACACTGGCAGCTGGGGACTTTAGGCAATCTTGTGCCCATATGCACTTACCATTTACATTGTAAATCTTTTGGCTAGCCCTTAAGTGACAGTCTTGCCTGATGCTGCAAAGATTTTTGGCATGAGACTGATCTGACCCCTTTGTACCATGTGTTTTGAAATTATATGGGCTCATTGTCTGTAGACACTAGAAATCAGTCAACTGCAATTCCACAATTCCCTGTTTTTGACTGCCTGCAATTTTGCTGAATCTTGTCTTTTCTTTGTTCTTTTTTTCTTTTATTTTAATGACTTTTAGGTATGTATTATCTCACAAAAGGGCAGACCATTTGCAAGTGATCACTAAAAATCACATAGTGTCAGGGAACCTGTGATTTGTCTTAGTTCGCACTCAGATATGAAGTATCAAATACATCATTTTGTGGAAGATTGGGGAAGGAAGGCTTGTGATGAATGTGGACAATTTCTAAGTTTTCCATGATGAGAGAGAGACAACCAGACAATGCTTCTCAAGGCAGCTAAAGGCAAAGGCATAATGTTTCGCAGTATAAGCTAAAATTTACCCTGTAAATATAGCACACTTTTTTTGTGCATGGATTACCCCACTTTGGAAAGTTCACGCTTCCATTGCACAAGCACTTAAGGACAAATTGTACTTTTGGCTAAAACAGTGCAATACATATCAAAGAAGAACAATTTCAGGATGAATAGTGCATACAGTATAAGGAATGACAGAATCTTTATGCTAGCCTATTAAGCAGATTGTTTTTACTCATTTGTAAATAGTGCACATTTTGTATCACTCTTGGCATTCTGTTCAGCAGCTTACAATTGTTTCAGTATTTATCTTGTATAATTCTCTCCTTTACCCCCAGATTGCAGTTCTGACCATCACCACTACTGCTTACTCTTCTAATCAGAAAGGTGGGTGATATGCCTTCTTGACCTCCTTCAGCTGCACAACTTAGTACATAAAAGTACATAAAAGACAGCCTATATGTTGCCTGAATTAGAATTACATCTTAGATTTTGCATAAAATTTGCCTCTTTTAGGGCAGACATAGTGTGTCCTGCAATAATTCAGCATAACTCCGAATGCCTGTAAATTCATTTGATTTTCACTCTATTAGATGCTAAGGGAACTTTAAAAATTTCAAGTGTGAAGCCAGCACTTCAGTTCATTCTCATTCAGGATGACATGTGAAGATGGATTCATTTCAAATTTATATTTGCAGCCCACTGATCTATATGAACTTTAAATACATTCATTATTTTAGGCATTTTTTAAATGTTGTTTTGAGTAAGGATCACTCATCAAATATAGGTTTAAAACTGTTATTTCAGGACCCATTGCAGGGATAGGAGGAACCAGAGGTCATATTGGGTAGCATGTAGTATTTTATGATGAAAAGATGGGATATTTGTAATGCTGTGGAAATTATCTCAGTCCTGAAACAGAATTAGTCCCAATTACAAGAACTTCTATAAAGCAGAGGTGAAATGGTAAAATGAACATGTTGGTAGATGGTTTCTGCTCTGTATTCAGTGCAGTTCATCACAAAGAGGTAGCTCTCAGAAACCCCTGAGTACCTAAGATGCACTCAGGGTCTGGATTTTCAGAGTAAATATTGCATTATTATTTTTTATTTAAAATTAGTGGACTTTCAGTTAAAGGAATGTGAATTTATCTTCAGACTGTAGACTGTAAAAATGAATGGTGCCATGATATGAAATCATTCAGAATATGTGGCTTCCTTTGCCTTGCTTTTGAGTTTTTATCTTGAGCAAAATCCGACCATATCCAAGCTGAAAACCCCATTTTGCTTTTACAAAGCATATTTTCAAGTGGTGTAAAGAATATTTAGATTTCGCCTGTCTGGTACAGTAGGCACTACTACCATATAATGCAGCAATACAGTTAGAATATGAAGCCATGGGATAATTTCCCTCCTGATTTTACAGTGAGTTAGTGTGGCCGTCTTGCCTCATCTTTTAGGATCCAAGGAGACTCAAATGTATTCCTAAGATACTCTTTGTAATGGGTATTCTTCAGTCATTTATTTGCATTACCTCAGTTATAAGTTGCAGCTAATACCTAATATTTACCTAAGCACTGCCTGTCATTTAAAATTGGCCATATGCTTACACTCCGGTTTCACAATCAGCTCAGCCTGGCCCAATGCAGAAGGACTGCCAGAAACTCCCAGAGGAATGTCATATTTAAACAGTCCTTATGTTTAATGTCTTTTTAAGGGTCAAATGGAAATGGACTAAGAGTAGCTTTATTCTTATTTTTTATAGGACTGAAAATAAATAAATGTATTAAAATGTGCCTGAGAAACAAACTTGGCCTTGCAATAATGATATGGGGTTTGTAGCGCAAACAGAAACAATCCTTTTCTTGATCCTGGAGACTTTCTTTGCTACTCTGAACCAATATTATGGTAAATATGGCATACATCAAAGTGTAAAAAATATTGCAGACCAGTCCACCAGCTGAGCAGCACAGTAGCTATTTCTAAATTCTCTCTAATACCAAATGCATGTTCCAAGTCAGCTGGGTTTTGGTTATACAGGCACCTTAACAGCTGAGGACTCCCTCACAGTATATCCATTCTCAGCTTGTTTGTGGAATTTCACTTGCAATCTCTCTTATTTTGGTTCTAACAAGGATTTCAGGAAAGTTGTTGCTTACCAAGCCACAATGATATTTAATACATTTTTTCAAAAGCAATCGGAGAGATGGTTAAACACCCAAGGTCAGGCATCTGTTGAACAGCAGTTTGGAAAAATGCCTCCATGATGGGAATAAGCAACTGAGATCGTTGGCAGATCTTAGCCTGAACACTGAATCATGCTCTGAAAACATAACCCAGGACAGTTACACATCTTAGAGCTCAAATTCTGAAGACGTCTAAGAATAAAGACAGGAATAGACTTTCCAGACTCTTTAAGAGTAGTTGCATTGATATGGTACATAAGTGAATTACATAATTTTTTTCAAGTTCAACAAATGCCCTCTTAAAGGCAATTTAATCTTTCCTGAATTGGCAAGTTAACTCTTCTGTCATGGCAGATAACTTCCTACCTTGCCCAAACATTTTATTTTATTTTATTTTATTTTATTTATTTTATTGTTTTTATCATTTCTGAGCCTCACTTTGCTGATCTATATGAGGATGAACATTACTTAAATTGGAAACTCCATTTGTGAAGGTCTCAGAAAAAGTCACAAAGCTAGCTTCATGTATTGATATCCTGATATCCTCAAACGGATTGAAAACATCCTATTCAGGCCTGAAATTCAGTGTCCAAAATGAGACACAGTAAAGAGTGAATCCAAGATTATTGACAACAGACTTAGTACCTGTAGAAGTAACGTGCTGTCCTCTTAGCGCAATGGACCACAATTACAGAGCCTCGTTAGAGTTAAGTAGCAGTTTCATAATCAAAAATCAAAAAATCTAAAGTTGAGTTAAAAAAGAGCTTGTGGGTAGATCCAAGATTCCCTTTTTGAGAATCCCTTTTCAGCTCCAATTACTGGATGATAATCTTTTGTTGTTGCTGTTTTTATTTTATTTTTATTTTATTTTATTTTTTTAGAAAAAATCATTATGCCTACAGATTAAAATAAACAAATACTTAATAAGAATACCTTCATGGAAACTATGATATTCAAACTTTTTTTTCTTTTTTTTTCTGGCCTCTTTCCTTATTCAACACGTGCTATGGGATTTCACAGCATATTTTCTGCTTTAGGACAAATCATTTATGGCAATTGAAGAAATGAGGATGTAGCACAGGATGACCTTAACCTTCACTGGAATTGCTCCACATATTCAGCTTGAACCAGATTGCTGTCTGCCAGTTTGTTTAAATTGAAAAAACAAGTCCCTTCCATGACCTTTTGGGGCTGTTTTACAACCAGTGCTGCTGAAAGTGAGTGATAGGAATCTCATATTTGAATCCTGATGGACAGGAAGCCAAACCAAGAACAACAAAATCTGATTCTGAACAACACCAAATGTATCTCCAGGATAAGTACAGGATGCCTTTTGGCAAATTGTCCATTATTTCAAGAGGAGAGAGAGAAAAAAAAAAAAAGATAATTTCCTATCCTTATTCAGCCCATTCTCTAATGCCAAGTGATATGAAATTCTGCTCCAAAATGCCTGAATATTGCATCTCTACTACAGTGTATATGAGTGTACCCTTTCTACTTCTTTTTTAAAGATAATGCAAAACAGGCAGCTGTTTATCAATCATACCATACATGGCAATATTTCAGAAAATAATTGACTGAAAGTATAATTTTTACCAGTTACCTGCATGAAGGAGCATTTGTTGAAATTGTCTTTTCCCTGTAAGCAATTATCACATTCATCATGGGCAGCATCACATTAAGCTTCATTAACCAACAGCTCCTGAATCCTACAGAAATGCATGATCAAAACATTCTTAATTATAATCACAGCCTTCTTTGCTTATTAGTACAAATGCTCCCAACCTTAAAAATATAAAAACTAATTAGTTCCAAATTTACTGCTGAGTGGAACAATAGCTGAGCTAGCTTTTTTAGTCTACATTTGGCATGCAGAAGGTGATTGCGTGTTTGGATGGCGACACCATAATTATTAACAGCTGAAAGGAGCTTTTGTCACCTTTGTAATTTTTCTGAAATTGAAACATGGTATTGTGCCACGTTACCACAATTTGATATTGCAACATTCTCTCTATTAAACATTAGTTTTGCGAGCAATGGGACTACGGAAGCTGCAGATGGGATTTTGTTGGCAGACTAAGGCATCTATAGTTAAGCAGCTACGTGTAGTTATGCACTAGTTGTTCAAACCACATCACAGTAAATGGGTGTAAGTCAATACAGTGAGATCTGTAGATGTTTGACTGACTGAATATAGGTGTCTGAATAGCTTTGAGATTATAATTGTCTTTCTCTTCTTATGGACACAAATTTCTATTTCTGATCTTTATTCTACGATTATTACAAAATTTTAGGATTCTTAATACCTGTGATGACTTTGATGCCACTAAGTGAAACAGAGCTATTCCTGATCCTTTGACTGCTGCATTCAACTGAGTCCTGGACTGGTTTTGGCCTGAGCACATTTAAACTTGTCCAGATGATTCCTGGCCATGATTTGAGAGTTAGCATGGACAATGCCAAATATTTGAATTTGGGTGCCTGATTTTAGAATTTAAGAAAATTTAACAGTATGGCATATCTTGATTGTGCAGCTTGTGCCAGTGGGCACCATGCTAAGTATAGCTATAGCCAGTCAAATTCCTACCCTTTGTAAACGTAGCAAGTTAGACACTGAATTCAAATAATGTTAAATATCTCAAATAGTGTTAAGGGGGTTAGTGACTGTCAGAGATAGACAGATGAAAGGTTACTAGAGATCATGATTCCTTGTAAACTAGACTGACAAAATATTTGTTGGGATAAGAAAGATTCTATTATGCTGGCTCAAAATAACATTCGTAAGATATGTACATAAGTGCAAACTTTGCAGTCCATTAGACTTTTAAATGAAAGTGGATTGCAATGGCGTCTACTTTATGAAAGTCCTACTGTTGCATCCTACCGTTGTGCTCTTGAAAGGCCATTTTTTTAAACCTATGCTGATTCAAATATATTTTTAGAATAATGATATCTTCTTACATGAATATGGAACACTTTTCATATGAAACAAGACGTTCTACTAAATTGTGAAGAACAAACTGACCCGTGTTAGATGGAAGGTCCCAAAATTCTAGAGTCCCAGCTGGCTCTGTACCACTCTTCTCCATTGCTAAGACATATTTTTAGAAGTGGAGTTCAAAAGTTCATTAGTTGACACCTCCTCTGAGTATTCATTAGCTGACACCTGCTCTGGGCATTTTCAGGATTTCATTAGGTGATGAAATAGCACTAAATACCACTCCACAGTCATCTCTGGTGACTAAATCAGTGACTTTGCCTATAAGCAAGAAAGGTATGTATGTGCCTAATTTTAGATTAAAAAAAAAAAAAAACTTGGAAATCCAAAATGTCAGAATATATGAGGCACCTGTCTGCTTAGTCTTTGCCCCAGTGTAGATATGTAAAAATTAGACATCTAAGTGTGGACTAATTACACAAAGATCACTTAACTCTTTATAGAAAAACTTATATTTCTGAAGGTTAGGAAACAGGTGTCCAGGTAAATTGGGCAAACCTCTGGAAGTAGCTATTTCTCTCCACTGAAGATATTTTGGGATCATAAAACTTTGGGTTCATACAGGGATAGGGGAAGAAAGGGAATTCAGTTGGTTAATTACTGGTTTCTAGCAGCATTTTAGATGCTGTGGAGTGTCTGTTCTAACCTACAGCTTAATAGAGCATATATCTCCTGAAGGCCCCAAGTCATATTGTCAATTTATGTGAATGTTTTGGATACTAGTAGTTACATATATTATTAAAAACAAAATGGCAAAAAAATAATTCAAACATACCCAGAAAGTCAGGGCTTGACATCACTAAGTGATCTGGGTTCCATCGATGATCAATATTTTCTTAGGCATAGTTTACTTAGGAGTATGCATATATGTTTTCACAACGTTGGAATATTGTTTCATATTTTTTTCCATATTCATGTTCACTTCATATTTGAGGATGAATCTTAGAAATATTTCCTAATAAGTAATAGTTCTGAAACTCCCAAGATCATGGGCGTAGATAAGAAACCATGAAAAGTCATAGATTTTATTTCAGCTGAAGCATGGAAGATATTTAATAACTGCTAAAGCTCTAGCCCACATACACAGAAGCTGGAAAAAAAGAGTCATATTTCTCTCTGAAATGTTCACTTCTTTTTGGTATTGATTAACACAGCCACAGTATATGACTGGGGTGGGTACATGTCAGTGTTTTAGGAACATGTACCTAAGGATTGCAGTAGATTCTACAGTGGGTCACTGTAATGTTAAAAAGTCACTTACTTGACTTTCTGAAGGATCGTTAAACTATTTCTTAGTTTTTAAAATTGATTCATCTGCCTCTGCAGCTAAAAAATGCAGGTCCAATCCTCAGACTTTACATTCATTTCTTTGGAACTTCTTCAAAAATATAAAAGACCTAGAAAGTTGATGCAACTAATATATTAGAAGCTTTTATTAAAAATATGGTATGTTCAATTTCATTTTATTTCATTTAGTAATCAAAAATTTAGGTGGTATGCATCCCATTCAGGAACTGTGCCCAGTCATAAAGCAGTGGAAATATGGAGTAGAAATATCCTCACTAAGTTATAATCATTTTAAAATGAGGCTTCTATCATAGAAGTGAGATATTAATCATCTAGCATTTACTCCAAGTCAAGTGAGAGACAGGTGCATTCACAGGATGATTCAATCGGCCTACTTCAGATTCTTATAACAACTGGTTAAAAGCTGATGTACTTACTGTGCCCTGTTCCCAATGCTCTTTCTTGCTAGAATATTCTTGTGAATCAATAAAAGCCATTTTAACTGAAACCATGGAAGACACATGGAAGGTCAGTCTTACCTAGAATTCAGAGTCATGTTTTCTTCCTCTGTTTTATATACTTGATACACTTCAACTACATCTCTTTACTGCGGTTTGTGCATGTGCTATAGCAAGGGTTTTCTGCATTGTCACATCCACAGATGGTAAAGGGAGGTCAACAGATCCCTCACTATTGGAGGACTACCTGCGTACAGTGTCAAATGCTATTTCCCCAGCTGTGATGCCAGCTCCCAAATTTTGCCATATTCAAGCGGCAATGTAGGAAAACCATATTCCAGGGCAAATCCTTATTTTCCAACATTGTTGAATTCACTAGCACAGGTGAAGGTTTAGGGCATATGTTCACTCGGACAGGATTCCCAGTCCTTATTGTGTGTTCTGTACTCCCGAGGACTGTGCTGCCATTCAGAGAGATCTAGATAGGATGGAGAATTGGACAGAGAGGAACCTTATGAGGTTCAACAAGGACAAGTACAGGGTCCTGCACCTTCGGAGGAATAACCTCAGGCACCAGTACACATTACGGGTTGACCTGCTGGACAGCAGCTCTGTGGAGGGGGATTTGGGAGTACTGGTTGACAACAGGTTAACCAGGTTAACTTGGCCCTCGTGGCCAAGAAGGCCAATGGGATCCTGTCCTGCATCAGGAGGAGCGTTGCCAGCAGGTTGAGGGAGGTAGTTCTCCCCCTCTACTCAGCTCTGGTGCGACCACACCAGGAGTATTGTGTGCAGTTCTGTGCTCCCCAGTACAAGAAGGGCATTGAGCTTCTAAAGAGGGTCCAGCAGAGAGCCACAAAGATGATTAAGGGACTGGAGCATTTGTTGTATGTGGAAAGACGAAGCAAGCCAGACCTGTTTAGCCTAGCGAAGAGAAAGCTGAGAGGAGATGTGATTAACATGTTCAAGTACCTGAGGGGTGAATGTAGGGAGGATGGGCCCAGGCTGTTCTCGGCGGTGGCCGGTGACAGGAAGAGGGGTAACAGGTGTAAGTTGAAACACAGGAAGTTCCACCTCCATATGAGGAAGAACTTCTTTCCTGTGAGGGTGACAGAGCACTGGAACAGGCTGCCCAGAGAGGTTGTGGAGTCTCCTTCTCTGGAGATCTTCAAACCTGCCTGGATGCCACCCTGTGCCACGTGCTCTAGGTGTCCCTGCTGGAGCAGGGGGGTTGGACTAGACGATCTCTAGAGGCCGCTTCCAACCTTAAGCATTCTGTGTTTCTGTATGCAATGCAATATGGGTGAGAACTGCACAGCTTTTTATGAGGTGGTTTAAGGTGATTCAGTACATCTTGTATTTGGAGCTTTGAACACAAATATTTCTGAGGGTCACACTGAAAGGAAGACATCATCTTATGTGAGAACTTTTGAATCATTTTTGCTTAACCATGAAAATGCTTTGAAAATAGAAAAACAAAATAAGAGGAATTGGGTGCTGGATTTTAAAAGGTCAGTCTTCCACCTCTTCCACTCAACTGAGCTGTGGCTCATGCTTAGGACATTTTATGTTTTTACTTATATTTTACAAGTGTCATATGAGGAAGCTGACCTGCTGACCTTGCTAGCATTCTCTGAGCATGCTTTATGCATATCACTGAAGGACAATGCAGAAATGGAGCCTGACTTTTGACGTAAAGAAAAGAAAAATGAAACAGCAGCAGCAAAAGTCCCTGGAGGCAGCAATGGAGGATAAGTGCTTTCCTGTGACACTTAGCTAAAACATGTACAGAAATTGTGGAAGATAAACCCTGACTTTATTATTTTTTTCTTCCTGAATGGAATTCCAAATGTCTTGAAGTTTCCTCAGACAAGACCTAGGCATGGGCAGCTTTGACATGAGACTTGAATGAGTCCCACATTCGTCAGGCAGCCAAGACAACCAGGCTCCACTCCTGATTTTATCTTTAATAGAAATCTGAATATCCCTTTAGAAATCTGTCCCTTTCTTGCTCAGTTTCTGACTGTAGTGATAGTGACTCAGTACTGCAGTGAGGATGCATAAATTAATATCAATAAGGTGCTCAATATAATCGTGATGAATGTTAGGAAAGAAGCAGAAGCATGGATCATTAACCAGGGTTTCCCATTTAATTGTGAAGTTTGGTTAATCTGTAACCATCTGTTTCCTTTCCAGAAGATTTTTTTAAAATGCCATATAATCTACTACCTTCATATAGCCATTTTATACTATATACCTATATACTGTAGGTGTATTTTGCTATACACTATTTATTGCACATATATATCTATGCATTCTATATATATACATGCACACATATATGTAATTTGTGAAAAAAATACATCTTGCTCAATTGCCCCATGTAATGCATTAAAGTGTGGTGGTAAGTTTGCAGGCATGTAAGTTTGTGGAGAAGGTTTGAGTGATTTTGATGGACAAAAAGTTGACTATGAGACAGCAATGTGTCCCTGTGTCAAAGAAGGTCAATGATGTCCTGTGCGGTATCCTGATGTGCAGACGGGATGAGATAGGGGTGATCTGTTCAATAGTGCCGATTTAGCAACTAGGGCCCAGCAGACCACTTTCCTTAAATCCTGACTTTGCTACCTCTATAGGTCAATGATGAAGAATTCTTCTAGGATAAAATATCACCACCATAGAAATGTGTTTTTTTTCAGTCATTTATTCCACTGTAATGCATTACAAAGAGAAGAATATGACTCAGAATAGAAACTCTATTTTTTTTTCTGTAATCTTTATGTCTGTATAGTCCGGGAGGATAAAATCTTGCTTGGACCTGTTGAACTTGAAAATCTCCTCCAACTTGGCTGTTATTCACTGGGGTTTATCAATTGCATAATACTAGTAAAGGAATCTGCAATGTCGCCACTGAGTTCAAGGTCACAATCTGGAGCTGGCAGCAAACATTGCTTCAGGCTCCTAATCTGACCTGGCAAAATAGGGAGTGAGTTCAGTCCTATAACTGTCATTTAAAAAGATCCAATTACTGTCAGGAGTAAGCAGTTACCTTTCAGTTGGAGGTAGCTGACCTCCTTTGCCCAGTTAGCTACTTGTGAAAATACTTACATGTCCAGCTGTCCATTCAGGATGAAGATAGCCAGGGTATGTGTCCAGGTAGATGGACAATTTGGTACCGGCATCTTCAGGAACTCTCACTGGTTCATTTATTTTTAAAGTTAAAGAGTCAGATAAGGCAGCTGTCATGTAGCCGTTGCAAATCCATGGCTGTTTTCCTAATGCCTTTCTCGCTCAGGGCTGCTCTTGCATCTCTTGCAAACTGAATGGGGCTCAGGAACTGCTGGATGACTCTTACTTTAAACAAATGAGACTGCTGATAAATTCCTATTAAATGGTCTCAAAAGACCTGCTGTTGTGCCCATGTGCATAATTTCATGTATCTCCAATTTGCCTTAAAGCCTCACTCTGTTTCTTGCCTAACAGACTCAGTCTTTCACGGCCCATAGAAAACAGGAACAAAATGGAAAAGAACAGTTTAAATGACAAATAAATCCAAAGAAAGGGAAAAGATCCAACCTGGGCTGCTTTTTTCATTATTTTGTCTTTCATACTAAAGATTTTCATGTCTGATGTGACTCAAGTTGCTACAGGTTTTGCCAAGGTCCTAACTGAAGATTCATTTTTGTGTTCTTGGGAAGTTCAGAGGATCTTATGACACAGGTATCCTGGACAGAAGATCATTGAAAAACAATGGGATTTTAAAGCATATCAAGTAATTTCTAAGATACTAAAAATGATGTCTAAGAAAACTGTGTGTTGAACTCATTCTTAATTACCTGCTATTTGTGGATTTCTGGTGTACACATGGTCTTATTCCACACCATTTAACCTGCACTTACCCCTTCTTTCTGTAAACGACACTGTAAAAATAAATTGTCAAAAAATGAAATATATGCTGGAAAGAAGCAGGAAGTTCTTGACTGACAGGGACTTGCAATGCCAGGCCTTGTTCTATGTTCATACTTACAAATACAGATTATGTTTCTCTCATGCTGGCAATCCAATAACTAAGCTTCACTGTTTTTGGCATTACTAGAGTTTTGTCATACCTCCCTAATATGCCTTAAGGGCACTTGTTGATACCAAGAACTGAAACAAAGCTTATGCTTTCAGTTGCCAAGTCACTTCAGCCAGCTGGAAACATAAATCTGGAGCCAGGAAATATTATTATTGTTGTTTGAATTTTGAATGTACCATGGCAACTACAGCTTTACAATGTGAGAGTTTCTTCTTATTGTGGAAAAGTCTAATATAAGAAAAAAGGTGACTTATTTGGGCTTCCTAAGTTGCTGTCTTGACGAGCTGACTTGAATCTGGTATGAGGTCTATAACCTGCTTATGGTAAATAAATGTAACTTGTTCCTTCATAGGAGATTAAAAATGGACCTCTTTAGATGAGGAAGGAGCAACAACAAGTAATGGCTGTAAGATAAAGTCAAAATCACAACAAAGAGTAGTGTATATGTATTTAACAGAAAAGTGTTTAGACATCAAAATAAACTAACAATGTTACGATGCTTTTAAATCAAGCTGGATGTCTTTCTGGAAGATCTATTTTCATGAAAGTTGGGCTTTTTGTAGTACTGTAGAGTAATAAGTAATAAGATAAAATATTATTTCTGCATTGTGAAAAACATAGCAGGAGTCCTAACTCTTTATACGGTCTAAATAGAGCTGTGAAATTCAAAAATTAAAGGCAAGTGTTAATTTTGCTGAAAGTCATCAAGACATTATTTAAATATCAGTTCATTTTCTACTTTTTGTATGAATAGTATTTTTACTAGATAATTGGTGTGGAAAGATTACTGAAAGAAGAACAATGATATAAAATGCAAGAGCATTAAATTATTGCAACATTTAACCTTTTCAGTAAAAAGCCGTGTTGTCCTTTCATGACTATAGCAGATACTATGGAGTATCTTACTGAACTCCAGAAATTCTGGTTTTTATGTTTGTTTTACTTATCTTTGAAGCTGGAAATTACAATGCATTCTGCAGAAGATAACCAGCTGATGCAATGAGCTAATGCCTATTAGTCAGCAGGAGCGACCTGGGTTTAGCAGAAGCAATCTGTGACCTCCTCCAAGAATGGTGAGGTATTTGGGAGCTGTCCTTAGCCCTACAGTGTTATATCAGTACCAGAATCTCCCTATTCTCTCCAGAAGACACTGAGCAAACTGAGATGACACCAGTCTGAATGTATCACATACCTTAAACTGTCCTATAACCAACATCAGCGAAATATTTAGCTTGCCAAATTTACTCACGTAGTAGCACAAGCCAGACTTCTGTCCATGACTGTAGAACACAGAACGTTTTTCAAGAGAAGTACCATATTTTGTAAAAACTTGCAAACTAAAAACTAATAGTCTTGAAAAAAAAGGGGGAAAAAAAGAAAACAAAACAAAAACAGAAAATAAGAACAGGAGGTGGGACAACACTGTAGAAAAAATCAGCTATGATTTAAACTTCATAGTTTTATTTTCTATTCGGTCTGGAGAGACTGGAGAGAAGAAGGTCCACTTGACTTTTGATTTGGTTAGAACACAACTAAAGCAAAAAGGTGAGAGCCTGGCAAAAATCAGTGATACTTTTATGCCTGACCTGGCTCATACTAAGTGACAGTGGAGTCAGAGCCCTTCCTGAATGTTGTACTCCGCTTGCGGGCACAGAGGCCCTGGACATTGCACTGGGCCCCTGGGGTCTGTGGCTTCAGTGAAGTGCTGGATCTCCAAAGCAACTCGATTAAGGGGCCGTGTCTCTGCCCAAGCACTTGCATCTTGCAGAGCCAGCTGGTGCCAGAGTTTGAAGCCCAATAGTACAGGAGTCTGGAAACACGGGGATAGATGGCTGGTTCCAGGACAATCCGTATACGTTCAGCATTCCCAGGGTTGATCCAGAGCTGCAAGTTCTCCAGCTCATGAAGCTCTGATGAGATCCCAGCCAGTGCCACCACTGAAAGGCAATGTCGTTAGAGGCCAGATTGTCCCTTATTATCAGCAGCTGTCAAGGTACCTGGGGAGTGTGTTTTGGTTCAGGATCACAGTGTATCAATATTGCTAAAAGAAGGCACTGATTAATATAATTTCTGCTCAGCCTTTTCAGCTGTCCATCCTAATGCGGGATAAGTTTCCTCTGCCCCAAAACTCCCTCTTCCCCCAAACACCAGAATTATTGTAGAATGAAAAATTAAGAGCAATATAAACACCACAGATTTTACCAGAGATGAAAGGCACCATCTAGTGGCAACAGGGAGAGTTTACAGACAGCAGGAGAATTTCTCCTCCCCATCACGAAGAAACTGGTTCACACAGCTGAACTTCTTCCGTGCCTTTAAGTGCATCCTATACGCTCCTTCCTTCCTTCCTTCCTTCCTTCCTTCCTTCCTTCCTTCCTTCCTTCCTTCCTTCCTTCCTTCCTTCCTTCCTTCCTTCCTTCCTTCCTTCCTTCCTTCCTTCCTTCCTTCCTTCCTTCCTTCCTTCCTTCCTTCCTTCCTTCCTTCCTTCCTTCCTTCCTTCCTCCCTCCCTCCCTCCCTCCCTCCCTCCCTCCCTCCCTCCCTCCCTTCCCTTCCCCTTTCTTTCTCTCTCTCTCTTTCTCTCTCTCTCTTTTTCTTTTTCTCTTCTCTTCTCTTCTCTTCTCTTCTCTTCTCTTCTCTTCTCTTCTCTTCTCTTCTCTTCTCTTCTCCCTTCCTTTTTTTTCTTTTTTCCCTTTTTTTTTTCTTTTTTTTTTTTTTTGGTATGACCTTAGGCATTCCTGTTTGACTTCCGAGTCCCAATGCTGATTTTATCCTTCCCTACTCAGCTATTCAAAGCAGATTTCTTGCGGACAGAGTTAACTGAGAAATGCCATCAGTAGTGGCATGTGTGGGCATGGCAGTCAACTTTGGTCTGCACCATTGTCCCAGCTGTCAGCCTTCACTGTCACCCTGACATGCTGACTCACTTATCTAAATGGAAATTCACTTTTCAGAAGCATGTTTCTCTCTACTCTTTAGAAGTCTCACTGTGCTGCTATGTAGGATGTCCCATCACTCTAAGATTTAAATGAGGCTAAGCAAGGCAAAAACACAGAAAACTCAACCACTGTAATGACATGGTAGGTAGGAGCTAAGTCCTTAATAGATCAATGATTTGGGTGCAAAATATCTGAAGATTAAGGAAGAGTCATGTCTGTTAAAAGTCATGTCTGAAGTCATGTCTGTTAAAAAGAGGGGCATGTTACTCAAATTTCTCTTTTCCATCAGGCAGGAACTCTGATTCACTTTTAGTTGAAATGATTCCTTGCCTTTAACCATTTCGCTAATACTATATATTTTCTGATTGATTATTGTCCTCTATAATCAACTTTGGTAATAAATTGACTGACAGCACCAAAGGTCAGCGTCAAAACTTATGGTCATTAATAAACCTTCAGATTTCCATAAAAGCTCCTTTCAACCCAGCCACTTCTCCTTCTTTGCTCTCTGGTGCAGCTTTAAATACTTTATGTTGTAAAACAGAAACACGAGGGATTCTGTTCAGTTCTGATTTCCTAGACTGAGAGTAGCTGTGAGTCCATATCCTTACACAAGTGTCACTTCCAAGATTATCCCAGCTTTGTACTAGTGATTGTTAGAGTCTCAGTAAGGGTCCCAGGATCTTTCTGATATGAGCAGGTAATAGAGAACCATTTGAAGATAGCATCCCTTCCAAGATAGGAGCTTGATTTCTTCAGCAAGATGATGGCAAACCCTCTTTGAAATCGAGTGCCAGCTCATGGCACTTCCACTCAGAGAACTGATTCCTTATCTGTAATGCCCAGCCAGATATCTGAGTGACAGGAAGTGGCAAGTCTAATGAGATCCCCTTGAACTTTGATTCTTGCCTATTGGCTGCATAGACAGTAGATAATTGCCTTCATGCAGATGGCGTCTGGAGAGAAGCTGAGGGAGCTGGGCCTGTTCAGCCTGGAGAAGAGAAGGCTGAGAGGGGATCTAATCAGTGTATATAAATGCCTCAAGGGAGGGAGTGCAGAGGACGGGGATGGTCTCTTTTCAGTGGTGGCCACTGATAGGACTAGAGGAAATGGCCGGAAACTGAAACATCAAAAATTCCATAGGAACTTAAGGAAAAATTTCTTAACAGTGAGGGTGACAGAGCACTGGAACAGGCTGCCCAGAGAGGTTGTAGAGTCTCCTCTGGAGATCTTCAAAACCCGCTTGGATGCAGTCCTGTGCCACGTGCTCTAGGTGTCCCTGCGTATGCAGGGGGGTTGGACTAGATGATCTCTAGAGGTCCCTTCCAACCCTAAGCATTCTATGATTCTATGATTCTATGATTCTAAGTCAGTTGCAGTAAGTCAAAAATGTGGAAGACAAATCAATTGTGTGTTTACAGGTAAAATGCAGGACTAAGAACACCTGTTTGCCTGCTAAATGCAAAAGAAACATCATGACTCATTTCAAAACTCAAAATGTTTAAAAGAAGTGAAAATCCCCTTTGTCCCTGTCATTGTCACATAAATACATTATCAATTTGACAGATTAGATTAATTAAACAACTACTGGGTACATGTTTCTGGAGGGCAGAGCGAGTTATTTGTTTTCCAACAAAGTAAAGCAGTCTCAATACATCCTACTGTGATCACCACCACAACATTGCCATGACTTTCCTGCAAAAAGATGAAATTAAGACCCTGTCGGTTCCACTCTAAAATGGGTAGGCCAAGTTGCTTGAGAACTGAAGAAACAGTATTGGCCTCAGCTAGATAGCCTGAGATTGAATTACCCATGTCTTTCTTGACTTTGTTATGATTTTACATGTGCAGATCTGTCTTGGATTCAGGTACACTATAAAAATCAAACCTTTCAATGCCAAACCATAACTGTAAAAGCACGAAGTGCAGTTGCATTTGTCCTAACCTAGAGAAATACCTTCCATTTTCCCCATAATACCCCATATCTGATAGGTTTTGTCCAATTTGAAATAGATTTTAACTAGGTAAATCTTGCAGCAGTCTTCAACTCTTGTCAAAAGCTGGCAGTCTCCTTTAGCAAACCCTGACATATATATGTTTTTTGATAATATGAGACTAGCAAAATTTCATCTCTAAAGTTTCTTGTAACTCTTCTGGGGTAGGGGAAAAAAAAGAAAGAAAAAAAAAGAAAAAAAAGCAGCTCTTGGAACATTAAAAACAACACGAGCAACAATAATTAATGATTGTGGTCTCTAAGCTCAGCTGGAGTTGTGAACTGGGGGCTCACACTGAGGCAAAATGTGTGTGAAGCAGCAGCTCCTGCCTTCTGCTGAGTTAAAAAATTGGTTTGAGCCAAGGAATAAAAGGAGGTTGAAGGCACACGGGTGGCAAAACTACGGACATGGAGGGAAAGGGACAGAAGAAAGGAGTTTGGTGGCAGGAGTGGAAGCACAGCTTAATGTTAGTAAGGTCAGTAATGTGCCTGATGTCATGTGTTATATTTTCCTGGTGTTTTATCTAGGAAAGATTGACCACTTCTAGGCTGGGCAGTTTTTAGTCATGCAGTGAGCTAGTGTCCTTGATCCCAAACTTGCTAATATAATTCAATGACAGAAAAGGGAGGCACATACATTCATACAAGCAAATTAAACAGATTTGTGAGGCCTCCGATTAGCCTGGGTCAGGGACCATTCCCATTCATTTTCTTGGGAATGAGAGAGTGTCATAGTGTGGACATAGCAGACTGTACCAGTGGACTCTGTGGACAGCAACCAAGCCCCACCACTGTTAAATTTAGTAGTATAAATGTAATGAGAAAGTCCAATTCTTCTTTGAAAAGATGAAGAGTATCTGAACATAACTGGTTGCATTACTGGAGTCATGGACCACTGGATTCTTTCCTATGAAGGGTCACCTGAAAGCCTATGGTCTTGTGGACAATTTTGTTGACTGTCTGATTGGCTAACTAGATATTTTGCACCCTGCTTCATTAAGGAAAAAAAAAAAAAAAAAGGAAAAACTATGCCCTGTAGCCACACAATGCAAAATTCAGACTCTCAGAGGGTTTATCATTTAGTTCCTTTGTGGATTCCGTCTGCAGAAATCTGTGGGTGCTAACACTTAATCAGTAGTTGGTTCTTGCGTACTTTTGGGGAGGAATCTGCTCAGAAAAGCCCTGTTTTAATAAGGAGTTACCACAGAAGTTGAATACAATTTTATCTGGAGGAGCTATCTGACTTGGCTTCATTACAGATTCACACATTCAATCACACCAACATCACTTTTCAAATACCATCTCTTACAAATGGATGTTGTTAACTTTCCCCGACAGTAAAGGCACAGCATGTGATTTTCATCCATCAGAGGAGGCTTAATAAATCAACCAGTACATTACAGCTTCACGCCAAGTTAGCACCTTCATCATGGAATGAAATTAGCAAAGCAAATACACTGGCTAATTGTGAAATATGCTAATTACAAGCTCAACCCGTGAAATAAGGCATGAGTGATGTGTGACGAGCTTTGTACAGAGTCGTGAACACTTGGAAATGCGACACTTAAATAAAGTCTAAAACTGCTTATGCACAGAGAAAGGAGAACAGACAGGGCTAGGGAACAGGCATGGTGGAAAAATATTTTTATAAGAAGTTTGAAACCTTTTCACTTCTGCTACCCTCCTGGGATAAAAGTCTGGGAGCAAAGAAATCGACTGATAACAGATACTGGTAATGTTTTACATCTATTTTGCACCAATCTAAATCTATTCAGTGTCATTACTGAAGAAAACTGAGCTAGCAATTTGGGACAAATTCACAAGTTGGCATAGCTTGACTTGAAACCAACAGAGTTGTGTTTTTTTCCATCAGCAGAGAATTTGTCTTTTTATTTGATAAATTCAGATTCTTCTGCGCTTTGGCTAGCCACTGACGGTTGGTTTTTGCAAAAATCTTCATTATTTAGAGTGATTAGATGATGCAGATGATGGAGCATATTCCAGTCGACGGGGTTCTCTGCTATTCACTTCAGCTATTATGTAGACTCATACTTATTTGTAATTCCCTGCTTGTATTTCTACATTACTCTGCTAAAATATATAGTGTTTTCTCTACTTTTGCCACCAAAAGCATCTTTCTCACTCCTTGAGACAGGAAAAAAAAATGAATATAGTTTTAGAGCACAGCAAAGAGAGAAAGGATCACAGATGTGGAGGATGAAGGATTCTAGCAATGGAGCTTCCCATTTAATGCCCTCCCTCTTATCACGTTGGCTTATTCCATAAGTTCTAACAAGGTTTACTCACATCAAGCATCAGACAAGAGGGTAAGCAGGAACTAATCATCTACAGGGATACAGTTTTCAGTGAAACCTTCAGAGTCTGTGAAATACTCGTGCTAATGTCTAAAAAGGATGTGTTTTTAAGACCGATAATGGAATTAAACCTGATTGAAAAAGAGAAAATAAACAAACAAAAAACTATTTTTAAAATTTCTTTTCAGAGGGATGATCTCTGGACCAATCCCAGCCTCCATTGGATCGCCAAGAAGATAGTAATTTTACAAATTCTGCTATAACCAAGCAATAGAATAAAATGTCCCCCAAATTAAACATTTCCAGAAACAGTCACCGATATTCAAGATTGAAAATAAACAGAGTCTGTTTTTTTTTTTTTTATATATATCTCACTGGATTTGAAACATTCACAATTCACTAAAGCAAAAATGGGACACTTCTTCTGGTAACAGTGCCGTTATCTGCTATCTGCAACTAACCATACATTAATAAAATGGAAATAGTGAGATGACCCTTATAATTTCAAGCTTTCCAGTTAATATAGTCCCTCTCCCTTTTGTTTATTTATTTGTTTGTTTGGTTGGTTATTTGTTTGTTTTCACAAAGATGCCGATCTTGCATAGCCCCTGAAAGCTTTGATGGCAAACCCTTTTTTGTTTTCTAGCTCAAGCACTACGTGGACTTGATATGGTCTTTGTCTATCTAATAGAAACCATTGCAGAATCATCGATCATCATTAGATCTTTTTCTCCAGATAACTAGAACTAGTTAACAGGTACTCTCAGTGAGTGAACATTAGCTTGAAAAGTGTTAACTTGAATTTAGCAAATTCTTGTAGTATGAAAGAAGCTGTTCTCATTTTTTGTTTGTTTGTTTGTTTTGTTTTTGTTTTTGTTTTGTCATTAGTAGCTACTTCTCAAAAATATAACCTCAGCAAAAACCATGAGGATTGAGGAGTCTCTCTAAATTTGACATGCCTCAATCCATCTGTCCCCTGATTTACATTATTAAAAACAAAACAAAAAACAAACCAACAAAACAGATTTGCAAATAACTCAAAATTAAACTTCAGTCTTTGAATCTTGTTTTGAAGCTGGTGGGCATGTTCTGGTTGAGGTACTGGTAGGGCCATCCTCTGGGGCAAGGATGCTGTATATTGGACCTACAGTAGAGGCTTTACTAATCCAATTTTCTTCTTGCTTATTGCTGGCCTGAATCAGTCACTAGAGTCATGCCCACATAAGTCTGATGAGCCTGACAGGAGAATTAAGCATGAGATTTTTAATACTCTGATTAGGTGTATCTGGGGGAAGGGCGGAAAAAAAGTGGGAAGATGTGAAGGTGAATAGAGTCAGTGTAACTTTGAACACAAGGATTGGTGCTACGCTCAGGTCTGCAGGAGCATGCGTAAAAGAAATATGATGAAAAGAGTAGTCTGTTGTATACTATAGTATGTAACTAATTATTCAGAATTTCTTGATCACTAAGTTTTCTTCATTGGTAGTATGCTGCAAGACTCCTGAAAATATTACTGTGTTACTGGGTTTGTGGCTATGATGAACATACTAGAGTCTTCAGAGCTTTCTGATAAGCTGATATCTGAAAATGGAATATAAATAATCAAGATTTTATTTATTTATTGTTATTTATCTTCCATTACCACGCTTATACATCCTGCTTTGTCTGTATGCTAGTAGCTTCCTTTTTCCTTTTTAGAATACGTGTGGAGCTGGAGCTTAGCTGATCTGTTTCATCTTAATTACATAAGCCGCAAACCTACATGTACTTCTGAAAGGGCTCAGTTCTACTTTCCAGCTTACCAGTTTGATTCCCAGTTGCTGAATGATAGGCTTGTTTGGATCACAGATTTCTAGCTGTACTTTCTGGTGATAATAAAATGAAAGGAATCTTGGAAAATCTTGGAGTATTCTTTGTGGCTACGATCTGTGGCATTTGGTGTGATGAAGCTCTGTGCTAGGATGTCTGTATTGCAGAAACCTGTGAAGTTGCCAGCTTTATTAAGCTATCTCGCTTGTAGGTGCTGTTCAGAATTCTTAAAATGCCCCTTTTCAGGATTATCACTTAATTGTGCAGTTGGACTATTTGTCGGGAAGTGAAAAGAGAGATGGAAAGTTAAGGCTGCAAATACTGGCCTTCTGAGAGAAGAGTAAAAAGAAATGTAGAGCAGACTTCACCAGAAGTAGAGAGAAAAGGCATTTAAAAATGTATATGTAACTATATGTTACCAGTTTGAGACAGGATAGGTGCAATTTTACATGCTACAGGCCTTGCAGTTAATACATAATGTAGAATCAGATGGCATGTCCAGCTAGCACAGTGCCAGAGGAACGGGGAATGCCTGTAGCAGAAGTGGATGCCCATGCAGTGACATGATGATTGATGGTTTCTGATTTCCTTTCTCCCCCTGCCCTTTTGTAGTTGCAAATGGTGGCTAATTTACACGTGGCAATTACCATTTACCACAGGTAGAACCAATGTGTTTCTTTGAAAGTCAGTCCAGTGGGGACATTATAAGTGGTGAACGTGCCTGGATGCCACCCTGTGCCACGTGCTCTGGGTGTCCCTGCTGGAGCAGGGGGTTGGACTAGATGATCTCTGGAGGTCCCTTCCAACCTCAACCATTCTGTGGTTCTGTGGTTCTGTGGTTCTGTGTTTAGAGGAATTTGCGTGTTCCTCAGTGACTTTTTCCTGACACTTTGCAGAAATACAGTAAGACAGCTGTCATCATAGAATATATTGGTAAAAAACAGTGTAAAAAGGGACAGTACGCTTAGGCACTGATTAGAAAAAAAAGGAGGAGGGGGAGGGAAAACAAAAAAAACAAGCTCTTTGCTACTGAAAGTGAATTGTGAGAAAGTTTGGAAAGCTGCCTCCACTCAGCTTTAGGAATTAGTTTTGAATTAGTTGGAAGTATTTTCATTCAGGCTGCAATCCAGCCCAAAGACCACCTGCTGTGAAATAAAGGAGCACAGACCAGCGGTTATTATAGCAATAGCCATAAGTTTATTGCTTATTGGTACTAAACTTAAATCTTAGTAATTTTGAATTACTGAGTTAGCTTAGATTTATGGAGATGCAGGATCATTTAGAACTGCAGTCATTCCAGAAGCATATATTATCTAAACCAATTTTCTTATAGTGATGCAATTGCAATACCATAGTTACGGTTGTACCAGCATTTCCATTACAAACTCCTATTTTCAGGGTTTTATAATTTGACCATAAAAATTCACTCCTTGTTGAAACTTTGCGTGCAAGGTCTGAAATGAAGACTTTTTTTTTTTTCAAAATTAAAAAAAAGAAAATCTGATCTGTGCAGCCATTTCTAATGTTCTAACTCTGCAAACAACAAAACCAACAAAACAGAAGTTGTCTGTTTGATGCCCTTCATTCGCTTTCCAAAACTTAGAGGGGACTTTTTTTGATAATAAGAAGATGGCAAACTATTACTGTGTTGTGACAAGGAGGGAAACAGCAAGAATATCACTGACAACATGTGAAGGAAGAACATGCTTCTGTGTAAATTTTCTTAATATGCTTGGAACATATTTAATGTGCTAACAATTAAAAGCAACTTTTTAATCACTCTGAGCTTAAAATCAAAGTCTCAGGTTTTGCAAAGTTTGGGCTATTGAAGTGGTTAGCTTGGTGGCAGGGGTCTTTTGGCAATACCTCCTCTGAACTGTATTTGCTTTTTTGAAAATTTTGCTGTAAAATACTATGCTTCTTCCAATAAGAATTCCCACAAAGTCATCGAGCAAAACTATTCATGTTTGCCTAAATAAATGCATAAACTGAGTCAACTAATTTTAATTCTGTTTTACCTATTAGTGTTTTTTCATAAATCAGTCCTTCTGATATATTAGCTTAATCTGGTTATTTCAAATGTACTCCTCTATCCACTAGAAGGCATACCTTACATTCAGATTAGCACATGTACAAACTGCGTAGCCTTATCCAGAAGCATGATTAAAAGTGCATTTTTTTCCATCTGATCTCAGGATAATGCAGATAAGGTCTGACATTTCAGCCAAAAGAAAATATACTAGTTTGGCTTTAGCATTAAATGAAACTAGAAATGATTATTTTGCCTCTGGCTGCTAATTATTACTGTACAGTACTTCAGAAATACTAAAAGCCACAAAGCAAACAAACCTACATCAGAGTGTGCAAAGTCATAGTCAGGCAAAATACTTGTATTGCAATTGTTCTGGCAAAATCTTCTTTTACTTTAGCTGAAACGCAGATTCTGTAAAATCACCTCTCTTTAAGTAGTTCCCTGAATGGTGAGATAGACTTTTCTTTTTGTTTATTTGTCCTTGGTTAATAAGCCATAAAAATGGAAAGATTCAGACTAACTTCAGAAAAAGCACTTGTTACTCCTTTTGCTTGAGGAGTTGATCCTGTGCTCAAGGAATTCAATGAAAAAACACCTACTGAATGTAAAGGAATGTAATTAGACCAATAATAATAATAAAAACCCACATTGGGGTTGTATTCCCCAAAGTCTGAAGCTTGATATAATTTTAAAAGTTTAAATGATACAATTCTAGATTAAACATAAAAATTTGCATATATCTATTGGATCCTTAAAATAAAACATTTACGGTTGCTCTAAATAGGAATAGGAGTACCAGGACGGAGAATTATGACTGGGTATCTGCTTAAGATTTCAGCAAAAAATGACCATTTATAGTAAATTGATGTAAATCATTGTTAATTAATGTAGAAAATATGAAGACTCTTTTTGTATTACTAATGAATCTATGAAAAAGTATTTAAATTGACTACTAGTCATTCTAGTAGTAAATCTAACTATGAAGAAAGCTCATAAAATACTTAATTTCTATAAAAAACTAGAGATCATATCAGAATTTATTTCTGTTGGCAGCTGGATATTTAACCTCAGACATTCAAAGCTACATGTTAGACAAGCAATTTGTAGTGCCTACGGTTGACTGTGTACCGCCAGCATGTGTCAAAGCCAAGCTCAGATTTAAGCCAGAAAGGAGGTTTTGCAAGGCAAAGTCGCATTTCAGCCAGTCCTGAAAAGTGCTCGCAAACTTATTTGATAGCAGATAATCCTCCACTTATAGACATATTTTGAGTGATGGTTAAAGGCAGGTGTATTCTTAATATGATTATTTTATAATTTTATTGTTGTTTTGTAGACTTAAGCACGTGACTTTAGTTAAACAAACTTGGGAACTTTGGCCCAAGACTCATCTGCTGAAATACCTAATTATTATCATTGTAAGGCTGTATTATTGTTTTTTTTTCATAATAAAACACTTCTGTGTGTTAATAGTGGTGTCCCTCAGACTGGGGAACTATCAGGGCCGGTAGGAGTTATTTCTTACATGATGATTTTACTCTTAAAATAGAAAAGGCCAATAGACCAATAGAAAGACAATGTAAGACTGTGAGCCTTCCTATTTCACCTGTACAAAATCAAAGTATAGAAGAATTATGAGCTGAAGGTCAACATTTTGGATACAGAGAACAAATTTTACTTCCTATACTGTATCTTCAACAATAGCTTTTGACTCCACCATGTGGCCACCTCCATGGATACCCAGATGCACAGTGGGTGGCATTGGTCTGTGCTGTCCTAAGTCCATATAAAGTATATTGAACATTGAAGACTGCATAGAGTTTCTTTATGCACTCTTCTGATGGGAATAAAACAGAGGCGAATGACTCAAAAGCACAACTGGCGGTAAATAGAGCCTCTAAACCATGATAATTTAAAATTTTCACACATTTTTCCAGCTCTGGGACAAGATGAGAGAGTGAAATAAAAAACATTTTCACTACACAAAATAAAATAAAACATATACTATTTTGGATTGGGTCAAATACAATGTTTGTTTTCATCATTTTTGTAGATTTTCTTTCAAAACTAGGTTTCTTATGCATTTTCAAGTGGCAAATAAACTCATAGTTTGGAATGCTATTGGGACAGATAAATCATTGAAATTTATCCTTTCCCACACACAATAAAATTGTTTATGAAAAAATCATATTGTGATAGTCTACTGAGCAAAAAAAAAAAAAAAAAAAAAAAAAGTGGAAAAAAAAGCCCGTGCTTTTTACAGTTTCTGAATAGTGTCATTAAAAATATACGTCTTCTGAAAATGGTGGGGGAAAGTGTGTGGATCCCAAGAAACAATTTTTATGTTGCTTGTACTTGGAAGCAACACACTATTTTGGTTTTGCCATTGGCAAGTGAGAGGACTCTGCTTTTTCAGAAATTAGCTTAGCCCTCATTTCCATATATTCTCCTTACTCTCCTAAATTTGCCAGCTTCCTACCGCCTACATGGGAGATAAATCTAAATACACTTCTTGTCTCCCTAGCAAAACCAGAGTTGGATTCCTATGAGATCTTTCCTTATAGATCTGCTGTCTTTTTTTCTTGCTTTCTACATTGGGCAGGAACAACAATTTATTTTTTGTTTTCTTTCCTTTAAAAGTATTGTTCCAATACGCAGAGTATTTTATTAACAAAGCTGTGTTTAAAAAAGTCTGAGAACATTGGTGAAGCCAACCATATTTATCCGTTAGAAAGCTAGCAAATGTCTGGAACTTACTTAATACAAGGCAAAATAGTGTATCAAATGCATGGAGATATAGTGGGCCCTTGTGGGGTGAGACCTGTGTTTACATTAAGTGTTGAATCAATGTTTGTAAATAAAATAGCCCTGGACCTTTTAGTTGATGGAGGTGGCATGGAGTGTTAGTTGGCACCAGCCAAAGATGTGTTGGTAAACTTGCTAATGAATAAAGATGATGGAAGAGCATAGATGGAAGACTATACCTTGGTGTCAGTTTCTTTATTGGGACAGATGCAGTCTGGGAAATGGGTTTTGTTCTTTTCTCAGTGCTGAGGTTTTAGAAAGAAATACAAACTTAGGGAAAAATACTTCATCTGATTGTATCCGTCGCCTCATTTTGCAAAGATCCTTGAGATGAAAAATGCTGTATGCCAGAATTTCTTTTTTTATTCCCATTATGCTTCTGTGATTTGAAAGGGCAATGAAATTAGATCACACAGACATTTCTAGGGAATGAATTGACCATAAATGATTTTGGCAGCATTCACTATAATATGGAATTATTGATATGATTAGGGCCAATAAAGTTGGAACAAGTCTGGTTCTTCCAGCCAAAAATGTGGTTTTCTGGCAAAGAGAAAAGTGACCACACTTCTGCCAGATACTGCATGCACAGCTGTATAGTTTACGTGCCTTTGCTGTTCCATCTGTAAAATGGGCCCACAAATTCAATACTTCATGACTGGGCTGAGATAGAAAGGGAATTCATTAGGAAAAAAAATAAAGAAAAAGAGGTTCTGTATCAAAGAAAAAAGATTTAATATTCATTTTGTCAGATCATTTTCACTTCTTTTCTTTTACACATATCTGTCAGGTACAAACTACCATTATTCTTATTCTTATTCTTATTCTTATTCTTATTCTTATTCTTATTATTAGTGTTATTACTGTAGGAGTTAGTTAGAAATCTTTGTTGTGATCCAGAACTCTCTTGAGACAGAAAATGTCCTGTAGAGAGAGAAGAATTTAGTCTGCTTTCAACCATCTAAGGAGCTCAGGTAAAGCACTTCCAGATAATGATATATTTTGCCTTAGATAACAATTTTAGCAAAGCATTAAGCATTTCTGAAGTTGTTGCCCCCCTCTCCATTCTTCCTCTCTCTTTCTCTCCCTACTAACTAGAAAAGATGTCTAGATGACCATAGACCTTTTCTTCCCCCTTCACCCATTGAAAGCTAAAGGTGAAGATAAAAATCATCCAAAAATTCATTGAGGGAAGTTTATAGAGATCTGAGAAAATCAGAAAAGACAATTATGGAAACTAGGGAATAAATAACATGGTTTCAAGAAAATCAACTTGGATTTTTTTGATCTCCTTTGCATAAAGACAGAAAAATAAAGATGTCTCTGGGAACCTGATTCTGAGATATGACCAAAATGAATAATATCAAGAGCTGATTTCATCTTGTTCAGGGTTTAGAACCTCCTACAGTGGTAGAGGTAACTCTAACTAGGTAGAGTAAGATGAGATTTTCCCAAGAAGATGCACATATCTTCCAAACAAAACTTGCATCTAATATTAGCTTTCTTTGTTCAGATGCTAATCTCAGTGAGCAGTTGAATTAATGGGGAACATGAATTAGAAAACGTAGTGCAAGAAACAGTCATACACCTTATTCATTTATAAGTGACCTCGTGCTGATAGTAATTATGTGCTTCCTGAGGCACAGACCCAATTCATTTTCATAGGAAGTCCTCTCTTTTGCTATACTGAATCCACCTCAAAGATAAAGCTTTAAACTTCATTTCTTCCAGAAAATAATAAAAATTATAGCCAAAATTTCAATGAGTTCTGTATTAGGTACATGGTGAGTTCAATATAATGTCCCTAGCGGTTGCAAAGTCAGGCCAGTGCTGCGCTCTTTGTATTGTTATTTTGCACATAATGATAATTAGCATTTAAGAAGTTTAGCCTAGCTTCTCTTTTTCCGTTATTCAGTGACTGTCTGTCCTATTCATCCATTCTATCAATGGATGCATTTCTTTACCACAACCTGTACGTGTGCCACTGCTTTGTCTTTCCCTTTGCTGAAATCTCTATCCGACCAAATGCACTACAGGGTCTCCATTTGAGATAGATACACTTCACTCTGATTCTGTGTGCGTGTGTTTTTTTTCCCTCCACCATAAATTTAGATTCAGAAATCCCTTCCCAGTAGGAGAGGGAGAGAGAGACGCATGCGGATCATTTGCATATTTTAACAGACGGAGCCGTTTTTACTGTGCAGCTGTCAATGCAGAAGAAATATTCTTTGGGGTAAAGCAGTAGGTTCGACAAAAGTGTCTATGGACACTTCCAACTCCTCCATTCCTGCCTGTTTCACCAATGGGGATAGAAGAAACCATCATGGTATAAGATTATCAATCCTATTGTATTCAGAAGAACAGATATCCCCAGCGGTTTCTGGAAAACTCAGCTCCCCTAGATACTAAAATCTCTTCTATTTTAATAACTCCAAGAACAGATGTGTCTGCTCTGCAACTGCTTGGATTTTGCTAATCAAGCAGATTGAATTAAATTTTGCACTAGACAAAATGAAAAGTTTCTAGCTCAATGGTCAGTGGTGGCATCTGCTGCAGTAACCTCAATATATCCTTTCTGAAAAAAAAAATCAATGTTAGAACTAAATTAAATTCTGTTTGCTCTAAAATTAGGCATTTGCTT
Source organism: Tinamus guttatus (assembly GCF_059628265.1). Taxonomy (NCBI): domain Eukaryota; kingdom Metazoa; phylum Chordata; class Aves; order Tinamiformes; family Tinamidae; genus Tinamus; species Tinamus guttatus. The sequence goes on from NW_028288589.1 coordinate 447,394, forward strand.
TCCTAAGCAATGACTGGAAAGGGAAAAGAAATGATAAGTTCTTTCTTGAGGATAGTAGGCTGGAAGCACTTATCTCAGTAATTGTAATGATCTAAAAATAAAATATACAGGAACATATTACTTACTTTAAAGTACTAGTGTTGGAGATCTAAAAACCAGGCTGAATATGTAGGCTGTTTCATTAGTCAGTGGAAAGAAATAGCCACTCCAACAGTTATTCATTACATCATAATATCTAATATCTAAAATAAGTAGAATGTTCTCCTAGAGCTGCCCCCTTATATTAAAGGAGAGGAAATCTAGATGACTAGCTTAAACTGAGTGCACAACTTTCAGATGGCTAAAAGTGGTTATGATAAATCCCAGATTGTCTGGATTTTCAGAGCTGAGCATCCTCCCAGTCGCTTAGTAATGGATCGCCGTGCTTAAATATTTATTTCCCTTTTTTTTCCTTTCTTTTTCTTTTTTCCTTTTTTCTTTTTTTTCTTTTTCAGAAAACTTCTCTGTTTTTAAAATAATAATAATATATATTTTCTAATGTTTCATTTTTAGACCAGAGAGACTTGCTATGCATTTGTGTATTTGATTAAACTGTGTCAAAAGTAGCTTATCAGGTTAGAGGCAGCTATGGGGTCAAAGGCAGTAGCACCAGAAGACTGACGGTAAAAATGTGGATGCGTGGGTGGAGGGTATTAGAAATATTTTGTACATTATCAAACTTGGGTAAATGACAGGGAGTCATCACCTCCTCCTCTCCACATACTTGAATAATCTTGAATTCTGACTAGTGCTGCCGTACGTTTGACCTAGAGCACATTTTTCAATATGAGTAGTTTTAATTTGGGCACTGCTCCCATTTTAGTCACACTGATAAACTTGCAGAGCTGTATTTTCCACTATGCTTATTGTTAGGGCATAATCCAATCCCTTTATGTGTTTCACTCCTCATTTCAAAATGTCATGTCTCTCTTTTTTTTTTCCCCATTTATTTTATGTTTGTGAGTTATGCCCAACAATACTGCCCACATATTTTAAAAGCGGCAACATAAGGAGTTATTTGCAAGAAGACTTGAAGCACCATCAAGGACACCTGCTTGCAGGATTGTATTAAATTCAGATCAGCCAACATTACAGTGTATTTCAGCATCAGAATCAGCCAAAAATATGTCCTTAGCCATGCTATTTTCATTATTCAGACCTTCACCCAAAGTCTGTGTAACTGCCTCTTAATTTAATTTTCACACTTGCCTGTCTCTATAACTAGCTTCAGCGCTGTGCTGTATATTTTAACTACAAGGAAATGTTTCAGGTAGAAGACTTCTCCCTGAAGTCACTCGCATTCTCCTTAAATTCAGTCCACAGTCTCTCAGTCCCACACTTGCAGTGGGGGGCACCTGTCATCTTTTTCATCATGGCAAGCTGTGCCCTAGATTCTGTGCCCCCTTCCCTCCCAGCGTATAGGGTACGTGCAAGTATATCTTCTTTTCCCACTGAATTTTTTATTCGATAAATAAATAAAACTTTCCTGAAGTTGCTAAGGTCTCAGAGGTGCAGGAACTTGCAATATGGGGAAGAAGAAAAAAAAAGTTCAAAGACAGCCAGACAGGGTAGAAAATAGAAGATCAGTTCCATGAGATATAACAAGGAAATTGAGTTGTTCTGGATTAACAGCAGAAGAAAAGATGAGAAGTATTAGTAAACTCCAAATTAATATAATACTGATCTTAGGCATTTGGGCCCAAAACATCTGGGTTTGCTGCAGCATCTGGGATGAGGGGCAAGTGTCTAGGGGATTCAGCAAACTTTCCCTGATAGGGAAATACAAATTTCCAGTAAAGAAACAATTAACAATACCACATTAAAGCACCACTTCCCTTCCAATATGAGATAGCTGTACTGAGCTCTGCTATGTCTTAAACAATTAATAGACTACGCTTTACTAATATTTTAGGCATAATATACAGACTAATACTGGTCTGTCCTAACTAATACTGGTCTGTCCTAACTAAAACTGAAATCCAGGGTTTTTTGCAGTGCATTGCCAACCCTTTGCTAATCTCACTTCTTGGAGCCATTTCAAAAGTTCTTTATTATACTGGACTTCATATCATGACTTCCTGGCCTCCATCTCAACCCCAAAGTGAACTTGTTCACACCAGCATCTTCCATGTGTTTCTCTCACAGCAGCAATCTAGGTGCCTCAGCAGTAGAGAAAAGTAACTTTCAGATTGTTCTCACCAAATAGTTTTCACCAGGTAAATTCCAGGCTTCATCTAAATGAGAGCCAACCAAAAAAGTGCAACTCAACCTACCCTGCTCTGAGAGATCTTTCCTCTATAGCTTTCTGTCTGCAACATGGACTTCAGCTTTCTTCATAAAATGCTCATTCATCAAAGGCCAAGTATTCCACCCAAACCCTTTTGAGATTATGAAGGAGCAGCAGAACTTGCGACAGAAAGAGGTTCCCATTCATGTAATCTGGGATCCATGGACAGAGAAAACAAGGCAGTCTCCCCAAAACATGGATTAAAGGACCAAAGAAGGGCGTCTGACTTGTAGGACAGCTAGATGCTCTCTTGAGTTTCAGGAGCAAATTGAAAATAATTTTTTCTGAAATGAAAATGTTGCAAGAGTCCATTTCAGTGGGTAAACCTGACATTTTTAATTTTCATTCTGAATCACAGCAATGCATTTTTGAAGGTATAAGAATGTCCCATGCAGTAAAAATCCAAGTTTTACCAGCATTACTGTTGCGATCTTTTTTTCTGTCTGCAGGCTGATAAAAAAAAATCAATGTGCTTGTTAGCTTTTTGATTAAGGGCCAAATATATGCATTTCACATGTATTTCTTCATGAAAGAGCTCATACTGATTTTTGTAAGAAATCACTGCCAAAGTGCTTGTTGAAGTTTGATTTTGTATGCTTTCAGCAATAGACGATTACCTGAATTAAATTGTATCTATTTCTCTTGGGCAGGAAATCTATGCAAGCCACTCAGGGAAAAGCCATGTATATCTCTAGCTCTTGCTAATTTTTAAACATGCTCATCCAGTTCCTGAGATCTGAAAGCTGTTCTTGTTCTTTTGTTGATGCTTCTCACATTTTTCTTGGGACATGGAATGTACGAGTCCCTGCAGCTTTGCTCAGAAAGCGAGTGTTAGGTTTTGGTTTAAAATGACCCAGTTCATTGAAAACTAGAGTAGAATTGAAGAGACATGGCTTCTATCACAGACACTGTGCTCACCTGTGAGGGGAAGCGGATAAGCTTTAGGTAATACCCATCACCTCACTTGTTTCTTTCCATGCAGAGTTACTAATTAAAATGGGAGGGTCTTTGGGGTATGAGCTTCTGGTACAATGACAAACAGAGTGAGGCTGGAGCTTGTGTTCTTGAGATGGTTTCACAGTATGAATAATAAATAATAGGGGACTAACTGAGTATGAGGCTCATCTTGGCCTTCTGCAAAAGGGAATTAGATCTGCTGAGAAAACAAACAAACAAACAAACAAGCAAACAAACAAACGAACTGTTGAAGCCAGAGGGTTACAGGAAACCTCTGTGACCTGGAGCTGCTTCCACATTTCCAGCTCACACCAAATTATCTTTTCCACCCTCCTTATGACAATTTCCCTGATGAGATTTCAAAGTCCGCCGCCTTTGACAGGTATTTAATTTTTTGAATGATTCTTTTACATCCATTTTAACTCCATTCAACTCACGGGGGAATGGAGGAAAAATAAACAAACAACAACAACAAAACAGTGAGAGAGAGAGTAAGAAGTTTTTTAAAAAAGACACGACAAACAAACCCATGAAAATGATAATTGGTGCTAACTTATCATTTGCTTGCTCTTTTCCAGTTTTAACTGCTGCAGCAGCTCCTCTCTCCTCTTCCACTCTGCCCTAGCTCCCAAATGGTATCAATTATCTGCAAATCTCACAGGGCCTGCGCCATCTGAATAACAATTCATTAACCTTCACTTTCCTCCTGCTGATTAACTCACCCCACCACCTCCCCGATGTATGAGACAGCGTGTCGGAAATTCAGCCAAACTTTTTAATTATGCAAATAATACAATACTTGGAGATAATTATTTAGCCCAGGACTCAGGCTGCATAGACTTATGCTCCACTCTCATAGGCTTTTAGATTCTGCTGTCTTATTATCTTAGCTGCAAGGAAAATGAAGGATTTTCAGCTTCACTCCATGTAGGTGGCCACTCAGTGAAACTGTGCACAAATGGGCCATGGTTTGAGCACAGAGAGGTCACTGCAAGGCACAGATAGGTCACGGGGAGCACACAGAACTAATATCTATCTCTCGGTCTGTTGACTTTCCAAAGGGTCTCCAGAAAAACCCTCTGTGCAACCAAGTGTTTGTGTTACAGGGCTGAATTTTAAATCTCCTTGCATCGGCTAGGACCTAAATGGAATATTTCAAAATTTTTAATTGTTCATGGTTTGATATAGAATCATTTACCTTTTTGTCAGTCAAAATCAGTTCTTATTCCACCCAAGGTTAACAATGCATAAGTTAGTAATTAATTACAAGTTTCAGCCTTCAAAATTCACCTTTTTGATGGAAGTTAATAATTCACCCAGAGCAAACTCAGAAATTCCAGGATGGATTTGGTTCAAATTCTTTCATGTGCTTTTTGACATGTGGGACTGTTTCCATTACGGAAAGGATAAGATGCTGGTATATGATATTTTTAACCTAGGCCTGTGCATGATTCACTTTAAGGCCAAATTTCACAGGTTTGTTTAGGCATCACCACAAGTGGTCTTGCTTGGTGGTACTGAGTTCCTTTACCCAAAAGATAGAGACAGTAAGGCTTTATAAATAATTTTAAATTCTATGAACTGAAGTTCCTGCAGAATTAAAGATCACTTTGACAATCCCAAGTTTTACCTTCTGCTACACATATCTGACACTGTATTTGCACTGTGGAAAAGATAATTGATTCAGTCTGGTAATCAGCTTCAAATATAGTAACATAAGCAAATCTTAGTGACATTAAACTATGGCATATTCAGGAAAGAAGAGATTCCTCTGAGAATTTTTTACATGGCCTATTTTTCAAGTTTTTAATTTCATTCTCAGAGGCAGCTAACTTTTATGTAGTCAGCATCTTTTTTTTTTTGCTAGAATTTTTAGAAATCTTTGAAATTTAAAGCACATTCACATGGATTTCACGGTTCAGATGTAAAACAAAACAAATCTACATTCTTAGCATGCTTTGGTGTTAAATCTTGAAATCACTTTTGAATAACAAATAACAATATTATGGCATTATATTTTCTTGTGGCTCTTATTTTTGCGCTATTTTAGAGCAGGTGAATGTCATTTTCTCACTTTGGTAAATGGAAAAGTGAAGGTATAGAAAAGATAAGTTCCTACTCTAAGTATTTTGTTTTAAGTTGAATAGGAAACATTATATCCACAAATGGACTTTGAAGCTCATTTGAACTACTCATCCTGTGATGCTGGACAGTTTAGCACCTAAAATCACAGCATTTCACAGCATCTGAACTCCCAGACCCCTCTTGTCTTCAGACTGCAATCACTGGGACACTGAAAGAAGTACAAATAAAATAAAAATTATAAATATTCATACAAATAAGAACTGTGGCCATGGATTCATTCTTCTTCTCATTAAGCTTTCTGCCTGTCTGTATAGGCTGTTTCTTTCTCCATCTGAGTTTCTTACCCTTAGGTGCTTGTTGTACTTATATGTTATATAGTCACCTAAACTAAGGCTGTCCATTCAGCTGTGGAAAGGAACTGTGACAACACCAAGACCACACTCACCCCATAGATTAAATTCCACACCTCACTCACTTAAGCACCTACTACTTAAAGAAATGACCTAATTCACAGAAATGCTCTCTGAGCACCTTTTGCCATTATGGTCTGCAATGGCCAAGTCAGATGATCTTCACCAGCAATCAGGTCACACCTTTAATTGCTTGTATATTGTCCTATGCAGGTAATTTTGGGAATTCAAATTTTAATAGTTTCCCCTATACAACTCACAAAAATTCACACTGCAGAGCAGAGGTAATGAAAGAGTAAAGTGAAGATAAAGGTAGACTTATCTTTCTGGCCCATGTTTAGTGCCTTAGATTATATTTCCTCTTTACATTAGTGTTATTAATGTTATGTTAGAGTAACTCTTTTGCTTGCCTAGAGACTATTTCTGTCCTTTTTCAGTGGATATAAATGACAGGCATTTAATGGTACATGGAATTTAGGTTAGGAAGTTAAATGAAAAATATTTGATCTGAATTAAATGTTAAGGACACAATATCAGGCCTATTTAAGTATTGTCAATGACATGCAGGGAATGGATTCAGACTACCATGGTATAGAGAAAGTGCCCACTGCGTATCTTCTTTCAGGAGGGTATGAAAGCAGTAAGTGGGAGAATTTTTAGTCACTGAGAGCAGTGAGGCTTTGATTTTGTTATGGGATGAGAGATGTCCGTGTAACTAACTGATATCTGGTGGCCCTGTTGGTAGCATCAGCGATTCACAGGCAAAAAGCTAGTAACAAAGCTGCAAAATGCTGTCCTGAAGGTCTCCACACCTCAATGTGCACATTTCTCCTTCAGTTTTTCCTACTGAAGCAGAGAACTGTGCAGAACTCTCCCAGACTGTTCTTCATTGTTATTGCCCCATGTGCACCAAATGACTCAGGTACTGCTGGGCACAGCTGTGTTCGCTCAAAACAAAATTAAAGTATCCCGTGATACTCCCATGTCATTTTTAGAAGATGTACAACATTGATTATGTTGATTGCCATTTCATTTGTACCAATTAATATTCACTTTTCCATGTTATTTACAGCTCGAATAAAGTTTCCAGGTAAGACTACCAACCCTGTTCGTCTATCCAGCTCAGCTGACCTTCAAAACCAAAGTTGGGGAAAGACTCAGTTAATATATGTCTACAAACTTGTAACTTGATTTTTATATAAGTGCTAAGCTAAGTCTGTTTAATTGATTTTCCACATTGTACACTGAGAAATAGGATTTTTATGGCTCTTGAATAATTCAGAACTTTGATTCCTAAGGCAAAAAAAATGGGCAAGGAATAAAAGCATAATTATCATTGTAGCAGAGGTCAAAAGGACAAGCTGGCCATAAGTTCATAATGTGTTGGTGCAGTCAGACTTGTTGTGGACTGTGGAATATTACCTTGTCGAAATCTTATTACTTAAGGAAAAAAAAAAAAAAAAAAAGCACTCAGGCAGTTAGCTGCAAAAGAAATGGAGAAAGTGTTAATTTTTAAGCAAGTTTGGCAAAGATTGAGTTTCATATGACAAATACTGTCAGCAAGACAGGATTCTGTCAGTGGAAGAAGTTTAAACATTAACAATTTCTGTCAGGCTGTTGACACAACCACGGCAGACATTTCCCAAGATGCCGAGATGACTGCTGGCATTTGTCAACAATCCTGTCACGGTGACAGCAATAAGACCATGTCTGGAAATGTGACAGTTTTGGCTTTGTGCTCCCCTGAGCATTGGCCCAGGTGTTCAGAGAAAGTGTGGGAAAAACCCGTATTTCTGCATTGTCATTCGAAGGCGGCAAAACACAGGAGGAAAATGAGCTGTCACTCCAATTCCCATGATGCCTTGCTGCTTAGCATAACTCTACTCCACGGCCCAGGGTCCACTGGTCCATACGCTGACAGATAATTAAGAAAGCAGCAGCTTTTTCTAGACGGCTCTTCCTCACGATTTGCATTTTAGCCAGAGGCGACCAGTTATAAAAAAAACATGATGGAAAGATGGTAAGAAGCCAATTAGATGGATGGATGGCTGACTGACAGCTCTCTGGTATTACTACTCCAGATTTCATTGTATGTAGCCTGGCAGTTTTCAACGGGAACCAACTTCTGCAGGTTTGTAGAGCTGTTAAATGAAGGGCTATATATAGAAAGCAATGGTTTTGCAGAATTTTATTTTCTTTTTAATGTTTCTTTTTTCCTGAAATAAACCTATATTATTTCCATTATATCTTTAGCCCAACAATATTTTTAATTAATCACCACTTGCACAACTACTCTGAAGTCTATTAAAAATTCTGGAAGAATTTGTATTAAAATAGCTCTGTCTATACAGGAAGGATTAAAAAGTGAGATATAAGTTAAACTGTGACACTTTGCAGCATAGCAGAGGTGAAGTCATTTAGTAATTAGTGTTTCTAAGCCACTAGTCCGATTTTTAACATAATTAAATGACACCAATTCATTGAAGGAATAAAGAATAGTCTGAAATTTCTCATTATGCTGAGAGAGTCTGTTCTCAATGGATGTTTTGTGTCTTCTGGGTTTTTGTTGCTGTTGTGGTTTTTGCTGATGTTTTTCCCAGAGAGAAAAGATTGTTTTGCACAGGACCTAACAGTTTTTAAATATGAAATAGCTTGTAAATTGCTACTTTTCAGCTCATCTCTTCAGCTCCAGCAGCTGCTAGCCAATCAGAAATATTCTTCAGTGTTAGTGCCTTGTGGCTGTAACTCGCTATAAAATTCAAACATTAGCAGGGCTTTTGTTTCACTTTTGTGGGGTTTTTGTTTGTTTGTTTGTTTGATTTTGTTTTCTTTCTTTCTTCTTTTTTTTTTTTTTTTTTTTTTTTTTAATACCAGGTTTAACAAAGCGCCGCAACAATTGCAGTTTTAAAGCTGCAAAACTGCAGCTGCCATGGGATGAATAGTCTTCAACAACATAAAAAGTTCCTCTGTTTTCTCCAGATCCTGAAAATTTATCCAATGCAGGCAATTATCTCCTGATTAATGGTTGGTCATTTTAGTGAAGTTCCCGGCAAACAGATGCTTCAAGGAATATGACTTACTCTGTGAATGAAAGTCATCCAAAATGTTGGGAGCACAGACAGCTGAAAAAGTCGCTCCTTTCTTTTGTGGGCCAAAATAAAACAAAAGCAAAACAAACACATTGGAATCTCCTTGCACAAAGCTGGATTTGATTTTTTTTCTTTCATTGAAAAAATATAATGAAAATATAAATTTAAGATATAGCCTAGTAAAGGTAAGTAAACCCTAGTAAAGGGCAAACTCTGCTAAATCATGTTAAACATTAGTCTGTGTTTAGGGTTTCCCATTGGAGCAAATGAACTCTCATATTAATAACATGGAGTAAATGATATTTTTTCTGTAGTGAAGCACAGGAAGAGCTGTGCTCAGAGCTAGTAGAGTTGCACAGGGTGCTTCTGCTGGAAGGATCTTCTAGTCTTGGTCCTCTGATTTGCTTTAAGACTTCATTCTTCACCAGAACTGCCCTATCGATTGTCTAGGGACAGCCTTAACCATGGGCTGCAGGATGTGGTTTGAACATCCTGGGAAAACCACTTGTATCACCATAGCTTGTAGCCCTTGCCAGAAGTCGTTTCATCCGTCCTTATCTCCTTTTTATCATCTCACTACACAGGCTCCTCGCACATGAAACTACTATTACATCTACCATAATAGAAGACTCTTAGGGCAATTCTATAAAAGACTTTTATTTTTTCCGAAAATCTCTTCTTCTGTGATGATTTTTCTGTCATGATATCTAGCCATTGTCATACTAGTGATGTTTCTGGTACACCACAAATTTAGCCCCAAAATATCATTGCTCACAGACTGGAGGCTAAACTATTGTTGAAAATGTGGTTCTGAATACATTTTGTCACTTTTTACAATCCTTGAAGGGCCAGGTAAAGTTTGTATATGCCAAGCTTTATGTACCTAGAAAAACACTAATAAAGTTTTGATAAAGCTTATGTATTGGAATTGTGATTGAGGGATCAGGAAATTCTGCATGGTTGAGGAATAGCTCATTCTCCTTCTGCTGATTTGAATCTAAAACTTTGAAACCTTCCCCCATGAGAAACTATAAGTCTAGGTTTATATTCATAAATTTTGTTAGGAATTGCCAGGTTTGTTCCACATATGAGCATAGATACAAAAATGATACTCATGACCAGCTCTTAGCTGAAGTTATCATCTGCTGGTGGGATGGCAAAGATAGCTCAGGTCAGACATATTTACAAATAAGCCAAAAAACGCTGCAAATCCTATACCTTCCAGATGGCTTTAAATATAATTTTCTGTATTGGACTTATCCCTACATTCATATGTTTCAAAATGTTACATTTTCATTTGACTATTCACTCCATGAAAATTATATTTATTCCTCTAAATCCTCAAAATAGTCATATAATAACAAAATAAAATTAATGAAATAATCATTTTTGTGGTAGAAGAGACATGGAGATATAATTAAGCCAAAATATACACAAATCTAAACACATGAAATTAATGTAAATGTTTGCCAAAGCATTTTCCCACTATTTTTAAAATCTGAATGCTCATTCATTTCAATAACTGCTTTATTTGCAAAGAATTTGGTAAATATATGCTGATTTCACTTGAATTTCAAGAGATCTAATTGTTAGATAGCAGTGATAAGAAAATCCACATGAAAATGAAGTAATTTTTTGGCTTGTGGCTACTCAAAAAGAAAGAAAGGAATAGGTTTTAGCACATTTCTGTACTTCTTTCCATCCTGAAGCATCCTTAAAAAAATAGGCAAAGTTAACACTGAGAAAATTGTTTTCTTGAACTGTCTGCTGTATTGCAGTCAGATTTTTGAAAATGGGAGGACAGAGAGTTAACTGATACTACAGTCATTTCTTGACAGAATGGCATGGACAATTTTATGATCCATTAAGATTTCAGTGATGATTTCAATATGCCGGACAATGGTGATCCAATTTGTAATGTGGCTATGAAACCTGCAATTACTCTTCCAAACAAGTTTTTAGGAACATTTTGTATGAAAATCTTCTCATCTACTTTTAACTATGTACAAATTAGGCAGATAGATAGTATATGGTAATTAGATGGGAATCTTCTAACACAAGGTTGACAGAGAGAAGCAGGTCATGGATTAATCCATTATTATCCCAACATCTGGAAAAGTCAACCATTTCTATTCATAAGCTATAGGAGAAAGCTAAATCTCCCTTTGAAAGTAATCACTCTAAGGGGGGCTTAAGTTGACAGAATGGGCAGCAACCCACCTCTGTAAATGTCTGTGCTTAATGTTTTAGGTCTTACCCTGCCCATTGACCTATCCAAAACTAACATTACTTTGTATATTGTCAGGATGTTGCATGATAAATCACTTTGAGGAGAACCCAGAAGTTCCTAAGGGGTCTATTTTTTAAAAACAACCAGCTTCCAAGATTAATGCATTATATATACATACATATATATATATATATATATATATGATATAATATATATTATATAAATATATTATAGCAATGTTTTATGTCTTCTATCTTTTCTTTAATCCTTCAAGTGATGTTGTAGATATGGACTACTACTTTATTTTTATATAGAAGCACATAATTCATCTTGGTTATTTTGTGTCCCGTTCTCTCACATCATCAATTAAAAGTTTTCATATGAGGTAAAAGGAGAATATTCTGAATGTATTATATAATGCATTGCAATTATTATGATTTGCAATTATTATAAATTATAAATCGCTAGAGTAAAAACAGCACTGAAGCCAAATATAGACAGGATCCTTGAGGAGGAACATTTTTTATCATGGTCTTGAAGCCCACACAAACATCATTTAATGTTATATAATATGATGGATGCACTGAACATGACAAAACATCCTCCATCCAAAACTTCTCCATCCAGATCAACACAAACATGACACATAAAAGCAATTCTCAAAGCAGAATTTAAAAGTGGAATGATCTCTCTTTAGAAATATTAGAGTAGGTCTTGAAGTTTGACTAAAGAAGAAAATAAAGCAAAACAAACAAAAAAACCCTTCAAACAAATCAAAACCCTTCATTCTCTAGTGGTCTGGAGTGTATGTTCAAAATCAGAGAGCAGAGCAGCAAAAAGTCTGATCACTCAGGGTTTTAAACAGAAAAAAAGGAATTATAAGAAGTCCTTAATTGGAAGACCAGAGAGAACAAGAGTGAGGGTAGCTTTCTAAACTCCAAGCAAAAGTAGAATGAGGAAGATGAGATATTCACTGAAATGTCAAGATAAAATCAATACAGTATTTTCTGGGAAATCAATGAAGAGAGTGGAAGACATTCAAGATAACAGCAAAGCAAATGTTTTCTCTGGAATGGACAGAAACTCTAACAGTGTCACTGAAAACAGGTCTTGTTTTCATAATTAAAACTCATGGGAAACCTGCCTAAAGGGAGCTGTAATAATGAAATAGAAAAAAAAAATGGAGAACAACATCTCATTAGGAGAGAGAAATTTTACATGTGAACCCTGTTGAGTCAAATAAGGAGTTGTTTTTCCTAATGATACTCTAGTGCGAAATAATTTCAGAGGTTCTGCTTTATTTTGCTGACAATTAATGTTTGTGTAGGTTTTTTCGCGAGTGTGAAAGACAACTGGAAAATGAAGATGCAAGCTCTCTCCAAGGGGTCATACCATAAAACCAAAGTCTGGACAGAAATAGAAAAGCCTTTGAGAGGGTAGAAACTCTTATAATAACTGGCTGCGGAATGACCCAGTTTAGTTATTTTCTTTCTGGTTTCTAGTTAATACTGTTTTTCCCCTGTAACCAATGCACACTAAACTAAAACCTCAAGAATAAGGCCCTGAGGCAATCCTGCAATCATCTGCAGTGTATTTTCGCAGAGATAAAAAACATCAGCAACTTAAGTCACTCTGACTCAGCTTGGTGTTCAGACACCATGGAGTCAAACGCAATATAGAGGAGCTGAGTGTTCACCTGACACCCTCCAGGAAATCCCAAATGTCTGGGTGATTCCGTGCTTGGTTTTTCACAACCTTATCAATATCCTTCCTCAAATGGGGATGTTAAAAGACGGGGAGAAACTGCTTATGTCAAGGAGTGGTTTTCAGTGAAGAAGAAAATGAGTTTGCTCTGGAAAAACTGTTCTGCTTTGAACAGAGTTTTCAGAGTGTAATAGCATAGTATAGGGATTCTTGATAAGGTGTTTCAGGGATGAACTTTTGCAGCAGATCCAGTGTTCTCCAGAGGAATTATTTTCTATTTGCTTAGCAGGCACATCTAGGATTTATGAGCTCTTACCTGCTCATCCTGCTGCATGTCCAGGAGTATCAAGCAAGCCATGAAGTAAGTCATCAATTTTCAAAAACAAGAAAAGACACCTTTCCAGCAAGTTCTTAGATAGAAAACAATGATCTATCATACAACAGATTGTGAATTATTCAGAGGTAAAGATTTGATTGTAGTCGCATAGGATGACCTGGATTGTTTATTGAAATATATCTGCTCAATGACAACATGCTTAAGGTGGCCAAATGTAAAGCCATACCTCTAAAGATAAAGGATGCTAGCTCTATCTGGAGTGGGTTCATCATTTACAAACAAACAGACAAAAGGGAGGGATAAGATTTCATAATGTTTTTATGTGTAATATAGAGGAGTAATGAGTAGCAGTGATTTTGTCTCCAAGCATGTTACTGAAAAGATCAATACTTTATTCGGTTCAGATCTCTAGACATAAAATGGATGTTATAAAGGTAAAAAAAAAAAAAAAAAAAAAAAGAGGAAGAAAAGAAAGGATACTTCAGGACTGAAATATAACACGGAAATATTTAAGAGGTTCCATTTATTTCGTTTAGCCTGCAAAAGACTAAACAGTGACTTAACTCTGATTTTAAATAAATTCACGAACTCAGAATATCAGAGACTCTTCTTTCTTATAGAAAGGCTTACCTGCTATGTGTAATTAAATATTGGAAAATTATCATTCAAGATGAATAAAATAAAAATAAAATGAAATGAAAAATAGCCTAAGCAGTCAAAAGTCATCTTTTGTACAATTTTACCCAGAACCATATCAGAAATCTGAACAGTACGATGATAGTGATATAAAAGTTACATTTGTACTTGACGTAGTTACGCTGGTATAAATGTCTAAGCAAAAATCAGGCCTTCCTGTGATCTCATTTTTTTCTGTACCAAATGTGTTTTCTGGAGATGATATATGAAGGCACAGTGTTTTGTGATGTATATTAACTTGCAGAGGTAAAGAATATCAGTCTGCATTCCTGTGCTCTGCAAAATTTACTTTATTTTTTGGGGGGAAAATGTGGCAAATATGAATCAAGACTGAGCAACACCCTAGGAACTCAAGAGGGACTTGCATATAAGCTTTTCCAATTAAAATTGCACAGGGGATATTGATAGGTGGAATAGCAATTATCAAACTGGAGCTTTGCCAGGAAAGCAGGACAGTTTTGTTGTCTTCGCTTTGTTTCCAAGACTTTTTTATTTTTGGAGAAAGAAAAAAAACACCACCACCAATAACAAAAAACAGATAGGTCCTCCTTCCAGAGGCCTTCATATTCATAGGCCTTCCTCCTCCTCTTATGAACTGCATTTTGAATGTGTGCATTTTATGAAATTATGTGTTTCTAATCACTAAGTCTCACAGCCAGAAAGAAACCTAAATTCTGTTATTCACAGCAAAGCAGAGACGATGTTTCCTCTCCAAGAGCACAGACAAGTTATATGTCTTACAAAGAGACTTTTTGAGAGAAAATGTTTTAGCCAACTGACCTGAAATGTCAGGAAAAATATATGTCCTATATTAATACTTCTAATACTTCCTAGGTTTTTCTAGTTTTCTTTACTGGTAAGTGAGTCACTGGGTGGTATCTTTTGGCATAAAGTTTTGGCCTCAATAGAAGATAGAGGGAGATGGTCCTATCCCTACCTGCACCCGAAAGAGCTGATTATTTAAAACCCCCTTCATTACTGTACCTATCAACCCAGGTCTCATCCTTCCTGCAGGTGCTCTCCAGGCAACATTAAAAAAATGGTCTGCATTTTTTCTCATTGCTTCTTCATGAAAGAGAAAGGGAATGTTGTGATTCTGGGGAGGAATGCACGATGTCGGTGCATCCTGGTGGGATCACTCTCCTCCCTTCTTGGTGCAGCAGCCCAAGTGACCTTCAGAAGTGACTTCACTAGCAGAAGATTTTGTAGGCAGCTGTTATGGGATTTTGCTCACCTCTGTCAGCATTAGGAATCTGTGGTAAAAGATAAAGACACCTGTATTTCTCCAGTATGTGCTCTAAACCTCCACCAGTTCACGTCTCAGTGGGTCCTTGAATCCGCACACTAGGTACATTGATGCATTTAAAATCCTTCCTGGCTTTTGAGATCAGAGTACTCCAGAGTCATTTAGCTTGTGGAAATCCTTTGTTTACATTGGCTGAATTAGTAGTCAAGCACTATTTGATAGCTAAGTAGTATATTCAAGCTGTGGAGAAAGAAGGGAGATGTGATGCATTCTAAAAGGAACTTGATTTGATGAAGATTTGTTTATTTTACAGGAGCATCCAATGTCCACAATCACCCTTAAAGTCCTTTTGTGGTCTATATACTTAAAGTAAAAAATATTTTTATCTGAGGAAGCTTAAAATAGATAAATAATAATAAAAATAAAAAGAATATGAGCAAGCAAAGAACCTCCTTTACCATTTTACAGACAGAGATCACAGGAACAAATAGATTAAAAGATTCACCCCAGCTTAAAAAAGGAGATATGTGTCCTGACCAGCAATTTCACTCTAGTGCTTTTGCCCTAAGATTAGTCTTAATCAGATTTGTAACATTAAGACTGCTTTTCATACTGAGCACTAAAACATCGATATCTTTTAAAGAGTCCTGCAAATAATTCCTGTAATGTTTGACCAAGTGGAGAGATTAAAGGTCTGTGGGAATGTGGAGGAAGGATTTCAAAAATCAGGAGGGCTATTTGAACTAGACCCCCAAATGTATTTTTAAACTTAGAAGTGCAAGATATGCCTACAAAAGTAAATTATTAACACACATTCACACAAAAAAGAGCAAACCCCCAAATCAGTCATCAGGCTTTAACAGACCTGCCAGAATTCCTAATTAAGGTCTCCCTAAGGACTCATGTTTTCTATCTCATTATCCTGATAAAGTGGACACCAATGCTTCTCTTAATGGGGATTAAACTGTAGGATTTAGCTGAATTTGCATCTCACATTTGCTATTGATGAGCAGCTCCTGAAATGTGCTACAAATGTTTTCCAGTTTTTACTTAAGAATTCAAAATATCATAAGAAAAATCTGGTAATAGACTGTCTTTGCTTTACCTGGCAATTCTCTGAAAGAAGAGATAAAATTTGTCTGTTTTGATAAATACAGCATTTGCCCATCCACAGTCCAATAGTGTGTGTCATATTGCTATGTATCTGGCTTAAAAGGGACAGCTGCTCCAGGGATCTGGAAATACTCTCTTTAGTTTTTAACAGAAAGAAAAACCGAAACGGAAGCAGATGTTTGTGACTGTATCGAGCATGAGATGAGGCCTTCAGGGATTTTTTTTTATTCTTTTTTTTTTTTTTACAGATAGCAAATGCTTTAAGTCTCAGATTCCTTAAAGGAATTTTGATTTCATGCCTGGCCCAAGAAACATGTTTTGGGTAAATTCACATGACAGATTTCCTTGCTGATGGTTTCAGTCAATGTGGGCTAAGTCATTAGGTTGTTCTGAAACCTGGTTAATGACACTTAGAGATGATCCTTAGATCATCAAGGTGTCTCTAGGTCCTTAGAGACACCTTAGAGGTGATCCAATGTCAGATGGGAGTTTGCTGTTCTGGGTCTCCTCCACAACTGGGTGATTAGACATGAGATAGCACCAGTAAACGCCATGTTTTCAGACTGGGCTTTTAATTAGGAACCTTATGGGTCCTTGGAGACAGAAATGCTACTTAGAAATAGGACAAAAAATGTTTCCCCAGCGTTCCTGAAGGGGCTGAAAGGACTGTTTGGATGTCTCAGTCAATTTATCTGGTGTACATCAGACTCTAATTGTCACCCTCTGAGAGAAATTTATGTCAGTTTTGTGGAGATTTTCTCTGTACCAAGAAGCTCATTTCTTTCTGAGGACTCCCTTTACTCTTCAGGACAGGCAGGGATAGATATGGACTTCTTCCATGGATCTCTGGACATAGATCAGCTCTTATTTCTTGTGTTCTTGTCCTAAGCAACTCATTATGGTCTAGAGGCTGAATGGTGAGACAATTCAACCTTCTGAGGAAGTGGCAAACATTTTCCTTCATATATACTGCAAAATGCACACATTATAGGAACATGCCTGTGTGAGTAGATTAGGAGACATTTTGGCATTAATGTTTAAATTGGGAAAGACTCAATACTTTAGATGAATTTAGATGCTTGAACTTTGATGTTACTGAAACTCTTAAATACGTGAACTAGATTTTTATGTTTATAGAAAATCTCACACTGTTTAATAAGAAGCGTGAACATTTTAAATCTCATGGAACCAGAGGAAAGCTTGAACATAGCCCAAACATACCTCAGGATTCAGGAACCAGAGGGAAAATGAAGCCCAAACTGTCAATTTAAAGATCTTACTTGAGACACTGTCAGGGCTTTTGTACATGTGTACATGTGTGGCCTCATGCATGCTGTCTTTAGTGAGTGGCATTTAACAACACTGGATAAAACTTAGACATTAGATTTTAAAGTAAGACAGCAGAAATTTAAAGCCAAAGAGTACATAGCAGGATAAGGAAAAGATTAAGGATATCCTGAGGATCTTCTCACTATTGTGCTGTCTGATAGTCCAAGTTACCTTCATCAGCTTAAAAGGTGCAGCAAAGTCAAAAATGTGAATGCAAATGTTCTTGAAAAACCTCAAATTAAAAAGAAAATGGATATTAGACCTATCCAGAGCTCAATTTAACCTATCATCAGGTACATTCGCAAATCTTCTGCACTATTAAAACAATCTCTGAAAATGTACATAGGAGTATGCAGAAGAAAATATAACAACAGAATAAAATGTACGGTCAACATTATTCCTTTTGAGAAATTTTATGTTAGAACAGTATAATTTCCCAAGCTTTCTTGTATGTTCTTATCTGTCTACTGCAAATAAAACAACATGCTTCATGTTCCACAGCTGCCTTCAGTGGAAAGCATCAACTTGATGTATTAGTAAGTATTTTTCATAATTTTTGCATATCCATATCTACCAAATTTGAGTTAAGCACACCTATGGATATTCTTGTTCTGGAGATAGGACGTGTTTTCCTAGTTAGGTTCAAACAGGAAATGATGACACAGATTGTTGGCACTATGAAAATAGTGAGACATCTGGAATCATGGCTCTTAGGCAATGGCCAATGGAAATATAAGGGAATTCTACAGTCTAGGAGGATGCATTTCCCAACTTTGGCATTATTATTTGCAAAACACTGACAAAGTCAGCCTTCTTTTAAGGATAGCTTTTTTTGCCCATCCAACTGCAGGAGCCATGACCATGCCCAGAACTTCTGTTCTCTGTCTCCTTGCCAAGCCCAGTCTCCACCTCACAACAGAGTTTCCTGTGAAAAAGGTCTCCTCCAAAAGCACAAAATCAGTGGTGGCCACAGATTAAGGCCAGTTTTAGCTGGCTGCCCTACTCTAATATCTTGCCCTATTCAATATCTTACTGTAGAATGGGGTTGTAGGGAACAGCTGGAAGGAAAAGTAGTGATAACCGAATGATCTCTTCTGCCCATTTGCAAGAATGTGTGACAAGAAAAAAGAATGGTCACATGCATTAAGTAGATTATAAATACTGGGAAATTCCAACTACTTAAAGGTTAGATAAATTCAACAGTCACCTGAATTACTTCATAGAAGCCCATTAAGAGCACAAACATGACTTCTGGCTCAGAAAATTCCTGCAATGTAAAGTTTTGGAGGCTGAGAGAACAGTTTGAATAAATATTATTTGCAATTTTCACTAGGCATTCATTTGTGGACCCTGCTGAAAATAAGGTACTAGTCTGATATGTTATTAAGCTCTTATGCTTTTAATTATCAAAATATATAATTTGACATTTCAAAATGCAACATTTTGTCTTCTCAGTCTTGATCTTCCAAGTAAGATGCTATAGATGTTTATATATATATACATATATATATATATACAAAATTTCAAAATACAATGAAAAAAGAAAAAGCACATATTCATTCTTTCTGTTTGATTCAAAATGATTTTTCTTTTGATTTTTTTTTCTGCACCATTAAATTGAAGACTCAGTTATTTGATGTCAGAGCCAAAATTTTTCTTAGTTAGTTTAGTCAGTAAATCATCTCAACTTGAATTTAGGTAGGTTTACATAATGAAAATCATCTCAACTTGAATTTCGGCAGGTTTACATAATGAAAGTCTGTTCTGTTTCTTAATTTGGGAATTAGAGAGCTTGGAGGAACCCTACTGTTTACCAGCCTCAATAAAAAAATCAATTTTAAATTCCTTTCAATGAGTTCTGTTTCTTCACTTCCCTGTGGACAACTATATCCTGTACTGTGTGATATGCTAGTTAGAGTGGTCACCCTAATTTATGATAACAGAAGAAAGTAGTTTTCATAGACGTGGCAGGGCCAACAATTTACAGGTAGATATTGATTGCAGACAAATATTGATTCCTGCTTGTTCATGTGCTTCAGAAAGTGGTCAAAATTTCACCTTGATTAGAAGTTCTGAAAGCTATGCCATGTACCTTGTGCACCCTGTGTACCCTGGAGAGCATATTTCTGCACTTGAGACATCATAGTAGACAGTCCTGAGATGTGTTTGTTTGGAGGTGGTGATAGCTAAATTAAGCGAAGGGTCTGACAGTTTGGAATTTGTTTCTGCCCTTGGTATGAAATAGGCTGAGCTTCTTAATAGTCAGGGTATTTTGCGAAGCCTGCATCCACCTGAAAACATTCCTGTGGATGTGTATGTATGTATGAGATGTTAATCTACTAGGAGTATAACATTTTGAATTTCAAATGTTAATGACTGAAGCATTTGATTGAACTGTTTTTTTTATATATAATTTCTTTCTTACTTTGGCAAGACAATATGCATTACATTTCTGCCCTTCAAATTCCGGCTTTAATGGTTTAATTCAGGTGTGAATTCTCTCTTCACTGGGAAACTCCAGAATAACTAGCCAGGTTTCCAAATGTATCCAAGTGCATGTACCTGTGCATAGACATTTAATGAGATTGCAGTAATGTGGAGATGCTCAGTCTCAAAAAAAAAAACAATCCTTGAGAGTTAAGCACATAGATGTTTTTGAGTCCTGCAGAGTAACATGGGCCAAGAGCTTATGCTTACCTTATGTTCTAGGCAGTCATTTATGCCAATACTTACTCTTAGTGGGATTTATTGGGTTACAATGTCATTTTTTTCCCCATTGTAGAAATCTACATTTGAGCTAGACCTTTCCCATCCCCTTTGAAACAGTCCCAATGAGATCAGCACTGGCAAAGTGTTCTTCTCTAAAGGATGTGTCTAAGAGGAGGTAAGAAGACTCGGGCTCCATGGAAGTTTGCTGTAGGTGGAGGTGATGGTGACTTTCTCACAAGTAGATCCCTCCAGTTAGTAGTGACCAACCACCCCAATCCCTTATCGCTTATCTTTATCTGTTTCCTGTGTTTACCTTAATTTAAGTATGTCTGATTTAACCTCAGATGACATGTACCCTGTCTCGCATTAAACGCAGATTTTCAAGTGCTCACCTTAAAAATTGAAAGGTTTGTTCTGCTGTCATTTGCACAATGAGGATATAGGCATAGCTCCATATGACGGAATTGATATCACATGAGAATCATTCCTCTCACAGTGCATTTTAGAGCACTGGTGTGGATCCAAAGAAGCATCATCTTCTGGTGTTTAGTCTCTGTACAGTTGCATTTATTTACTTTAAAATGAGTTTAAAGTTCAATGCAATGCAATGAAAAGGAGCAGAGGTTGCTGTTTCTTCTTTTGCGAATAGAGAAGAAACTGAGTTCAGAGCCAGGAGCTTCCCAGCACCCACTTATCTGGTTTACAAGGCACATGATGCTTGCTAAAGAGACCAAGCTCCTGTTGTATATTTTAGTGTAGGAGAAAAATATGTCTCCAATGTTTTCGGACTCATTGTTACATCCCATTCCAAAATCTGTCAAACATGTAATGACAGTAGGACGCAGAGGAATACATCTGCAGTCCAAGAACAACAAGGCCCACAAGGAAAAACTGGTTATTTGCAAAACCCTTTATATTTCCAGATACAGCTGTAGGATACTGAGCACATTACTGTAAACTACCACAAATATCAGGACTTTTGCCTCTTTGGGTTATTTAGCCAGGCAGCTCGTTTCTGAACAGTTCCCCTGTAACTTGGACAGTGCTGATAAAGTAATCTTGAAATCTCATATTGACAGATGGAGCAGCGTTTGGATTCATCCAAAGGCAGGTTGCCTAAAGGTTGCAGTGGAACTTCTTTTACAGGAGACATCAGCCCAAAGCACTAATGATTTGTGATTGCCTTCCATGTGCTGACATACCTTACCTCAGAGAAGTGAGCAGCATGGAGCTGTGTGTACATTTTTATTAAAATAAATGGTAGCAATAAAGATAACTAGTCATTAGCACCAGGAGAAATACATGCTGGTGCTGCAATTAATACAGCAAATTCAATGAGGCAGTGCACAGAAAGGGGAGGTGATCAGACTTTCTTCAAATTTTGAGATAGATTTGAGAGCGACTCCACTCCCGTCCACAAGCACCAAGATTTTTATATCCAAGTAGACTGTAAAGCATTTTTAAGAGCAGTGTGGAGGATAAGTGATTCTGTTTACCAAGTCTTCATCACGTCTCCTGCATTTTTCGTGATTAGTAACTGTAAACTGGTTAATGGATAGGCAGTTTTTACCCATTAGGCACTGGTGGTGGTTGTGACTTTTTGTCTCTCTATCTCTACTCAATATGGTGAGTGATTTGCTAAATTACTCATTTATTCACTGTCTTTTTTAATCCTTCTCTGGATGTAGTCTTCCTCTTGTTGTAATCTGTGCTTTGTTTTTTTACTAATCTTGGCATGTAGAGCAACTGTACCTGGATGTGCCATGAGCATGATGATTTTGCTGATCATAGGTCTATATACATTTAATTTTTTTACCCTTTCTCCATCATTTCCTTTAGTGCTTTCACACAGCATGCATTTCCATTTGTTTCTGTTACAGTTCTCTACATGAGGTGGTATGTCACATATGTTCCTTTGGAAGTGATGTAGTGGCATAGCATGCTCTCTCTTACCAAAAGTCTCTTGCCTAAGTGGTATTAATAAGCCCTGGTGAGGTCTTGGACTGACACAGCCCCCAATTCTAGAGTTAGTAACAGCCCTAAATAATAATACTAGAGACGATGTGAGGGCATAGAATTTAGTACAAAATATCTTAGTGCTTATAGTGCTCATAGAAAACATGAGTTTTCTACCACACATGTAAAACTCAGAGGCATCATGCTCTCAGTCTGAGCCCTTATAGGTAGGTAAAAGTTACCATGATCATGTCTGAAATTAGATCTCACACAAGCGTACTTGTGACATGTGATGTACAAGATCACAAAACTAGGAACATGATGAGAGTACAGTCTGCATCCAGATTATCTCACTACCACAACTTTGCTGCCAGAAACCTTTATCCTCTGGCATTCCTAGAAATATGCCAGTATTTTGACTTGGCAAAACCCAAATGAACATGCTTCCAGTCGGCAGAATTCCCCCTTTCTCCTTCTGTATCTGCTTTCTTCTGTGCACAAAGCCCTGCCTCTACCCTGCAGGTATCCTTCTCTCTTTGGAGCAGCACAGCCACTGAGATCAAATTTTAATTGCTCAAAACCAAAAATGCCTCTGTGCATCACCTCAGTGTGAAACCAAGCAAGCGAGCAGGCAAGCTCTGAGTTATTTCTGAGATGGTATATCCCTTGTATCTCACTAAGAGTTAATTGTACAGGAGAGGTGGTTGTGTGGCTAAAACACAGGGCTGTGAAGATCTGAGGATCTTAATTCTTCTCCTAGCTCTGTCACAGAGTACATGCAGCCTCACCTTACCTGCTACTAACCCTCTGCAATTTCAACATCCTGTCTGAGTCCTCACAGTCGCATAGACAGCAGGCAAAGAAGAGTTCCTGGATAAATGTGACACACAGAGGGCTCAGGGAGACAAAAAGACACTACATGGGCAATTTAGGTTTATTCTTAGCTTTCAAGTGGCCAGATTTCGATGAGATGAGCTGGATTTGATCTTTTTTCTTTTTTCGAGGGGGGGAGTGTATGCAGTGACTAATTATACTGGTGCTTCAACCTATAGTAGTAGCGCTTTGCACCCACTTCAGCTGCAGTGGGTTGCCCTTGAGGAACAAAGAGCCATGTATTTTTGTGTTCTGTCTGTTCCTCCAAAATAATGCAAACCTGTCTGATGAACTTGTGCTGTTGGTAAAACATATTTTTCCAGACCCTGACTGAACTGTACCACTGGAGCACTAGGTGGCAATGTTGTTACAACGAAAACTCCTACCAGTTTGCAAAGCCACAGCTATTTCCTACGGCAGAAAATTCCTGGAAGATGAAGAAGTTCAGAGAGCTGTCGCCACTCCTTCAGTGGTTGCACAGTTTCAACTAAGTGCCGCTCCAAATTAGAAAGGCATTGGTGTTTTAATTAGAAAGCAAGTGAAGACATTACCTTTACATTTGCCAAATATCTGCTCTTCTACCAAAAATTGCCGTTTTCTGGAGGGTGTTGAACAGGACATGCAGGAATGAGCAGATGAGTGTCCTGTCACTGGATAGAATGGACAGAACACCTGACCCCAACTCTACACAGGATCATGACAAGAGTTAACTTGTACCTTCCTCTTTCCTTATGTACAAATTCCAGGGAAATCAAAGACAACATTCCTGGTTATAAAATCTAGGCCACGGACACCTTTTTATAAAAAGAATAATGTTTTTAAAGACAAAAGAGCCAAGACAGGTGTGGAATAGTAAACACAGTTCAATCTGTGTTTAATCAACTATGGACAATTAATCTGCATTTTTAGGTGATGATTCTGAGGGATGCTCTAGGGATTCTGTACACTCTGAGTACTAATTTTATTCCAGGTTAATATTCATCATTTAGAAATATTCAGACTGTGTGAATTGTAACTGCGGGTACAAATAAGATAAGTGGCAACATTATTCTGCTCTTACTGGATCATTACAAAAGCCATAACGAAGATTCATATTTTAATTCCATTTTAAAGAAAACACCATCTTTTAATAACGTCAGGAAATCCCATCATTGAGGTGAGAGTGAAAACATCCATGATGTAGAAAAATCCTTAGCCCTTCTCCAGATTTGCATAGGCTCTTGAGGTCCCTTCCAGCCCTTCGGGTCTGCAGGCTCCATGGTGGTCATCAAATTCATTCAGTGTGTCTTGGAGTGCACCAGACTTACAAAAGGGCCAGCTTGGTCCCTTAAACCAGCTCACAGTGATGCGTGGTGATCTGCCATGGTGCTCATGAAGATCCAAAAGAGCATCAGTGATAGAGCCAAGGATATAAAATCCCCAGTTCCCTATTTGCCTGGTCTGGAGACTTTGCTGCTTATTATGAAAAATGTTCTATCAGAGATACTTATTTTATCAACTTTAGTTATGTGTTAAGTAGATATTGTTTACTCCACATCTAACACGCAGGTCATTTTCCAGGTCAGTTTCTAGAAGAGATTCTCACAGTGTGGGTTTCCTCAGAGTACTAATTATACTGTGAAACCACAGCAGTGTTGCAAAGGAGTGAGATCCAATTTTATCTGACTGGAAGAGCGGGAGAAATTTACAGGTCTTACTCAGAGAATGTACTAAGGAGACATTAGAATCTCTCACTAGATTTGTTTGGGGAAGTGAAGAACAAAGTCATCCTCATTATTTTGGTCCCAAGAAATTCTTTGAAGTCTCAGTTTATTCACAACTTCAGGTCAAAAGAAGAATACAAAGAAACAAAGTCTTTCCATGCATTTATTAAAGTTTTTGCATGAGTTCACACACCTGAATGCTTAAGGCTGCTCTAAGAACACGATTATAGCACAGACTTATAATTGAAATGTTAGATGTAGAGTTTCTTCAGGTTTTTCAGTGGAAAAAATAAATTGTACTTGAAGTCTGTTTTTTTTTCTTCTGTCTCCCAGAAAAAGCCATTCTTCTCAGAAAAAAAATATTTCACACAATACATTTCTTTAGTATTTTTTAAAACATTTTTAAAGGAGGGGAAAGCATTGGAATGGTCTGCTTTGATTTCAAAAACCAGTAATACTGTGACATTCTTGCCTCTTTACCCATTTATGTATTGGTATGAAATGCATCCTTTTGTTTTCTTTCTTTTCCTGTGCCCATCTTGAAACCTCAGCAAACTCCTCCACCTTCAAAATTACTCCTCTGCAGAACAGAAGCAGTTGAGCAGGACTGCAGATCTGCAGTTTACCAAAAGGTAAGTTCGTTTGGCTTGGAAATTTTCTCATAATTTTAAGCCTGATTTTTAAGCTTGTGTAGGGGTGGGCTGCCCTGAAAGGGTTCCTGTCTTTTTCCCTAAGTCTCTGACTGTCCTTTCCTCCAGCTATCTTTTCTATTGGGATAATTCATGTTCATGATCCGGTGCCCACATAACGTGCTATCTTTATACTAGAAAATCTGACTTTATTTATGAACCCCAAGAAGTTTGTTTATTTATTTATTTATTTATTTATTTATTTATTTATTTATTTATTTATTTATGCTTTGGTATGTCCTTACATGGATGACATTACATGGAGGAGAGGAAGGAAAGCAAAGTTTTATTAGTGCCATAAAAACAGCTGATTCTTTTTCTCTTCCAGAACCATCTATTTACATTGGTGGCAAAAGAGAGGGATGAAATAAGGCATTTTTGATGTTTGTTAGCCATGTGATCACACATAGGCTTTGACAGCACACTGAAGTTGTGCTGATAGCTGGAAAAAAAAAGCTCAGAAGTAGCTAAAAGACGAAAAGTTTAAAGATATGAAGAGATGTGCATTTCTGGTCTTGTTAATGTCTCATTAGCTTCTGGCATAGTAAATTGCCTAGACTAGCAAAAACAGTTTCTTCCTCTGTCTCTTTTAATGCAAATTTTAAAAATAAAACAAAATTGTAACATCAGTACAAAAAGCTGTACACAAAAGAGTAGACTGGACTTAATATTTTTGTTAAACAGCATATATGACAGTAAGAGTATCCTTCCATACAAGTCATCACTTCCAAACAATTTTATCTCCCCTAAATGCCCATTTTTCTAATTTGCTGACAATTTTCCAAAAGCACCTTCTGGCCCTTCATTTCTTGGTGTTCCTGTGATCAGTCAATAAATCAGAAATAAACAAGTGGCGCCTCTTCTTGTCAACCAGCCATAATGCAAGGAAGTCTATTGTGCAATTCATTAAAAACATTCTAAAATCAGTGCAACTACCAGCAATGCTGCCAGGGGGGTTTGAGTGAAACCCTTTTTTTCCCAAACATGCCCAGTCTGGATTTCCAAAAGCTGCTGGATACTGAAATATCCAGCAATAAAATAAAATACTACCTAAAAGTAGCATTTGAATATTTTAGTATACTACAAGTATTTTAGCACCTAAAATACAGAATCTAAAAAAAGTTCAAGTCTTTTTGAAACCCCCCAACACTGCCATAAATCAAAATGTCTGTGGTCTGGACCCAGGGATCATGGTGACAGGCAAACAAACATCTCAACAGCCTGCAGCTCATCTTTATTATTTGCAAACTAGATGATTTCCAAAATCCCAGCTGAAAAAAAGTGGGGAAAGGCAATATTCTTTACCTGTGGAAGAGGTCTGGATTCAAGAGAAACACTTTAAAACTGGGCAGCTTCTTTCACTAGCCCAGTTGTGATTCCTACAAGAGTTACATTCTCCATTCTTAACTTGATTCCCTAGAAGGACCCAAGGGATAAATTTAAGGTCTAAAAAAGGCGCAGGAGCCCAATCAGAAACCCTGGAGCTGGGTAAGTCAAGTAAATCATTAGAGTAGGTGGAACAACCATGAAACATGCCATCCTCTAAGGAAGATCTGCAGTTGCAATACAAAAGAGATTTTTAAATTTTCTTTGCTTGACTTTTTCCTTTTTTTGAAAGGAGATTTCTCCCTCTCCTTCTCACTTCTTCCCTATTAATTTTTCCCCTCTAAATACTTAATGAAAAGCTTTTTTTAGGCAGTGCTCTTTATTAGGACTAAAAAAAAAACTGCTTTCATTTATTTAAACTAAAAGTCATCATTAGGAATCACCAAATTAATCAAAAGTTCAACACAGCCTCATAAAATACAAATTGAAATTTTAAAAAAATTCTTCTATCATTATTTTTTGTTTGTTTTTGTTATTGCTGAAATACCATTTCATGGACGTTTTTAGACTCAGTTGCATCTGAGCTGGATTGGCAATGCGGAGCAGACCTGCCTGGAAGGAAAAGTATGTAAGGAAATAAACTTTGGTGCACTGATACGTGATATGATATCGAAATTAAACCTGTGTGTAGGAAGGAAAAAATGAAGGGTGGTCTAAAAACAGCTCTTTGCAGTGAAAGATAACCCCCCCCATCACTGAAGAATGAAAAGAGCTGAAGAGGTGCAAAGCTGTTGATACAGATGAAGGCACTTGCAATTCCTCCATGAAAACTGGATTCTGAGACCTTGAGAGTTCCTTATGTCTCATCAGCTGAGTCTCGGGAATGAAAACAAGTACTTTCACGATTTCCTACCAGAATACCTGACATATTTTTTTTCACATGCCTCCTCTGAAAGCTGTTTCAACATGTCCTTACACCTGAAGTAGCTAATTGGTAGCACTAGTTGAGTGCCAACAGCCCCCAAATTAGAAAAGAAATGTTTCATATACTTCTGCAAACTGCATAATGAATGTCAGGCAAAGGAACTGTCAGAGCTCTGATATCTGGGGCAAACACCTTTCAAGAATGCAAATGAAAACACTTAATATATATCACTAACGAGATGGTTTGTCAATGTATAGTAGCACTTACTATCATAATTCCAATTTTTGGTAGGCAAACATACACGTTTCCTTCAAGGATGTCATTCTTGCTGCTTCTCATTTCAAAGAGAGTATTTTCAGGTTGACCTTGGTCTCCACAAAGCCTAACTCTCTTTGTTATAAATGCAGTTGCAAAGTTTGACCCCGAGAAAGACACTAATTCTGTCTCAATCACTTGTGTTTTTTTATGCCACAATGCATAAAACTGTTAATAGAAGAAGGAAATATAAGTGACTCTCTTTGTGTAATTATGATTTCTGCTCTATCATATTAGCAAATATTTGAACCATGCCTTTCCCCAGACTCATTAAAGATTTTGCTTAGCCTTCCTGCTCTCTCAAAAACATAAATTCTACAGGTATTGCACAACAAGTTGATTTAAAGTGGTTGCTCAACCAAAAGAAAGTTTTGACTCTATTTGTTTCAGAACATCAACAAGCACTGAAATTTAATCTTTCATGGACAAAACCAGAATCTCCAGCCATTAGATTTGGATTGCCGATTTTTTGCTTTTTTTGCTATTATGAGATAATGATCACTTTGATTCATTGATTTTTTTCCCTCACCTTTTATTGTTGTTATTTTTAAAGGAATCATTGGATGCTTCAAGTGTAACTTAGTGGAAGTTCTTTGGAGCTGGTGTCCAAACTGTGCATTAGTTTAAGTCATCATGTATAATTCAGTAATACAGCCTACTCAAACCCAAGCAAGGCTTAAAGGGCTGAGCCCTGCATTCTTCGGGCGCTCAAGACTCCCATTGACGCACTGAATGTCAGATTCAGCCATCTATAGCAAACATATGTCAACACACAGATGGTCGCAACAGCAACGCTTTCCCACAGACGTTCACTTGGTATTTTAAAGCAACCCCTCTTCCATTTTGTTCCCAGCCCCTTGTGTTTTTTCACCCAACTATTCCAGACAATTTAACCTGCAAGCAGAAGTGTTTTGCTGAGGAAGGCACACAGATTCAACAGCGAAAGGGAACCCAGAAAAAGAAGCTGGGAAGGGGATTAACTAGCCAGATGGACAGATGGACTCATAGATTGATATGCAGAAATAGTTTGCATGAAGCAAATACAAGAGGATGTTCAGGAAACACAGATTATTGCTTATGTGAAGAGTTCATGGTGGGAAGCTGATGTTCCAAGATGGATTTATGTAGGAACAGAAAGAAATGTAAAGAGTTTTTCACAAAAAAAAAAACTCCTGTAAAAAAAAAATATATATATACATATATATATGTAAATGCAAGAGTTTTGGTTGAAAGGCAATACAGGATACAGGTTAGATTTGGTCAGACAGTATAACAGGAAGATTTTGAAACATTAATTCCATAGACCTACATTAGGCCCATAAGTCACAAAACGAGGCAGAGGATTTGTTATTTACACTTAATTTTAGAACACAAATGAAGATGAATAAGGCAAATAGGCATTTTCTCTGTCTCCCTAAATCAATCCCTGTGAGCTCCAGATTTGCTATAGAATGAGCCTCCCCTTGATAGACGTTTGCTGCCCTTTCTACTTCCTTCTTCCTCATTTCCTACCATCCAACAGCATCTTCCAAGTAAGCAGTTTGCGAATCCCAGCCCCTGGTGCCAAGCTCAGGTCATGCAGTAGCCAGGGACTTTGGGGTTCTGCAAACCTATTTCTTGGAGAGGAAGCATGTCTCTGCACATTACTGTCAACCATTCAAAACTTTAAGTTTAAAGAGGTCTTGTTCATAAAGGACTGCTTTACAGAATGAGCCGCTTCCAAAGGGGAATTCCTCTTGTCCCAGGATAGATGTTTAAAATAGGTGGGTGAAAGACTTTAGAGGTATCTGTCTCCATGAACAATGGAAGAGGGTCGGATGACTAACTTGGAGGAAGGACTATCTTTTAGGAGGCTCAAGTCAAGTACCACCAAATCAAACAGCTACTGGAAAATAGCTTTAGCATTGCTGGGATCCTGCAGTTCATGGACTCCTTCACTCCATGTCGTCCCCATTTCTTCCTCCTCTATCATAGGCCTGATTTCTCTAGGACCCTATATGATTTCACTCTGTTTTGCTCTCTCTTTAGTTTTCTTCCTCTTTTATGCACATCTTCCTCTCAAACATGCTACTGTCTGATCTTACATAGACACATCAGGCTATGCTTCGACTTCAGACTTGGCTCCTGTTAGGCAATAGGAATGATATCCATGGGTGTCAGCAAAGAGTCTTCTGCACAGCTACCTCCAATTTACATCAATTTACACCATCTGAGGATCCAGCCTTCTTATGCCGAAAGTACTAATGATTTTGCAGTAATATGAGTCTCTCCCTCTCTCTCTCCCTCTCTCCTTTTTTTTTTTTCTCCCAGCATGAAAGATCTAATTACAAATTGCTGAAGGCTTGTTAGGAAAAAAGAAAAAAAAAAAGATACCCTTTTGACTCTGTATTGTCTGATACTAATTTACTGAAAGGAACTAGATATATATTTTCACCTAAATATTTTCAACAAATATTTCTTCTCATGAATACTGAGAACAAAATGTCTCCATGGGGACTTTTTATACTTATTTTCACAACTGTATGTTTGTTCCAGCTGATATTCCTGGTTATCAGTGCTATGGATAATAGGAGCATTATTATGGCATATAGTTAACAGAACTATCCAATCTGGCCTTCTACTCTCTGGAAATACCAATTATCTTACCACCCAATATCTTCAATCCAGTAGATGGGAAGTGAACTATATTTTTATTTGTTATGATTATATTAATGATGACAATACAGCAAAGGCTGGAGGCTACATTAATACTAGCAACCTGAACAGTGTGAGGACCTTTTTCTGCCTCTGGGGCTCCACTGAAACAGAGGCTATTTATGCATTTTCCCTGGGACCCATGTTGAGGTGTGTCCAGAGAAAGTCAATTGGGTCATAGGAGAGGGGTCTCCACTGCATGATGAGTCATGACCCAAAGTATCTGACAGCCAGAAGAGTGAAAGGCACCTCTGAGCATGAAAGGAACTGCTTATGTCTGTGAATACTGATTTCTAGAATAAAGAATTGAAGGAGAACATTTTGAGATTAGGTCCTAGTCTCCATCACAGCTTAACTTCAGGAGAGTCATTTTGTGGATATAGACCTCAGCAAATTTTCCAAGGTATGGAAGCTTTTGACAGAGCTAGGAATCAAACAACATAGTCTTCTCAGGCTTTCTTAGAATAAATCAGATGATTGAACTATTACAGTAGCAATTTCAGTCACCACAAGGTGTTTTTATTCTGTGAAGTACGTTGCATATAAGATATGTCTTTGAAAGATCCATCACAGAGTCATTCCGTGGAGATATTCAATAAAAACTAAGCAACAGAAACATGACTGAAATTATCTTCGCTTCTCCTTCTTCCTACTACTTGTCAACTCATTTTTGCTGAGCATCAGCTGAGAGTCCAGTTTAGCCTCAAAGGCAAGCATTTCTGACAAGAGTAATACAGAAAAGAAAAAAATAATAATGAGACATGGTAGGTCTAATTTATGACCTTACAGAGGGAAAATTCAATCTCAGAGGGTGTTTTGTAAGAATAAGGACTGTTAGGGTTCAGGCAATGAAAGAGGTACAACAGACCTAAAACTGAGCACTGCTAAAGACATCCAGATCAGCTGTGGCTTTATCACTTCTGGATCTGCAGGCAAAACAGAAGCAGCAGAGAAAGTTAAGATGCTGGGGGCTGCTGAAGGACAGTGCAGATGATTTTGAAGTAATACTGTGCTAATGTGGACGTGTCCAAGGTTGGTATCATGATTTCCATCCCTTGCTTTTACTTGAAATTAATATTCATGTCATAGTAAGTTTTCTTCCATAGCTGGACACTATTTAAACTAATTGTATGGAGGTTGAAGGCTGCACTGGGACCCATTCCTTTGCTAATTAGCATCCTTCATCTCTATTATCTATGCTGCTTAGATCTGACTTTCATATCTTTGTGTATATTTTCATACACAATTGGTGTTGGGGGAAAATTAGAAATCTTATTGATATTACTAGAAATATTTCCACCCTGTCCCTTGGGCATGATGCAACCTTTTTTCTGTCTTCTCAGTGGTTTATTTTCCTTCACTTCATATTGTCACTTACCCTTGTGCAAAAATCCCAGCAAAGCAGTGATTCACTATATCTAAGCATGGGAACTGCAGGATATGCAGTATAGCGGAGCTGTGGTTCAAGACTAGGCAGAATATTTCATGTTATTTTAGAGTGTGGTAGATGCCCATGGTTAGGCAGATGCTCGCATTCCTGGTGTCTTAAGTGTGAACTGAACCTGCCTCATTTGTCTCCATAGCCAATATCAGACACCAAAATGGTGAGGAGAAAAACATATTCTCTGAAAAAAAGATTCTCTCTTCTGAGATTGATATGTGTTTTATCTCCATTCTGGATCCTAGCTCAGGATTTTAAGGCCCGAGTAAAAGACCGTCAATCCCAAATCATAACTTTTTTTTTTGTTCTAATTGTTCTCGAATTGTTCTCTTGTTCTAAATAGAGATGCACTGTCATTTGAGAGATGCCCAGAGAGTTCTGCACATGGTGAGCAGGCCCGACTTCAGACTTACGGTAGATCTGCACACTTCTCAAGCAGCAGAGTCCTGAAAAACAATAGAAAATTCAGGAAACTGAATACCATCTTCAATGTCCACTGCCCATGGCAACTCAAAAGGCTGGACACTGCATTTAATAATAGGATAAATTAGGAAATTCAGTGATCTCTACGGAACAGACACCAGAAGACGGCTGATTTATAGCTATGAAGAATTTGCTTATGGTTAAAAAAAAAAAAAAAAAAAAAAAAAACAACAACAACAACAAAAATAGACTATCCATATTAAAAAATAGTAGGCTTCCTTATTCCTTAGTACTGAGCCTGCTCTTCCCAGACCTTGAACATGTTTTGGTTTAGCAGATCATTGCTCAACCTCTTATGGTTTACAATGCAGGTCGTGAACTCAGAGGATAATATTCCAGCACTTACGTTTTTAAAGTGTAACCCATGTAGCACTTTAAACAGAGTAAATACTCAATTACAAGACAGCATGATACTACCACTACTATGTTATGTGACAGGGAAAGCAAGACAAGTAATTGTATTTGTTTAATTTAAGAAATCGAGTGGACAAGGGTAGCCAGACCTTTCTCTTACCCTTATTACTTGTTTCAATTTTCTTGCTGGTATTTTTCCTCCTGTTTAATAAGCAAGGCAGCTGACAACTGAATTAGTACTCTTTCCTTAGTATGCCACTGGCTCATGACAATAGCCTTAGGGGTAAGATATAGATAACTGAGAAGTTTTCTCACTGTTGTGATATATTTTTTCATATGGTTAATAAGGCAATTGAAATGACATTCTGTCACAGTGGTACAACGAAGCGAATTTGTGATTTCCCTTGTGTTGCCACTAGGAGGAGATGCACTGTGTTTAATATCTCCCTCTCTTAAAGGATATGACAGTCTGCAAAATAAGGCGTCCTTTAGGGCTGCTACGGATTAGCAACCGTTTATTATCACTAATAGGAAAAGGCTTAGGGCTGAACCACTATTGCTCCACTTTGGATTTTATTTTGAAAGAAGCACAATAGTGCCCTTATATTTCAATTGTGCGTTCAGCTAAAGGAACACAAATAAGGGAATCATCAGCAATTAAAATGGAACAATAATAATGGCTAAGTCTGTGTAAAAGGATACTTAGTAAATTGTTTATAAGCATTTACTTAGCTTTTCCTACAATAAAGTCTGTCCAAGCGTGTTGGATCCAGTTAATTTCTGAAATAACTCCATAATTCCTTATGCTGTTACTACTATAAATCAAGGTATTTGTGGGTCAGAGCAGCTGAAGACTCTGCCCAATCTCTCTGTGCTGGCAGCCATGCTCTGTGCCATGTCCTGAAAGGTGTGAAAGGCAACGGGAGCTATTAGAGCTGGGGACTCAGTGAGATCAGGGCTTTATCAGCCAACATCTCTTTGAGCACCAAGAGCTATTTTAATATATCTATTATGGCAATTTATTATTTTCCAAAGGCCTCCATACGAGCAACTCAGTTCCATAGGCGACATAGCCTTTGTGCAAGCGCCCGTCACAACTGCAATGACTGTAGCACAGGAAGGTAATTGGAGTGGCAGGGAGTGTCCTGTTCCCAACAGGAAGGCAATTGCCCCATGGCGAGGAGGAGGAAGCGGGTGCATTTACGCATGGGCACATATTGCTGCACAGGTTCATGCCTCTAGACATACTGTCTGTGCTTGAAGGGCTCCAGCTTGTGCGTCGCAGGTTATTAATCTGATCAGTGTCTAAAGGGTAGTGCATTTAGCTAGAGCTTTGCTTACTGCAGGTAAGCACATTTAGCTGGCAGCTACCAGAGTGTTTATCAGAAAACTCCAAGGATGTAGATAAAGGGGTAGCATTTTTTCTTCTCGCTAAATTTGAGGCACAGCGTATGCATACATATGTATTTCTTTGTTTTAACACTTGAAAGTTACTATTGAGCACTGGAGTGCTCAATATTTCCCCCATGCTTTAAAGACCTCCACATGCTCAAAGATATTAAGTTCCATGATTTAGGAATGTTTATTCAGTCCTGTGGAACCCCAGTTTACCCTTCTTACACCACCTCATACTGACTTCAAGTCTGTAGCTGGGATTTTTAAAGGCAGCAAATGATCAACTCTTTGTATATTCAGTTCGTGGAAGGAGCAGAACTATGTGCAAATTCAATCACATCCTTTTAATACTCTCATTGAACTAAAGCAGTGGAAAAGCAGAAACATTAAATGATTTGACAATGACTTTCCCTTTTTAAGATAAATGTTTGAACTTTACATTTCAGAGGGAAGTTTTATTTCAAAATCAACTTATATTTTTAAAGGGAATAATAAAGAAGAAATAACTTAAAGCAAAGTAATATGTCAGTTCTTGCTTACAGGATGCTCAATCCTAAAAGCAGGTACGTATAGACTAAGACTAAGCACTCCCTGGACCTTTGCCATCCTATTCAGGGGTAGGATGTGCTGAGGGTAACATATGTACAGGTGTTCATAGGATTGGGCCCCAACCAAGCAATGACAGACTTTATGTATCTGGAAGCAATGATGGTATGAATAATACATCTATAGGCCTGATAATGACATGAAGAAAACATTACAGAATGAATGCAAATTGCAATGAACCAAACTGTAGATTTTCCAGTAACCTTAAAGGAAATTTAGAGTTAAATTATCTCAGAGTAGAGTCTGGATGTTGATTCTTCCTATTTAAGCAGAGCCAAATTCTGTGAGGCTACATCAATGACAATTTAAAAAGCTAGTGTGTTATTCAGCTGACTAATGCTGAGGACCTATGTACTAGAGACAAATAACAAAGTATTCTGACTGGAAGGAAAGCACCTCCAAAATTGGACTTTGTTGTCTGTTGAAAAAGCAGCACATGTAAGGAGGTTTTTTATTTTGATATTTTTCCCGCAGCACTCTGCACTGTTGTTTTGGCTGCTTAGAGCTCTGGAGAGGGTTTTTCCCTTTCCTCCTAGACGCTGAAACCTCTTTTTAAACATCCTTTTAATTTGTCACTTTCAATATATTTCATCTGCGCTCATGGAAACGCAACAGTAACGGGGAAGGAGTGGGGTGCTGGGAGATGATTTCGTTTCTCTGAGGGATGAATGGGATTTTGTCCTTCACTGAAGGCAATGAGACCTTCCTGACATGGTCATGGTGTTGTCTGTCCCCAGCACCCAGGGGTGTCTCCAGGGAAGCACTGACCAGTGCCTCAGATGGGCTCCTTTGCACAGACAGTGTTTTAACAACTCTTTGAATTTCATGGGAAAGATTAAACTCTGAGAATTGTACCTTTCCATGCCTGCTAAATATTTGTTTCAAAAATCCTCCCTGTCTTTTTTTTTGTTGTTGTTGTTTTTCTCCAATCAGGATTCACTTGTACAAGTGAATTTTAGATTCATGAAGAGTTTATCATGGCAAGTGTGAACCCTGAGAGACAGCATAGATTAACCGATTTTCCTAGAAGTCTGCAGATTAGCTGGCCCCATCGAATATGTGTGTCTAAATTGCCAGTTAAGTCAAGACTTGCTATCATCCACCATGTCTATGTCTTAACACACATGGCCTTGAAGAAAAGAAGCCCAAGATCTCTCTTGACGTTGTAACAAGCGGTACACACTTGCTTCTAAATTTTTATATCTTACTGTTCCTTAACCCAACAGAGAAGGCAGGCAGTACTCCTTAACATTAAAAATCTGCTTCCCCTCAGTCCCTCTTCTATCTCCACGGGAAACTGTTGACAAGTCATTTAAAAAACAGACAAGAAACAAACACATCCAAAGCATTTTAAAATACAATGACATTAGGAAGAAAAAAAGTAGTCTGCAGCACTATTGCAGAACGCATAAGTGCCGGGTGTAGAAACCGGACCAACTTGGCAGACAGGGAGCAAATGAAGGGATTAGGGGGCACTGGAAGTTGTTTTGGTCTATCTGTACAGGCATAGCCAGTTTTTGAGCATAAACACCTTGATGTTTTAGCCCAGATGCTGGTGGAGAGGAAGATCCTGAGCACAATATGTGTGATAATATGGACTGACTTCCTATATGGATCAAGCACAGACATACTAAGGAGACTTACCGTTTCTTGTCCCCTTCTTCTTAGTTATCTCTTCTTAAGCGCAATGCAAACGACTTGATTGTCCAGGGAAATTTCTCTTATGGTAAATCCTGATTTCTCTTCCTGGACTGAAAAGGAAGTCTTGGATGTCTGTTTTAGATGTAAATTTTACATTTGATAGGATGAGTCCTCATATTTGAATCTAAGTTACAGATAGGCTGACTGATGGTGTGTAACTTGCCATGCTTAAGTCTTCAACTTAAAGATTAAAAAGGGAAAACAAATCAAAAACAAATTAAAAACAAATCAATAAATCAGAAAATTTCCCGAGCAATATTATTTCAGATAAGCAATCGCAAATGTTACCACAAAGATACCTTGTGAGTGGGGGCTTCAACAAGGGAGGAAGGAGAAGATTTACAATAGAGGAAGGTACAAGATAGTTCAGTCAGTTAAATTGTACGTAGTACATTTGCTCCCACTTCATCTACATGGGTTTCTTGGCTGAAAATTTCTGAAGGGCTCAACAGAGCCAAGATGCTGCTGCCATGAAAATGTGCTGGGACAGAAGCGGAATTCAAGCAATGCTGACATTGACACCATCTGGGCCTCAGTTACACCTGGTTCAGAAGCCTTATAATTGAATTAACTCTGTTCCTGAATCTGAGGCTGAAACACCAACAGCGCAGATAGATACACGGTAAGTTTGAGTATCCCACCTTATCTTTTCAAAGAGAAAATCAGTTATATGATTGTGTGCCCAAAACCTCTTGCTCTATGCTGGCTTCTGAGACTAAGAAGTGTAAATACTGTGGGATACCGCACAAGTATCTTGGCTGCTTGAGTCATATATGCTGAGATAGAAAAAGGTTATGAAAGGGCAAAAAAAAAAAAAAAAAGAGCAAGGATGCTCCACTACTGAGTATATCGTCACCCTCAATTTTCTGCAGTTGTTTGGAAGCCCATTCACCATAGGATCCTGGAACATTAGGCACTGTACCAACCTAGAATCAAAAGCATGAGAGAGCTTGTTGTCCAATAAGTGCATATGTTTATCATAACATTACTTAACTTGGCTATGTCAAGTGCCATAGTCTTGGAAAAATCTCTTTTTGAAGAGTTTGCAGCGACTGACTTGTTCTGCAATGCACAATACATTTTTTTCTTTTTTTTTCCCCGACGTTGTGATTTTGATGGAATAGCTTATCAACTTGTAAAAAGAGAAAAAAAAAAAAAGAAAAAAAAAGCATTACTGAATAAGGGCAAATAGATCAGACCTGAATCCTTTGAAGGCTTCGAGGGCTTGTGCTATTGACGGTTTCTTTTCTCAATTTTCTTTTTTTTTTCTTTTTTTTTTTTTTCTGTATCTAACAAGTATCTGACTGCTGTTTTAGAAGCTACTAGCATATTCTACAGAACACTAAATTTTACAGTACCCCTACAGTAACCTTAATACCTTTTATCTTGAATACTGTAGCACATGTACCTTTATTTATAATGTATTGTGCAGACTGTGATGCTCACTATTGCTGTATTTTTACCATTAGCACTCCAGGAAATGAAAGAACTGTAGCTTACATTATGACAGGGGCAATTCAAGGCAGCCTTGCCTGGCAGGGTAGCTTTCATTTAAGTTGCAGCCTGAAGTGGTCTGTAGGATTAGGGTGAGTAAACAGTTATCAGAACAAAACACTAGGAAAATCAGAGGAATGAAATAAAGGGCAGGAAAATAATATAATTTTGATTTTCAGCTCATTTTTGAGATGCAGAATGGAGTCAAAATGGAAAGGTATGAAGAGGCTGTGACAAGTGGCTGCCACCTAATTTAGAAGCATGACTGCTGCTTAATTTTACCGTGTATCAATCTGCAATTTCAGCTACTCCCTCTCTTGACTGCAACAGGAGAGCAGGCTTCCTGCTACCAGCAGCTTGGCTACATTTCCCCTACAGGTGGTATAAAAATATCTGAAAATGAGCACTGCTCTTTTCTTCTTGCAGTAGATTGGAAGTGAGAAGATCGCCCTTAGTGAGACCAAGTCCCCTAGGAGACAAGCAATTCCACTGGAGATTTCCAATTAGGGTTGAATGCTGGGGAGTTGCCTATACTCCACTGAAAGTTTTAAACTTGCACAGGACCAAGGCAACTCATGTCATCTAAGGGACGGCCCTGTCTCCGGTGTGCATTGTGCATTGCTATGAATCACATCTTTTTATTCTTCCTGAAGCAGATTATGAGGAATACAGAGGTCCAGCTCTCACCCACAACACCCATGCTGCTGATCAGTGGTAAAGTGCTATTGACTAACACAGCATCAAGTCCCAAAGAAGAGGAAAGTTAATCAGGAACATAATGATTCTGTGTGTGTGCGTGTGTGTGTTTGTGCTGGCAATGAACTATGTTGGAGTAGAAATAGCGGGCTGGATTCTACTTTCCCTTTCCAAAGTGTAAATTAAGAGTAGTGCTATTGAATTCAGAGGAGTTTGTGTAAGTGGAAAATCAGATTTCAAGAGTTCTATCGAACCCAAGCCCACATCTCGTGGAAGGCTTCGTTTCTACTTCTTTCTCACAGGGGTTCTTTGTTTGTATTTTTCCCCTCTGTGTCTCTTTTCATTTTCCTTTCCTTTGAAGTCTTAAATCCTATAGGTGACCAATCTTTCATCCATAATCTGCAGCATTCAAATTAAAAGGAATGGTCTATAGATTCTAGGATTTTCTGCACACCATGGCTAAATCCTTGCAGAGTCCCCTATGAGCAAAGAAAGCCAGGAGCGGAGTGTGAAGTTAAATTGATCCAATCAATGCGCCACATGCAGTCATGTTGTGTTCATTGCTAGTCAACAAACAAGCTAAAGCCCTAGATACATTTCCCCTGCTTAATCAATTGTCATTTTATCAAGCAATGGGTTATCTAGACATGTTTAGCAAGCTCAGGAGCTCATGCTCTTATTTATCATTCTGTAGGCTTGAAATTTGCAAATAATACAATTCCTTGTGTCTTCTGTCAACTGAATACTGCTAAAATAAATAAATTTTCCTAGGCTGCTGTTATATTTGGAATAAATATGATCATTTTTCACAGCAAACCTGTATATTGCTTTACAGAAAATGGAGAGAATGGAAATAAGTGCATTTTCCTTCAGTAACATTAAACAAAAAGGTTAAGCTCCTGCTGACAGGAAAGATGTATTTGCAAGTGATTAGTTATATTTCTACCATAGTGCTTGTCTGTGTTCTTCTTTTGATGTTTAAACAAAGCTCTTGAACACACTAGGTTGTAGTCTCTGATGTTGATTTATAGGTAGGACTGAATTCCAAATACTGAACTAGTAGGCAGGCATTAATAAAAAGGAGAGATTTTTTTTTCCTGCTGGTTAATATGTGACTAAGCTATCCTGTTTTAGGCCTCAATCTGTCAAGAACAGGTGTATAATAGGGGAGTCCTTGAGGCGCAAAGACTGGAGCTATACACAAAGGGTTTTGTTCAGCTGCACTCAGGACAAATGTTGAAACACCAATTTACAAAATTGTTTTGACACAGAATTATTTTATGGTTATTATGACACAGACGCAAAATTATTTAGGTTACTGCAAGCCCAAGAGGATTGGTAGGAACTCCAGATGGACCTAACTAAACTACTGTAGGTAATTGGGCAACACAATGGCAGATGAAATTCAACACAGACAAGCGGAAGATAAAATGCTTTGGGAAGAAGAGTCTAAGTGCTGGAAATTCCATCGACTTCAGGGAGGCCAGATCCTTCAAGTGCTGGTGGGAGCTGAACAAGTTTTACACTCTTAGGAGAAATCTGTTGGAATAATTGCGGGAAACTAAGTGAAGATGGAAATTAAGTAGAGAATTATGATCAAAATAGGAGTAACAGAGATTTTAGGAGAGCAGAAAGTGATGGGCAAACTTTTCAGAAGTGCATGATAAAATTAAATCCAGGTCATTTTAAAGGTACTCAGGATCCTAAATGGCCTGGCTATATTTTGAGGAAAAAAATGATCCTGTGTGAAACTAAGATCATAAACCAACCGTGTAAATATCCATACTTCCAGTGAAGTTAAGGCCAGAAGAGACACCTGAAGTAGGTTTAGCTTTTTAAAATATAGGCAGCTATCCTGGACTTCCTTTGATGAGATGTGTCCAGGTGATCGGAACAAAGAGCTCCTGCCATGGAGCCAGGTGAATTCCTTCCCAGGCACCCAGTCCTTGATGGGCTAACATAACAGACATCTCTTTCCTCATCCTAATCTTTACTCTGAATATCTCAGCAAGGAACACTGACAGGAGTATGAGAACATTTTTTCATCATCTATAAACCTCCAAACTTCCTTTCTTTACCTACCAACATCACCTCTCACATTTTGAAAGAAGGCAAAATACTAACAGCCAAATTGTGCCCTGGAGGAAAAATGTCTCACCAAGAATATCAGGGTCCTAAAACACGAAATGTGACTGTAAACACTGTCTAAATAGAGAACTGTGTGTATCGTGAACACAGTAAAGACATATCATCATTAATTCCTTCCTGGGACTTCAACTTGCATTGGGAGTCCTCCTTCCTCTTCTGCTGACACAGGCCACGATTACTTTAACAGCTGAATCAAAACATATAGATAAAAAGATACATAATTATACTTTAAATAAATCCAAAAGCCAAGTGGATCTGTATTGGTTAGGTGCCATCTTCTGAATACTAGGAAATTGCATCTCATTTCAAAGGTCCATTTACTTCAGCTTCCAACTATGGGATCTTGTTGTGCCCTTGTTAGCAGGGATGACAAGCTCCCTGCTATCAAACATTTGTAAGTACCTTATGCAGTGATCAACTCACCTCTGCACTTTCCCTTTGATAATCTATGTTGATCTCCTTAAGCCTGACATCGCAGAGCTTGTTTTCCAACCAGTGGATCAGTTTTGTGGCACTCCTTTGAACTCTACACAGTGTATCTATATCCTACTGTAAAATATCAATGCTCTCTTAACAAGTGCAGTGTATGGTCTTGGTATTCCTCTGGTTTTCTTCTAATTTCTTGTACCCCTCTTAGAGACCCAAATTTCCCTAGCTCTATTTTCTGCGATATTTGCACTAAGTGTTTATGTTGCACAGTGACACAAAATAGTTGAATTTCATGTTAATGACATACTTGGCTATGTACCTGTTCACCGTTTCTGCTACAGCCAGTCTTGCAAAAGGACATCAGCCTATTAGAACAACCTACTAGGACAGCAGAGCTTGCTTGGTGCATTCTTATCAATGGAAAAAAAATCTTGGGGTGATAATAGCAGGAGTGGACACTACTCTGTAAAATATATGGGATGTGATAAATGTGCTTCTGGTGCCCTGCCCACAATTTAGATCACACTGCATTACAGTAGAGCTCTTATTTAACATTGCAATATGATGCAGTTGTTTTGCTAGATATGCAGGTACAGATCCCATTTTGTAGGAAACACTGAATGCCAAAAGGATATCAGATGTGTAAAATAGATATGACTCCAGCTGCACAGAAGTCTAAGGCTTAACTTCCAATTATAAACGGCACTGCAGCCTTCTGAAGAAGACTCAGTAGTAGGTGGGACAAATCCCAGTGTGCAATCTAGAAATGGGAAACCACAGAGCATCCTTTGCTTCTGCAAAATTCCTCCTAGCCCCTAGGGCAGAAGTGTGACCACACTGCAGGTATCAGTCCAGACGGGCAGAGCTCGGGATGGTTTCAGCAGCCTCCGCTCTCCCTCTCTCTCAATGTGTTTAATGGTGAAGTATACAGATCCCTCTCTTTTCTAACAATTTTAATACCTGCATATACTTCATCAAGTTTATGTTACTCCATATTCCT
Organism: Tinamus guttatus; assembly: GCF_059628265.1. NCBI lineage: Eukaryota > Metazoa > Chordata > Aves > Tinamiformes > Tinamidae > Tinamus > Tinamus guttatus. The sequence continues at coordinate 489,853 of NW_028288589.1, forward strand.
GGATTAAATAAATATTCTTTTATTTGTTTTGAATGAGCCACAGAAGGTTTTATAAATGAATATCTGGTGGTTTATTTCTATTTTAGTTGTGTAAAACCACAGATTTCCTTATTCACATCAGGGTAACTAGGTCTGCAGGTTGCAATTGAATTTTTGTCTCTAGCTATCTGTATCTCCAGTAAGCCTTCATATTACTGATAAAGTGGAGAATGAGTCAGGGGTGGGATTCTCTCACAAAACAATTAAAGTGGATAAGAAAAGGCCAGGAAACATTATCTTCTATCTACTTCTGATGTTTTTTCACTAGATCTTCACTGAAGAATAGCAGCTAGATGAGCTCTGATGGACTGACTGATTTTATTTGCACAAATATGCATCAGAAATGGTTCCAGTGATGTCAGCAGAGATGAAGCAGCATAGGTACAACATAAGAATCAAACCATGAAACTGCTGCGAATGCAGGAACTGATGTGAGAATCAGCACTTTTTTCATTATTGCACAAAATGCACCTTCCCCAGTCTGAATTTTAACTGTACGTATCATCGAAAAGAAAATCACAATTGTTGGAGCCTCATCAGGGGTATGTTTATACTGAAAACAAACCTCAATACAAGCATATAAAATTACTGAGCCCTCATTTATTCCAATAAAACAGAAAGGAGAAGCATAAAAAATCCACAAACAAAGATACGAATCTCACCTGCTTTTATACTTAAGAGTATGTAGTTTCAGCATAGTCTCTGATGCTGGAAAAAAATCCTGGTAAATGAGTATTTCTCTTGACAATTTTTGGTGGTGGTGTTTGTTTTGTTTCTTTTGTTTTGTTTTTGCTTTTTATTTTCTTCTAAAAAGGTCAAAGTCAGGGAGTTTCTGCACAAGAATCTGTGAACTTATCACAGGGGAAAGAATGAGTAAACCAAAGTCCATGTATTTTTGGCTGAGAGAGGAGAATATATATATGAGTAATTCAGTAGGTCCTGCCTGAAACATGACACTTGCCTGTTGAGTTCAAAGTCTTCTAGAAGTTCTGCATCTCCTTCTATGACTTCCACACTAAGTCCAAAGGCTTTAAGGTTGCCCCTAGAAGCAACTTGGGAAGGTCAGTAAGTGCCATGAGAGGGCTTTGTCTTCTGCTTCACCAACATTCCGACCATTTTTTTATTCCAAAACAAAATTAGTGAGTTACAACCAGTGACCTAAATCAGAATTTAAATTTCTTGAAAAATTAAAGATATTAAAAGGAAATTTAAAACAACGTAAGCATGAGATGTGAGTCCAACAAAAAGTGGAGTTAAATTTCTTGCATATTTAAGCCCTAAAAATTGTTAAATCACATTTTTTTCATTGATTTTTTTTTTTTTTTAGTAACAGAATCTATCTCACATCATTTTAATATAAAATTGACAGGAAACTCAACATATAAAATGTGAATATAGTTCTTGAGGTGACTATGTCTTGTGGCCGCAATCCCCTCTCACTTTATTAAAATAGACGGGAAGGGACTTGGGACTTTTAGGAAGCAGAGAAGAAATAGAGTTGTGCTGGGAAAAAAAAATAATAATGAGAAATCAGGATGCCTTACTGAACAGCCAGAGTCGTTTTATGTGGAGTTTTCCCCTCCAGCAACCAAATGGAACCCAAACAAGTTTATTTCCCCCAAAACTTGTTCTACCCACCATTCCCCAACCAAAATACATTGTAATAATATCATAAAACAGTTGAGGATGAAGCACTTATTCTGATGGACTGCTGAACATCCTAAAAGGGTGGATATTAATATACTTGGGAATCTCACAGTTGAAGCATTTTAATGCAAACTCGCAGTTTGCAGGGAATTGAAACACTTCACCTAAATAATTTATATATGTATCTGTGTATATAAAAAATGGAAAAAAATGAAATTTCATAATAGCAATAAGTCCAGGGATGTTGTTATCAGGAGATAATCACATCCCACGGGGCTTCTCGCGCTCAGCTGTGCCTCCTTTCCCTTCTCTTCCCCCAGTCCTTGTCTTGCCCCTGAGGTATGATTTTTCTCATGATAATTCTTATCGCGCCTTCGTGGTTGGTAATAGTAATTAAAATAAAATACTTTATTCACAACTTCCCTGGGTGCTCAGCATATGATCTTACTTTCCCCCCCACACTTCCTCTGCCTCCAGTATTTCATAAATGCTTTGGAAAGGAAAAAAAAATTCAATGACTGGCATTCTGTTTTCTGAGAGAAAATGCAAAAGGCTGTTGTGGCTGTATTGATCCGGCTGAGAGAGCAGCATTGCAAACAAGCACAGCTCTCCTGAGAAATACGCACTGGAGATCCATACGTTCATTGACATTTTATAGGATGTCTAGACTTGCTAATCCACTGTGAAAAATGCAAGCTTTGTAGTATAAGAGGATGGAGTGGGGGCCGGGTCTCTTGTTCACAGGAGCAGTCCTCTCATGTACCAAATTACCGACAATTTAATAAGGAGGAAATGCCAAATTAAAGGCTTGGTTTCAATGACTTGGACACCCTCTGCATTCCCCACAATGCCAAGCTGCAATTAGCCTCAAGCCAAAAAAAAAACGGGTTTTGAAAGGTTGGATGAGGCGCCATCCAGATTCTGTGTGTGCGCAGGGAAGGCTGAAATTTCATAAAGTGAGAAAGTCTGCACTGAATGCTGCTTTCCAAAGTCAGATATTTTCCCATTCCATCTTTTCCCCTTTCATAGCAGTTTTTTTCCTACACTGTGGACCAGTAGAGGATAAAGCAGTAAATATGACAAGCTTCCATTGCTCAGTCTTCTCCTTTAACCAGCCTCTATGGAGGCTCCTCTCAGTAAAGATAAAAACAGAGGGAGCGTTCTTGGGCATCACGTCTAGGAAGGACAGCAGAAAGCTTGGAAGCCAGTGTTGGGTGTTGTTGGGTCACTTCTTCGGTGGCATCTCACGTTTTTCTGGCTCTAACACCAGCACAGCAGCGATGCAGCTTTGCTCCGAGGTCTATTTCAGATGCACTAGCTTTTCATGGACCAAAACTGAACTTCAACCATGTGTCAGAGAGGATGTTTTTCTTGGATTCCTTAAGTAACAGCTTCCAGTAAAATTTATGTGATACCTAGTCTAAATGGTTATTTTTACATTTTTTTTTCCAAAGCGAAAATTCAGAATGCTGATTTAGCCAAAGTAGAAGTTTGTGGTACCTACAATATGAATTGGTTTAACCAGCATATAATTAATATTTGGTTGTCCTGTGCTCATTTATAAATGTACTAAAATACTGTGTTTTGTAATACAGTGCATGTTGCAGTAACAGTTATATGTAGTAATTAAATATCTTTGTCTTTTTACTAGGTAGAAAAAAAGTGCTGAAGCTCAAAGTAACTCATATACCTAGAAGCATAACTTCATGACCAGGATTGATTCCTGCTAAAATGACCATGCCTTGATTCATAAATCCCTGGGTTAACTAGGATCTCCTTCTTCTGAACAGATGCTCTCAAAGTTTCTGGGAGGAAGGGGCTTTTACCAAGCAAAAGGTACAGTTCAAGATTTTAGTGAATGATTTGGTCTTATGAAGTGCAATTAGGATCTACTAGAGAAATTAATGGTTGCAATACAAAAACAGTGAGTTCACCAGCAAGCTCTCCAAACACAACTGAATTTCCCCACAATAGTCTTTGAAAAATCCTCATAAAGAACTGCCCTCAAATACAAACATGGCTGCAATATTATAATCAACAGAAAATAACTCCTTTTCCTTCATTTTGACAGTGAATCCAAAACTAAATAAAGGTGGTCCTGCTAGTTTAGGAGAACAGGAGATGTTGTGATCCTTTGCTCAAGGGGCAAATGGGACTCCTGTAAGGGAGTTCTATAATGTTCCAGTAGAAAGAAATATATTTTGGTTACACTTTTACAAGGATTCTTTTCTATTCTTTTCTGGAGAATTCTTCAAGATTTTAGACAGAAGTGCGAGACATTACTGACTAGCTCTAATCAGAGGTTTTTATTTTTAAAATAATAAATTTTAGTAACAGTGGAAAGGATTTTGCCTGTATTGCTGTTTATATCTATTGTAATAGAAAGCTCTTACCAGAATTGAATAGGCTTTCATTAGATATTAATATTCAGGGTAAAAAAATGAAAAAATTATTTCTCCCATGGTGTATGAAAAGAAATGAATAGAAAGCCAAGCCCTCAAATCTAAATTTCTCAGGCCTGATTAAGTTTTTCTGAAGTGACTGGTGACCCTGAGTTCTCCAAATGCCCAAGAAGCTGAGGTTTTGATATGTTTTAGAGACTCAATCTTATTTATGTTGTTTCAAATAGAGGATTAGAAAAACTTAGTAATGATAATGTCAGCAATTCAGCTAATGGTGAAACTATTTGAAAAATCAGATCCAAATATTTTTTAAGGAAGATAAAATACTCTAGATCATTCTTTAGTTATGGGACTACCTTTTAGCTATTTCTCAATTTCACCTACCTCAAGGAACTAGTAAGGATTTTTTTTTTCCTGGATAATATTCGTGGAATCTAAGTAAAGTATTTCAGAAAGTTCTGCTCCGTAAGAAATTTTCAATCACTTTCCTTTTTTAATCACTTCAGTTACAGGAAAGCCATTTGTCTTACAGTTCATATTTAAATAAGCAATAATAATTAAAAAAGTCTTTTTCCCTGATTTCACAGGTCCTATAGAGAAGTGGAAAAGGACATTAGTCAAAGGGGGCTTTCTGTTTTGTGACTGATACTTATTTTCAACATCTCAGTGAACTTTAGTTCAAAATTAGCTATCTTAATTGGGAATGATCACTTTTTCCTTTTCCTTTTTCCAGCTTTGAACATTTATATTATATGGATATATGTGGGAACTTGATTTCATTCTATTATACCAAAGCTTCCTAATTCAATTAATATCAAGGCCATGTTCAGTAAAAGCCAAGATATCATTTCATTAAAAACCTCATTGACACTGGTGGTGGAGACACCAGCTTAGCAAAGATGAAGAATGGACACATGGGTGTTGAACCAGGAATGTAACGCGGGGTCATCTGATGTGGACATCAGATCAAATCTCAATTGTCTAACCTAAGGGTTTTTTCTAATTTCACTTAATAGTGAAGTTCACTTGATTGGCCATAATCCAAATGTCTTTGGATAATTCTTTTCCATAATATGGGATGATTATTTTTACCATAATAGCATGGAAAAGGCCAAGTCAGGGATCCATGTCACTGGAAAATAAAAGACTTTAAACGAGAAATGAAGATAAAACCTCTGCCTGGCAAAATGCATCTGACACTGAATCATTTGCCACAAATACTAAGTGTTTGCAGGATTAGTTTCTTGGTTTCTGGCAATAAAGAATCAAGAGTTTGTGACTTGCATATATATTGAGCATTGCAAACCATTTTAAAGCCTTTGTAATGTAGCTTTGACTTGAATTTCTTTCTGTTGAATCCTTAGATGAATAAAGGATCAAATCTTGGCAGTTCTGTGAGAGACATACAAAGAAAATAGTGAAGTTAACAAAAGTATTTTTTTTTTTTTATTATTATTTGATCTCTACGATTAATTTGATTCACCTTTTGTTTTGCTTCTAGATTCAGGCTCAAGATCATCAGTACAGTGTAGAAATGGTAATTCTCTCCTGTACTTCCCTGTATGGTTATTTATATACTAATGACTGCAAGGAAATTTGAGAGGTCAATGTCCAGTTGATCCATAAGCACTACTCGAAGTAAAGCTAGTTTTGATGTTCCATCAAATCATTGAGTCTTGAATAAAGGATGCAGTTCTACCACTCCATACCCCAAAGTTTCCAAAGTTTCATCAGTTTTCAAAGTTTCATCAAAGTTTCATCAGTTTTCAAAGTTTCATCAAAGTATTCCAAAGTTTCATCATTATCATTGTGAATTTTCCATGATGAAACTTTGTCTGAGATTTGGTTTTCATCACTTACGCCTTAGAACCAAGGCTCACATCCTTGGTGTAAGTCAGGAGAGCAATATAGACATGCATTTTGGTGTCTGAAGCCTGGACCTGGAGATCTAAGAAAGAAGTCTGTTTGACTGGCATTTTCCCCCAAAAGAAGTGTTTAAAGAAAAATATAACTTAAAATATCTCCATCATTAGCATTATCTTCTTTCCCTCTTCCCTTCTCAGGAGGGTTGGTCACAGATCTTAATGTACCAGGTACAGTATACAGTGCAAAACAAACCAAAAAAAAATCACATCCATTTATCCCACAAAACTGAAAATGATATTTCAAACTTCCCAGTTTCATCACATCCAAGTGAAAAGAATTAATTCTAAAAACATATATACTATCACCATTGTATCCACAGAAAACAATAAATACTAATTAAAGTCATAGTTTCATTTCTTAGATCACCCAATCGCTTTGCCAGTTCAGCTAGTCTCTCCCCCTGTCAATACAAAATTGATCCTTGCAAGATTCTCCAACTCTTCACTTACTTTAATTTTAAATAATTCAAATATTGAGGGTTCCACTACTTCTCCTGGGAGAAAATTATTCCAATCAAACAGACCTTGGAGTTTGGAATAGATCCTTCTCTTGATGTTTAGCTAAAATATTCTATTACCTTTCTTTTTAAAAAAAAAAAAAAAAAAAAAAAGTATTGTCTCTACAGCTTTAAGAACATTGACTGTGCATAGACATTTAGTGCCATTTGAGAAGCTCAAGGAAGGTTGAGCCATCTGCATGGGGTTGGAGCTGTGAGGAGAAACCTGAAGGAGTTTGTACCCTTCTGCACTGGTGAGTGGATATGAAACAGGATAAGATATCTATTACAGCTGGACATGTTTAAGGAACTGAACTAAAAATCTTATAACTTTAACATGGCTTGGTGATGAACTCAGTTGACTGCATCTTGGTTACTGATGCTTTGGTGCCATTTTTAAGATGGGAATTCCTTTTGAAAGAGATTAGTATCAATACATAACAGGAGAAAGTGCCTTAAATTCCAACTGAATAGAAAAAGTAGTCAGGGGAAAACAGAATTATATTTTTCCTAACAAAAAATTCATAATACAATAAGCTGTTTTCCTGGAAGAGAAATAAAATAGTAAGGGTTATAACCATAATGTCTTTCAAGCACCTAATTCCCATCAATTTTTCTGCAACTTCATGCCCTAAGTCACAAGGCATCCAGACCCAGGTTTTACAGGGACAACACAGCTAAACCAAGGACTTAGCACAATCATTCTGATGTGCATCAAACACTTTAGCAGGAGCCTCTGCTTGCATTTTTTTGTAAATAGTGACTGCAGTTCATATTACTTCTCATTTCATACAATGGATTCACAATCTATTTTCCCAGGTTCCTGTCGAACATAAGCCTCAGGTGTCTTAATGCTCTTGTGTCTGTCAGAAACAGTCTTTGGAAGCCACTCATTTGAGAAGACCACAGTGAATAAGGCTCACCTAACATAGTACAGATTAAGCATGCAACATGGAATAATAGTCAAAGTTTGCTGTCATATGTAGGCCATTTCTCTTGTAGCTGAAGTATCTTCTGTGGACTGTAACTCAGAAAGGCTGTGCTTCTGGGTGAAAAAATAATATATACTACATGGCTGTTGGCTAAATTATTAACTTCTAAGCCTTAGAGAGAAGACAACTTATATAAAAAGTCCAAGCAGATAAAGATATAGTGGATCATTATGACAATGAAAATAGTGTAAGAATACAAGAATGAGAAATACATTACAAGGTGTAACATATGCTCTATTTTTGCTTGATTACTTAAACTAGGTAGCAGTGGGAGACCACTGTTCTGTGATAATGTTTTGTTCCATTGATGTTATAGACCAAAATAGAATTACACCCAACTAATCCAAAGCCAAAATTAATAAACAGGTATTACTCAGTGGAGGCTATGAATTCTTGCCTTTAGGTTGACTACAAGCAGGAAACCTCAACAACAGATACTATCAGAATTTATAAGCCCAAGCACAATTTTCCTCATTTTAAAGTCTCTTGTATCAAAGCCAGTGAGAAAGTCACAGAGTTTTTTATTTTTCTCTTATTTTTTTGTATTCTTGTAGCACTTTTAAGACCTCATTACAGAGAGAGACTATTTGAGGACAGTTCAAAACACTTAAAATTTGAACCTGCATCTCTGCAAGGAAAATGTAAGTTCTCCCTGGTACTGGAACCAAATGACATGTCATGGCCATATTTAATAAAGTTTATTATCCTTCAAATTAAGATGGTCTCATCTTGCTGCCTCTTTGGAGTCAAGTCCATGCTGGGCAAACTGATCGAGACCATAAGATGTCAGGTATGACAGTAATAGTTTGATAATGCAGATAATTAAATCTGGGCCCATTTCCCTGGCATTGCTCAATTACTAAGAAAGGTGCAACCTATGAGCCTCCACCTCAAGGCTGGTGCAAGGATGATGAGGATGTTGTGTGACAAATTCCTTGCTACCGAGAGCACAGGCTTCATACCAAGACATTCATAGCAGGCAAGAGGTTTCAAAAGGCAGTTTGGAAAAATTCTGTGTTAAACTACACAGAAAATGGAAACTGAAGAGGAGAAGACGAAACTGATCTAAACAGTGAGCATTGCTCTGAACCCACCTGGATGCCACCCTGTGCCACATGCTCTAGGTGTTCCTGCTTGAGCAAGGGGGTTGGACTAGATGATCTCCAGAGGCCCCTTCCAACCTCAACCATTCTGGGATTCTGTGAACCAGTCTGCTTCCCCATCATCACAGAATTGGTTTGCGCTAAAGGGCCATTTTAAAGACTGAAAAGTAGGTGAGGCTGCACAGCAGAAAATGCTTTTAATTAGAAATTGGAAGCATCTGTGCTTAGTGTATTAAAATGCAATCTGCTAGATTATAACAAATTCATTGTTTTGCATTGAGACAAACCTAATTTCATATAGATCTGTATGTCTTACCTACTTTCTCCTAGAAGTTATCTCTGCCCAATAGAAAATTTTTCCTTGAGGTGTGGTTTATTTCATGCCTGACCAGAGATGGAAGGCAATAATAATAATTTATTTTGAATTAAATTAGCTCTGATTTTTAGAGCAAGAATTTTCTTCTGGAAGTGAGATATGAACCTGGGTTTTGATCCTGCAGAAAAGTGTGTGTACATGCTTAAATATTTATTTATATATGCAGTGTAAATTCTGTGGGATTTTTCACATGATAGGAAACATATAAATTCCATAAGCATGTGAAAGTTTTACTTTTGACCTCAGTGGATATAGGCTATGGCAAAATGTGTTTAAAATTCATGCAGTAAGATAATAAGTGTGATGTTTGAAGGTTATTTGAAATACTTTGTTTTTTATATAACTTATGATTTGATTTGTGTTTTTAATGGATGTTGCCCAGTAAAGATGTTTATTGGTTTGCAGAAAATTCAAAAGGAATTACTCTGTTTTATTTTCTTTGCATCTAATTTATGAACAAATTTCACTAGGAAATTCTGCTCCATCCCATATCCCAGAGGGTAGCTGCAGAGCTGAAATCATTCTCTGTCACATTTCTATGATTTACAGAGCTCTTATGAACTGACTGTGATGAAGGTGAGAGACATCTAATAATGCATGCTCCAACTCACTGCAGAAATTAATGCATGCAGCTGAAGAAAGCTGGAACAAATATTCTTCATTGATTTTTTTTTAATGGAAAAAAATAGCATAGTTTCCTGCCACAATGGAGTATCCAAAACCACCTTCTCTTTTAAAGCATTCTGACAAGGGTAAAGATGAAGCGACATATGTGTTTGTATACATCTTTATGTAAAAGTATGAGCACAGATACAGAGGAGGGATTTTTGGTTGTTTTTACAGAAGTAGATGTACCTGAATATGTAAATGCATCCTTGTCTGCTTTGGTGTTTACACTTGATTCAAATGTATACAAACACATGACAGACAGGCTATTACATATTTTTGCATATATATGTATTTATGCATACACACACAGGCATACAAGTGTGTGCTTGACAGATCTAAGGGAAAAAAAAAAGAAGTGTTTGGGATAGTTGACTCATTTGGTGATGCTCTCTTTAGCAATAGCAGATTTCCTTTTTCTGTGTCTGGTCTTTTTTGAGTAGTAAACACTGTGACACTGATAAAAGTGGAAAAGCAACAAATTCTGTTTGTCATTTTTACACTACTTCCACTGTTAAGTTACCATATATTTAAAGGAGTTGTAAAACAATTAATCTCATCTTCCTGCACTCTTGGGAGATCTGGTGAGCTAAACAAGGTGGAGCTTAATCTTAAGGTCTTCCAATGGACATCCGAGATAGGTACAGTTGCTCAGATGTTGATTCTTCCAACTGGAACTTAAATCTAGAATCCTGGTTGTCCGTCAAAATGGGTTATAACAAATGAGTTGCAATCCAGAGCTGCAGGCAAATTTTTTGTTTTCTTTGTTACAGTCTTGTTGAACCTTGCAAACTGATTACAATTCCTTATTGTCACTTGAATAACATGTGAACTGGTGGTTTGATCCATCTTGTGAGAACCAGCTAGATAGATCAAGGCATAGAAACTACTTCTTGAATTCCTTGAGTCAGAGACCCAACACAGAGACCACAAGCAGCATCTTTTCCTAGATTTGCTCAATTTCTGACCTTACTTTGGATTCCTTTGTGAATGTAAAGGTGTTCAGCTGCTTGTCCTGACTGTTACAATATTTCAGGTGGAAGGCAGAAAACCTCTCTGAGGATGAACTTCTGAAGATATGGATATGACTACAGTTAGCCACAAAGAGTTTATGTAATGAGAAGGTGATTGTATATAGATACCTAAAAGATTGACAGTTGTGGAGAACCGGTAGATCTATAGAGACTTAACTGAAATTTAGACAGATTGAATTTTATGTGCAATGCATGTCCAGCAAAACGTCATTTGTGAGTGGATGGACGTACTGTGAATATCACATAACCACACATTCTGGTCACATCTTCAGAATGATAACATCTTTCTGCAGACTACTGGCAAAGGAAGTCCTCTGTGAGGTTTTATAGTACAGCAATTTTATTCTGCTTTACTCAGAGGTACCTAAAAGCCTTTCAAATATGATGAGATGCAGTGGAACATCAATGCTTAAAAGAATTAACATCATGAACACATTCCTAGTGGATTGTTTATCTCCATTTGTCTTTCTAGGAGGTTCTGCTTTCAAAGCCTCAGAGCCTCAACACATATATATATAAGTGCATAAATATATGCACAATATACAAATATACACGTAAAAGAAGGAGGAAAATTTTCCTTTTTACAATTCCAATAGATAGGCATCAAGGAAATATCCTGATATTTCTGGCACAATCCGAAATTCTATTCTTTAAAAAAAAAAAGTGTTAACTGCAGTATTTTGGCTTAATTCCAAGTTATATTCAGCTTACCTAAAAAGGTACATTCAGGTGAAAAGGTTATCCTTCATTTCCTCTCCAGAGATTCCGGGCACATGCTTAAGACAGGATGGATGTAGTGCTCTTCCTCAGCAGTGGCTGCATTTCAGAGGTGAAGGAACAATCCCATTTGTTCCACTTCTGCAGTAGACACGCACTCATGGGGGAACTGAACTTTAGAAATGAAGGCTGGAAAATGCTCTGGGACTTTTCAGAGTAGAAAGCACATTTTAAAATAAAAAGTGAAGAAGGCAAGGAAATAGGGAAAATGAGAAATGAATGAAGAGTGAATAAAGATAGAAAAGAACAGAGGAGGAAAAAAAGAGAAGTAGGAATTTAGAGTACAGGAATGATTTGAGATTTTCCTAGCTGTGCTCCAGGGCAAAGCTCAAACGCAGAGAAGATTCTGTTGAAATCCACAAAGTTGCACCCAGTTACAGCTGGCTCAAACTTGCTCTCATGACACTGACAAAAACGAAGTAATTTAACTGTTATATAAGGAGCCTTCTCATTTCAGTACTGATTACTATAGACTAGGGCAGAAATAGCGGTCCCCAGAAAAAGCAAAATTTACAGATGGGGAAATGGAGGCAGAGTGTGAACAGGTTTAATTGATTTTTTTTTTTTTTTGGCCAAACTAAGAACTAAGGGACAGGAAAACTTCTTGCTTCATTGCCCTCAGCAGATGGATAGATAAAGGAAAACTGCTGCACCAAATTCCAGATGTTCATTCAAGATGTTCTCTTTCAATGCAGGATTATCCATAAACCATCGGGCTTATGGGATAGGAAAAAAAGGTGAAATTAATATAAAAAAGACACCTTTTTTTGCTAGGTAGTGGCCCATCAGATAAAAGTACAGGGTCGAAGTACAGCTATTGTTCAGCTATTTTGAGCCAAAGAAGTCTATGCTGTCTTGAAAGACTCTTTACCATTCTTTCAAAGGCACAAAGTCTGTTTAGGAAGCTGCTATGCTTTATTTGAGCATCAGATCAGCGATGCCTTGGTGTGAGCTGTGTCAGAAATGTTCCCCCTCTGCACTGGAGCGCACAGTTGCGGTCTACTGGATCTCTGCAATTTAAGATCATGTACAAAGAGGGTCTCTAGAAAGGATGTCCAGAAGACATCCTTGCACTGCCAAGGCTTGTCCATGGAGGGAGCACCATCAAGAAAGAGAGGGATGAGTGTAGGACTGCTCCAGGCTACTGAAGGCTTAAAATAATTCCCATTGCAGCCTCATATTTTGGCCTATTGAAGCCACATGTGCCGTGGGACTAGGACCTCCAGCTTTCTGTGTGTGGCACTTGCTTCCATGGCACCCCAACCCTCATGGCTGCGGCCGCCTTAAGCCTCCTGTGGAAAGAGGGCTAAATCTGCGGCCTGGTGCGCTCGTTGCCATGCTGCCGGTGTCCCACCTGGTCCCCCCTTATTTGCCAGGGTCATTGGGCGGTCTACGCTACCTCGCTAATGGGCACATCACGTGGACCCGCTTCGCCCACTGCCACCACGGAAGCTCTTAGGGCCTGCGTGTCATGGCACACACGGGCACTGCCACCCCCCTGCCTCACACAGCCTTGCAGATGGCTCTGAGGAGCAGAGGCTGGAGGAGGATTTAGAGTGGAGGGTTAGTGGGGGGGAGAAATGAGGTGGTGGTGAGGAAAGAAAAAAAAAAAAAGCACTCAATTTTTATTTTTTATTTATTTATTTAATTTTTTTTTGAACTGGGCTCCCAGAGAGCACTCAGGGCTGCCACGCCGCGCACGACGCCTACCTGCTCAACTGCAGGGAAACAAGCTTCTGAAGGCTTTAATGGGATTTTGCCCGAGGCTGTTTTATTAAGATGTCGGCTTTTTCTGCTGCCTCTGCAGCTGACACCATTCACTGTCAGCTGCCCCCCTTCCCCTGGCCCCCCCAACAACGCACCAAATTACCCGCTTCATTTAGTGCTCACGGCTCAGCACCGGCACATACGAGCAGAGAGCCCGACTTGACCAGATGAGCCTCATCGAGGGGAGGTGGGAACACACTGCTGCTCAACCGGAGGCAGGGGGCAGAGCGTGGAAAAGGGGGAAAAAAATAAAAAAAGATCAATACCACTGGGGCTTATTCCCACTCTATTAGAAAGAATCATATTTCATATTAACATAGCCAATTTAGAAGGCACATTTACATCCCTAATTTGCATCCTGGCTGTAAAAGCTCATTTGTAATGCGCTGTATAATTATTGATGCCTCATACGTGTGCACACAGCACAGTGACAGGTTGGGAAGGAGAAGAAATGCTGTCTGGATTCAATAAACAAACTCGTTGCAAGTTTTAATGAATGTTAGTCGGTAATAAATGTCTTTTTTTTCCCCCTCCTGTCTTGGAGGGGGAAAAAAAAATACAAGCTAATTAGAGATTGTGTGTTTCAGTGGCAAGAGTAAATGAGATACGGCACAGCGGTGGAGAGTGTAGTGTGTAATGCCCCTTTCTCTCGTGTTGTGCGTGAGTGGTAGTGGCAGACCGAGGGATGATTTCGGAGAACAGGGAAATTCTGCTTGGAAGACAAGGCACACTTTGCAAATGTCGGAAAACATTACCTCTGATAGTTGTTATTAAGTTCTCCAGGCTCCCATGTAAGTTTAAGGTGAGTCTAAAAAAGGAGAGGAGTGGACCAAAAAAAAAAAAAAATAGGGCTCACGTATTCTCAGCACATTATTTTTTTGTTAAATGAGGTTGAAACCATCTAGTAAAGCCAACAACTCTGTTATCTTATCATAGCTGTGTAAGGAAAGCAGAAATGTTTAGTGACTGAAGTTGGAGGACCAAGTAACTCATCTACACCGAGTATCTGGGCTTGCTGCTCCAGCTGAGGACAGGGATGGGAGGTCATGAAAGAAAGATGTGATCAGATTAAGTCTTTTGGCTTTCAAGTGATGGAGAAGAGCAGTAATTATAGGATACAGCAGTGATTATAGGATACAGCAACACCCTGGCAAACTTTGTGTTTAACTCTCTGAGAGCCACATATGTAAGGATTTCCTTTTGTCTCATGTCTTGGCAGTATTTTAATAAATTGTTGTGAATTTCCTTGACTTTCACAAGAGCTTCATCCATGTAAGCAAGAAAAAAAACTCTCATCAGAATGTGTTGAATGAGGCTTCACAGAGCCTTGATGACAAGACCTGAATGTCTTAATGTTACAATCCAAGGTTTATGAAAGTAGATGAATTGAGGATCAAGGGCAGAACGATAGTGCTTTATCCTACCTGCAAATCTGACTTGAATGCGGTTTGTTAAAGGCACTCTCTTTTTACTGCCCGACTTTTTTGGTGTGTCAGAATAAACCCTTCCGGGTTCTGTTTGGCTTTTACCTTCTGTCATCCTTTGTTGCCACCTCTTCTGCAAACTGTTTTGAGGATTAACTTAGGACTTCAGTGGCAGTTCCACTGCAGTATGTGCTGAATATTTTTGTGTAGACAGAGTTTGAAATGCACACCATTCATAAGGCACATAAAGGATCCATTTGTTACTCAAGCAGTGTAAGTGAGAAATTAAATAAATGCAGGTAAGTACCAAAATTATGCCATTTTAAAATATCTTTTTAGAAGTGTAGAAGAGACTTTCCAAAACATCTCAGCTGAGCCATAGTTTTTCCTCAGATTGAGCAATTTATTTTCCACAAACTTTTTGCCTGAAAATGATATTTATTTTCATCATGATCTGAGTTTCACTTTGTGGTTAGAGGAACTTCGGTGGTTGCCCAAATTCCCTCTTGAGACATCTGTATATGCCATTTGCACATTGTCCACAAAAAGCTGCCCATGCTCCTTCTGATAAAAAAATAGTGCTACACCAAGAAATACTATACTCCAGGGAAATACATCTATGCATATCTTCTCTGTCTAAATACATATATATTTAGTATCTATGTACATATATATATATAGTATATATATATGCATGTACATGCACATGCACACAAATATGTGTATATTCCATTGTTGTCTTGCATCTTTTACAGTTAGAAAAAAAAATAAGTTTGCCTTCAGGTATTTCAAGTTAATAATATGAAGCACCTTAGTTGTGCTATAGCTGTTAAGCTGAATTTTGTTTTGCATTTTGATTATAAATTAGAGGAATGGTACATTGACTTTGTTTTGATGATAAGATTAAAAAAGGCCCTGTTTATTAAGTTGTTACTGTGGTAATATTTGCAGCATATATTACATTTATAATTGACTTATTAAAACTTATAAACTGCAAATTATAGTGATAGTACCCACAGGCTAAAACATCATTGAAATATATAATGGCAGTTTAAGAAGGTTTGTATCCACAAATGGGAATTTTTATTTGGTGTTCTCTTGTTCTAATGTTTTACTCGCAGCTTTTGCAATATTCTAATATGCAGCTGAATTACTGCAAAGAGATATTGAAAGGGGTTCTGGGAGGAAACAGGGCAGAAAGAGACTTAGAAGAACTAAGTAAATAACAGAGAAAGAGCCGTGGTACAGAAACATAAGCCATTTTTCCAAATAGTCTTTACTTCAGACTTAAAAAAAAGGTAAAGGAGTCAACTGAGCAGTCTTTTACTCTAGTGTACAGATGATTTGGGCTAATGTCCTCACACCTTGTCTTCATAGCAGTGTTTTACTGTCTTGCAACCTACCTTAGGAGAACCATAAGACTGTAACAAATTCAAGAATAAAGGACCTAGAGATCTAATGAGCTCATGATGAGTGCCATCTCCAAATGTGTCAGCTTTCACAGAAGAGCAAATAAAGAGCATGCTGAACATTGTCCAACATTCAACTTGGTTTCCTTGGGAAAGGGCAGCACAGCAATGTGGTCTTTTTCCTGCTTTTTCTCCATTTTTTCCAAGCTGAGTATCACATATTTCAGATGGGGCCTCCAGCCACTGCACTGCAGAATCACAGTGGCTCTTTTTCAAACTTGTGCTTGGGAGCTTGTTCAAAGGATAAATATATAATAATTGTTGATCTGGAGATAAGGGATCTTATTTCTGGTATTCTGAAGGTAGATCTTGTTTGTGGAAATGATAGGTGGAGATGAAAAACAGGACTGACTTTAAGGTAGATATTAAATAACTCTAGGAACAGGATTCATTTTCCTAATAATAGGAATCTAATGCTCTGAGGTACCCAAAACACCCACTCACAGTTCTAAATGGTACAAAGCATTCTTCTGGAGAGGTATCTAAAGACAAGACAAGATGACAATAATGTGCTGGACTTCAGTGCCAACATTTGGGTAAATAAATTATCTCCATTGACTATGTTAATTAGGTCTGCAGTGGAAGCGAGTTGGAGCTTGGACATCTTGTTCTAACCTAGACACCCTCATTACTACATTACAGGCACATAAATTTAGGTGATTGAATCTGAAGCTAGATCCCGCTTTCTTAGGGTAAAACAATAATTCCTAGAGGGTGAAAGCAGAATGAAGTGAATTGCACTCTACTTAACACATCTAGAAACACACAGAAAATTCAGAACTGAGTCAGGAATTGAACTGAGATTTCTACTTCTTTGACACTGTCACAAATCTACTCACTTATCTCCTAACATTTCAAGCACTGAGATTTAAAAAAAAAACATGTCATACTTTTTTTCAGGTACAAATGCACCTGGCATAGGCACAATCAGACTGGGACTTCCAACGCCATGTAAAATAGCTTGTCATGAAATTGTAAAGTCCTGGATTTTACTTGCCTTTACATTTTGAAAACTTCAACCACACTTCTCTTTTCTTTCTCCCCAGATCCAAAAATGATCAGAAAGAAATAACAGAAGAAGTTTCACCAGGCTTCTTCCACTGTAGGATTTTTTGCAAGGTCTATTGCAAAAACGTATCATGCTCTGAAATTTGACAAAGATATGACAAGGCTTAGGTATTCTGGGCATCTCCAAGCCAATAACATATTTTGAAATTATGTGACATGTGTTTCACTGAGATGTTTACTGAATGTCACAAAACGTGGCAAATCAAGTAACAAAATGCTGAGATAGATATGGATCAAATATATAAATAATTGAATGCTGGCTAGCATTTCACTGCATATCTCACTTCTGAGTAAAAGCAAAACAAACAAAAATAAACAGCAAAAAATCAACCATAAGGAAAATCAATAAACTAGAAAAAACATATCAAATGTATACATAAGCAAATAAAACTGGGCAAAGTCAGCTCTAGATTAAAATATAAGATTCAGTTACCAGAAATAGCAGGCGACCTTAGTAAGGTATTGGGGCAATCTCAATGTAATTTATCCTCACCAAAGTCTTGCTGAGCTGGACATGAGGCCCAAGTAGCTGCTCACTGCCTCCTGCCTGCATGAGGAAGATGAACATCTGACTTCTGATACTGCTGGGCCTTGCGGTGTGTGGTATCTTACCTTACCTTATCCACACATTAAGGTCATCACTACTTTCTTTACCATGCTGTCAAGAATGAAGCACTCAAGCACCATGTCAGTATCCTAGAGAAACTCTAAAAACAACCTGTTTTTCTGATGACACATCAGTGCATGGGCCAGCCATGTCTGCTGCTCCAACTTCATCCATTCCGTGCTTATTCTTCAGTCCTTGGCTTAATAGAAGGAAAGTAGGTGAAGAAAGATGCTAATAGTATGGGAATGCTAATTAACTTTTTCTGCCCTCAGACAGACAAAAAAACCCTATTATTATGTATAGTACATTGACCATTTTTTCAAAATAAATCTCTTATAATAAAGCATAAGTTCAGAACTGGTATATGCACATTATCTAAATGATATTTGTGGAGAAAGCTCATCAGTATAGTGTGGAGATATACGGTAATAGCATTGTTGGCACTATATCTGTTCCAACATTGAGTCCTTTGGGATAGATGTACAGATCATACACTTGTTATGAAGGATCTTCTTACAGATCCTTCTCTTGTCCTTTATTTCACAATCATCAAAAGAAAATTGAGAAGCTTTTTTTCAAATTTTGTTGTGCAATACTTTGATGAAAACATACCACTTTAATTCGGAGACACTTAGCTATTTACATGACTCCAAGAGATTGACTTTTGGGAAATATTTTAATTGTGGTAGGACTTGACCCTTTCTGATTACCAGCTCACTGCACTGCAGGACTTGCTTACTACCAGGTGCTTTGTCACACTGAGTAATGAAGCAGTCTGAAGTAACAAAAAGTATATATATTAATATAGATGGTTCTGATACAGAAGCATGGAGTTCACGTGCAGCCCTATTCTGAGTGGTCTGTGCAGATCAAGGGTTTCTGCAGATAATAGAGATACTTCCCTTAAAGCTTTCAAAGGTACTCTTGCTTTTCATAAACTGTACTTACTTTCCTTGTAAAAGTAGTGTGATCCAAGTCACTAATCTTAGGGTTTTTTTTATTCTTTTACATTGAGATAGTTTTACATTTACCTTGGTGGTGAATACGTAATAAATTGACAAAGAAACTCCAGTTCGAGTATTCTTTTTTTAAAAAATTGTTTTGTTTTGTTTTTTAAGATACCTGTTACTTGCAGGTAGCTGGAAGCAGCCATGAGTAATGAAGTTGCAACTTCAAAGGAATGAAAGACAAGGTAGTAACTAAAGGGCAACTTTCAGCCTCAATTCTTCAGTGAACTGAAAGCACCTTCCTGGACAAAAAAAATGGAAGGTGGATTCCTAAATCCTTACACATTTATGTGAAAAGTAACGATAAAACCTGACTCCATGATTAAACCATCCAAAAATCTCCACTGAAGGCTTTTGTTTTTGTTAGGTCCACATTTCATATAGAAAAGTATCTGCGCTGGAATGAAGAACCATGAGTTTATGAAGTGACTTATAATGAACACCCTGAGATTATGTATTTCCAGAGTAACGAGGTGCTGCAGAGCCCATTCTTCGACTCTTGGTAAACTGAGGGGTGGAGACCTCTGACATGGAGCCTCGTCCTGGTGTAAATGGTTATAGGCCCACAGGAAGATTGCATTAGCAGATCCTGTGCTCTAAGGTTTGTAAAAAATGTCTATCCCACATCAGCTTTGACTAACCACAACAGTCAGCCTAAGTAGAATTCCACTATTGACTTTGTAAATGTCGTTACATGCAAAATTGGTTACATTCCTATATCCTCCACTGACATTTATATGTATTACTTGACAAAAACGTCATGTGGACTAGGATTTACTTCACTTCAAATAGCAAATCTCTTGCCACTGAATTTTTATTAGACCACATTAATGCATAGGTGTTAATCATAGCTAATTTGATTATGAGAATCTTGGAGGAAAGAGGGAGGAAAGGCACGAAAATGATGTAACTTTCATGATTTCAAAAGCTGTCAAATTTCTATCTTCTCTGTTGCCATTTATATCCAAGATAGATAAACTATTCAATGCAAGTAAAATGTTAAACTTGACTAATCTAAGTGATTGACTATGGAAGATTTTTTTCCTGATTTGTCTATTAAAAAATAATGTTGCAGAGCAAAATGCATTTAAAAAGAGTCCACAGAAAAAGGAAACAAGAAAATATTTCACATTTCATTAGTTTCTGGTAGGATCTTTGTTATGGACAGGTCTGGACAGGGTTGGTGAGAAGAAAAAAAAAATAGAAGTCCAAAAGGCATCAAAGGTTTTTTAATTGAGATTGGAAGCATTCCAACTTTGACTTTCAAAAAAGGCTTTGATTTATAGTAGTTTGTGTTGGGCTCATGTTGTGCCTGCCAAAAATCCAAACTAGATCAGAGCTTTTTTTGAAATAAACACAAGCCTAATCTGATGTAGGTATTTCAAAACTCCCACTGCTTTAGTTGTAACATCATCTGTTACTGAATGATTTATAAATCATCTCTCCATGGGCAAATTTCTACAAGGCTGAGGGTGATATATTTTAACTTTGGGACATAAGGAAAAATTTATCCGTATTACAATTAATGGAGACCCTCCACTGTTTTTATCTGTGGTCTTTGTGGAATAGATCATGTCTGGTTTCCTGTATTTCAGAAAATAGGAAAAAATAGTATCATCTACAAGAGTATGATGTTCAGTTTTCCATTCCCTAGAACAGACAAAAACAATTTATTTTTCATATTTTAAAACTTTACATGACATCAGTTCTTTTTAAAAAAAAATTAGAAAACCCCACACTTTTGCTATTTTTGTTGTTATCTTTAAATAGAAAAGATTCATAATCAGGATTTTTTTATATATAACTAAAGTGTTTGCAAAGAGAGATAATTTCATATCAGTGAAGTAGGATTTGACTTAGCTCATTTTAGGTATCTAAAAACAACAGCCTTACTCTAGCGTCATGAGGATGAAACAACTTTGCTTTTTTATCCAAAGGGAAATGCTGAGAGTTTAGGTTGTAAGTCTGAGCCAGGGCCAATCACCTGTAACAGTGTCAAGGACAACTGTGCTGCCACGTCTGGCAGACACCGTCTGGGACCAAGGGCATCAGCAGAGATTGAATTGGTAGGGAATGAGGGTTGCATGACAGTTGGGCTGAACAAGGGGCTGCAAAGATAGAGCTAGAGCATAGCAGGCATTAGTTTTTCTTTCTTCTTTCAAGAAAGAAGAATAATAAATATCAACCCTAAATATCAACCCCAACTTATTTTCCCAAATTTCAACATCGATATTCAGCTACTAACTCCTAGCTTCAGCGTGACAGAAATACAAGGTTAGCCAAGGGACTAAATGTTGCGGCATAAAAATTTTGGTGAAAGGAAAAAGATGAAGTAAAAACAGAACATTTTACAAACTGACAAAACAAAACACAGGTTATCATTTTGAGATTACAGCAAAAGCAAAAGAAAAAAGCCATAAACTCTAAATATTTCACATCAATCTTTTAAAATGATTTCAAATAAAGTTGTTAACCTTTTACAATCTATATTTTTCTATCCTTATGCATACTTCCAATTTGTTTCCAAAGAAAACCTCTTTTAATTCACATGCAACATTTCATATCACTTTGAAATTAGGTTTGATATGGTCAGTGAAGGCATTTAATTTTCCAAAAGTATTACATAAATCAAATTTATATAATGGTACAGGGTTCTTCTCCAATATGTGATTGGCCCCAGGGAATCAGGATGATGAGACTGGGCTTTTGCTATGGAGATCCTGAAAGATGGCTTAATCTGGCCCCATGGGATGATGTGGTTGAAATTTAGCAGTAGGAAAATGGAGGAAGATTTCTCATAAAGCCTCTCAATTGCTTAAAAGAAAGAAAAAAAAGCCATATCCTTAAAATAAAAATGTCAGTTCACACTTCAGCATTTCACTACTTTACCTGTTTATTTTCTTTCTTTGTCTCATTTTGCAATAAAAGTGTTTCTATTACCAAACATGTGCCAGGCAGTCAGACAGACTCAGATATCAGATATTCCATATTGGAAAGAGTTAATCATCCATTCCCTAATAGGAAGATAAACCCAATACTGAAACTCAGTAAATCCAAATAAAAGATAAATCCAAATACTGAACTCCTAATCAGTTTGGGTCAAGTGACAGAGATGCTGGGCTTTATTTTAATATGTTCATCTGATAAAATGCTGCAGTTTATTTTATGTCTTCTGGGAGAGGTACAGATATTGCTTCGACTTTGGATGCATCCTTTCTTGCTTGTACAGATCAGCCTTCCACTGTATCAGGGTGATGTTACGGGATGTGGCAATTTATAATTGGAAAAGGCAGCCTGGAGATCTTTTAAAAGCTTTGGCTTTTTTCTGAATACCGTGGAATTTCATTTATTATTATTATTATGACTATGAAAAGAGGATTTGCCCAAGGGCAGTTTTGAGGCTCCTTAAAGATGATTTTCCTCTGCCAAAGGTTGCCAAGATTTCAAATTTCTCTGTCAAGAGACTTGAGCTGTTTGGTGGGAGGTGGCTGGAGCGAGTATGAACATTCACAGCCCTGGGAAGCAGACCTCAAACATTGCTAATTCTCTTTGAGGCCCTTTTTATCTCCCTGGAGGGCAGGGCAGCTGTCACAAATTGTAGCCCACCAAATATCCCTCAGTGCTGCTTCTGTGTTTGCCTTTTCACAGCACAAGGAAGGAGCCGGCAGCACAGTCGTCTAAACAAGGACTATCCTGTCTGATGTGTTTCTGCAAAGCAGCCCAAGAGAGTCTGGAAGGGGAAATTTCACATGAATGTGGCAACATACTAAGCTGGGAATGAAGACTGCCTGATAAAAATGGGTAAACTTTATAACTAAGGAAGGTAGAGGAGGATAGATCTGTTTTTCCTAGACTGGCTTGGGAGGTGGGAGGGAGAGGGAATGCAGACCATTTGACAAGTAGGATGTCATCACAATGTTTCCATGTCCAAAAACACACTACAACAATAGAAAACCTCTTTTAACTACAAATAACTACTTTCTTAACTACTTTCTTTTTAGAAAGAAATAAGGTTCTGTGCACCTACTTGTTCAGTATGTCCCCCATCCATGATGACCCTGTTCTTGTCTACTAGTTCCTTCTATTCTTGCTTCTTAATGCTGTAGAGTAGAGCTACAGGGTTTCCTCAGTAATGGGATCCAGAACCTGGATGTGGTTTTATTTCCTTTCCTGAAAACTTCTCAGACAGTTATTAGCATAAACCTTAGCTCTTCCTCGTGTGGGGACCTTCATCTCTGGAGAAGGGTCTGAGAGCCAGAGTGGAGCTGCCCAGGGTGCTCACGAAGAGCAAAGGTAAGAGGGATTTCAATGCACCATTCAACATACGTACCCTGATAACCTTAATTAACGTATGAACCCTGACAACGCAAGTCACCAAGAGACTCCACTGACTAATTGAGCTGAGCTTCTCACTGAGGTCCTTTTTCTCAATTCCTGCATATATTTGATTTGCCTATGGTGACTAGTGCCTTTCAGCTTTTAAATGGAGGGAAAGTTTCTTAAAACAGTTTCTATTATCAGTCTATAACTTCCTTTGATGTTTCTCTATGGAAGCAAAAAAACCTCAATCTATTCAAATTTCTCTTCCTTCAAGAAAAATCCATTGTTTTCAAAATGATTCTTTTTGAGTTGTCAGGAAATGTCCATTTTTTTGCTTTCTTACGCTATCAAAATATTAGCTTTTTTAAGAGCTGTGACCTGTAGATACAGTTAATGTTCTTAAGTTCTGTGAACTTTAAATAATTAATATTCTTAAGGCAACCTGACAGAAAAGGAAAGGCCTGAGCTATAGACCCCTGCCAAAGCTACATGTCTCCGTTTTGTCTATTTTTCCCTACTGTCAGTATTTTCCATTTGTAGACTACTTCATACCTGCGGGGTGAATTCCACCATTTTCTTCTGCATCTGTTCAGCGTGCTCCCAGTGGTGCCCTCAGTACAAAACTATGGAAATACAACTAACATAAAGACAATTACTGACAGAATTAAGTAACATTTTCATTGCAAAAGTCTACATTTTCTCTCTTTCTATCTTTTAAAATGAGAGAAAACAGGAAAGTGGAAATCACGAATGTATTCTCTGCTGAAACATAAATAAAAAGAAGAAAAGGCATGGAGGGAAATGTATGAAAAAAAGAGCAAGTACAACCTTTTTCAATGAGAGAAAACAAAATGAGAAACTGCATGCCAGTAGTTTATTAAAAACTGAAAACTGCCATGAACTTTTCTAAAAGACAGATGAAATTCTCCTCTCCCCCTTTTTTTTCTCCCACCAAAGATATCTACATGAAGTAACTCTCCTCTTTCATCCTCTTCTCCCTGTACACGAATAGAGAGACGCGGGCTGTGGCCCTCCTACATTGTAAGCCCTTCAAAAGATTCCTGGTTGATGAGCATAAGAGAAAAAAAGGTTGAATCAGGGCTGGGAATGACTCATCGGTCTACAGAAGTCCTTGTGATGAGTCACTTTGATGCAAGTTTTAGCATAATTAAATCTGAAGCCTCAAGGTGTAAGTTTGGGGATATGGGATATTATCTTGCCACTATAAAGAGTTTCCATCTTCACATAAGAATCTGCTGGAGGTGAATTGTCCACGAGTATTCTCCAGAATGGTGCTGTGTACCCAGCTGTGGCCAATACTCTATGCCGAACATGGAGTGAAAACATCATACAAATCCAAGGAAAGGCATATCCCACTGCAGCTTCATTAAAGTGCTATGAGAAAGTGATAGGGACAGAAATGGCTGCAAAAGAGTTCTGAAGGAAAAAGACTGAAAAATAGAGGTATAAAACAATCCAGAATTAATTCCTTGAGCTTCTTTTAAGATTTCTTGATTATCTGTTCTCCCTGTCTCACCTTCTGTTTGATTTTAAACTTTTGTGAAACATGTGCCTTTTCTTGTTTTTCAGGGAAGAAGGGATGGAAGCAGGGAGGAGCAAGGAAAATAATAATAATAAAAAACTCATATATATTTATCACATCAGAAGAGGCCTCACTCAGTCAAAGGTTTTCAAATGCATTCAGTTCCACAAGCTGGCATTCCTCCTTAGATAGGATCCATCCCAGGCTGAAATTCACACATGGGACTCCCTCTTTACCTTCAACCAGCTATTTTCTGTGGATCTACAGGGACATCCAGGTCTGGAGGTGCCCGTGAGAGATGTGGAGGTCCATGAGGCTGCCTGGCTGCCTCCCCATCAGCTGGCAGGGAGCACGTGACTTTATATCAAAACCACGTGTGGAGAATTTGAGTGAAGGATCAAATACAGCTTTTACATAGAAATTCAAATGTTTCAGTATCTCTGCTTAATCACCTTTTAATCTACAACACAGTATAGGGTCTACCCCTGAAGGAAGAGTCTCCTCCCATTGTATTCTTTATTTCTCATAGTCCCTCATTCTTTCTCTTCTAATTTTCTGTTTGCATTTTCTCTCTCCTTCCATATGTCTTTCCTTCCCTGAAGGAACTCCTACCTTATTCTTCCCCATAAACCCATGCTAGTCTCCCTATTGAAATGATCAAGAGTAGAAGAGATCTAGGCAAAATGCAGAAAACATGCTGTTTCTGAATATCATTCTATTTGTGGTGGTGTTTTTTGGCTGTGGAAGAGAGAAAAAAAAAGGGGGGGGAGTGGGAATTTATCACAGAAGTAATCTAGAGTAGCTATATTATTTTTCTTGTTGAAATAAAAACAAGCAAAACAGCAAAGTAGGAAATATCATTTAATTTTACATGATATGGTTCAATTGACCCTAAAGAAATTGCTCCTTTGCAGACACAGGGGAAAGAAAGGAATAAAAAAGGGCAAAGTTATGAAGTAAATGCTCCCTGTACCTCCAGAGCAGAATGAGAAGAAGAACAAGAAGGAGAATCAGTACTGTCCTTTTTATGTAGATTCAAATCCTTGGCATGATCAGAGTATATATATATGTTGTTCCACACTCTCAACCTCCAAAACAGGTTGGCCACATGCAAACATGGCCAAATTCAGGCTTGAAGATCTCCTCAGATTCAAAAACACTTGCTTGGATTAGGATATAATTTCAGGCATTTATGCCAAATTCTAGTTGCATCTTAGATAATCAAGTAATGTCATGGATATAGCATTTGGTCTCTTACATTTCACCACCTTCCAGGTTTCTCCATCTTTGAGATATTTAACAGACCAGGTGAGCTAGAGGGGCAGAAATGAAGAAAAGCCACTCTGGTGGTTGTTCCCTGGAAAATCATTGAAGTGGCATTTGAGCTATGACTAATTTATTTAGTATTCAGGATTTAGTGAATTCTTTTGTCACATCACCCATCATAAATAAAAAGGGGGGAAAAAAGCAGAAACCTGTTTAATGCCTCAGGCTTGTTTTAGTTTGTTGTTCAGGTCAGTTCATTTCAATGCTTAATTTTTAATGGTTCATTTAACGTAGCTGTATAGACTAGAAAATATTTTCATTAAAAACCTTGCTTTTTGGGGTCAATTTCTATCCCCTCAAAACATTTTAAGTCTCAGGT
Source organism: Tinamus guttatus (assembly GCF_059628265.1). Lineage (NCBI taxonomy): Eukaryota > Metazoa > Chordata > Aves > Tinamiformes > Tinamidae > Tinamus > Tinamus guttatus. Next base: position 516,161 of record NW_028288589.1, read on the forward strand.
GACAGACTAAAACAGCAGCCAGAGATGGTCTGGTTGTTTAGACATGTGAAAGGGCCTCAGCAGACTGAATTTTGATCTTTCCTCCCGATTCTTTTTGTGACTTTGTGTAAAACACTTAAGGTTGCATCTCCAAAGCTTTTTGAACATGAGTGACTTAACTCATATAATTCTCATGTTTGCCAGTCTACCCTGTCTGTGAAAGAGGGAAAGTGGGAAGCAGAGGGCCACCACCTCCTGTAAACATTCATCTTCAGATAGGACAATCTCCCCCAGGATTGTCCTCTGCTGACAGTATAGGGGACCTTAATGATCACACACCTCCAAAGGCTCTTAATTAAGCATGCCTTACTCCACATTCAGAAAGGATTCATCAGTTGAGTACTAGGACTTGAATGATCAGGCAGGCCACTTTCACAAAGAAGGCAAGAAAGTTCTTAATGCAATAGGAATAGGAAACTCTATTCTTTTCCCTCAGAGAATTGCACTGTTGTGTGGTTGCCCTCATGAAGGCAGAAGAAGGCAAGTTCTCCTCTTGGCCTTAGTTCCCTACCACCACAAGAAACGGAATTTATTCTACTACAGGTTCAATATATATAATTATTTCAAAAAAGCCAGCTGAAAGAAATTCATAGCTTATTGGTAGGGGAAGGAAGGATATAAAAAACATTCAATAATTTTATGCTGATTTACCTGAAGCGAGAATCTTAACTTCTTGTCTAATCAGGGATGCCTTATTATCAATTGTCCAAACTCAAACAAGAAGCAGTGGCTCAAGGAGCTTAAATGCTTGAAGCACAAGTAGTCACTTTGTTCGGGTAGGGACAGTACCATTCCTCCTCCAATGCCTTTTGTCCCCACTCCTCTGTACCTTTCTCTTTCCCAAAATAGCTATATCACAGAGAAAATTTCCACTAGCAATTTCATAACTGCCCAAGACTAACATCTACAGGAGGGATACATAATCTAGCACTTTTTAATAAAGTTTAGACCAAGATAGTTAAGAATTGGAGCTTAAGTGTTTGTTTTATAGAATAAGCTATTAATTCAAGGTGTTACAAGCTTTTCATCTTTGCAACTTTTACACTTTTTTTCTTCTGAAACAAACCCTGTCATTCAGACCAAAAGCAGAGGCCCAACTTTGAAAAGAGAAATATATATTTTTTCTGCTACCAAGAGCATTACAACATCAGGATTTGCACACATGCAGGCACTCAGAGGGAGAATATCCTTGTTAGTTTATGTTAACGAGGTAGGTTTCACAGATCTTATGGCCTGCCTCTACCCATGAGCAAGCTCCTCTGATTACCAATTTTAACAATCTTGAGCATTTAAAAAAATCATTAGAAATCCTACTATTCATTTTATATTCCTCAAAGTTTCAGAGCCCTTAGGTTTCATATTTTCATCAAAATCTCCTTCTTTGGAGATCTTCAAAACCCACTTGGATGCAGTCCTGTGCCACGTGCTCTAGGTGACTCTGCATGTACAGGGGAGGTTGGACAACATGATCTCTAAAGGTCCCTTCCAACCTTAATGATTCTATGATTCTATGTGTATTTCACCTTACCTAGTGGCTAGTGGCTAATCATTACAAAAAAAAAAAAAAAAAAAAAAAGCCTGAAATTCTTGCATACCTATGTCTAGGAAGAGCTACTCTAAGAAAAATATTCCAAAATATTGTGAGACTCATGGCACTATTGTAAGATCCCTTAACATTTTATAGGCTTGTATTATGATCCTGCAAAGGAGAAGATGGGTAAAACTAGCTAGACTTGGGATCCCATTTTCTTTTCTCTTGGAAAACAGTAGTTTAACCTGTGTGAACTCTGCACTATTCCTGCCTGCAAGGTGGAAATAATATTGCTCCACGGATAAGGAACTGGGAAGCTCTACTCATGAGAGCTGAATTCTCCTTATTCCTATCTCTAGCACTTACATGTTGTCCAGTCTTACCAAACCCTCTGATGTTTCATTTCCCTGTCAACTTTGCTTGTCTTATTTAAGTAGACTGTATGCCTTTGAGGGCAGAGTTACACATTCAGACCCTTATTCTTGCAAGACCCAGCAAAATGACACTTTAGTTACATACCTACTGCTTTCCCTAAAATGCAAAGCACTTTAAAACCCCGCTGAGGAAAAGTGATCTATGTGAAGCAGAGCATCAACACTGTAGCGAGATCTATACACAGTCTAACATATACAAACAGGCTGATTGCACTGCCTTGAAGGGAAGTCATGAGCCTGCTCAGAAATGCGGAGCGTAGAGCTACACACTGAGGCAGCGAGCTCAAGTTCGCTCCCAAAATCAAGAATCCATCTTTAACCATAAATGCAAGAAAATGTTTGTTTTGCAGGTTTATTAGCCACTCTCAGCTTGGGAAGGAGGTATTTAGCTTGTCCCTAAAATGCGCTCCCTGGATTTAATAACTTCTGCTGGAACACATTGTCCTTTTAGACTGATCCTCCGCTTTCCCTTTGCAGGAACATTATTTTTGCTGGTGGCTTCCTCTGTGACTGTAGGAGATGGCCAACCACCACGGTGGGGCTGAACGTCAAGGCTGCCCGCAGGGAGGCATCATCTCTTCCAGGAGAGACGCAGCGGGAGCCGGGGAGAGAGGAACGAGGCAGCGTGGCCGCCGGGCCTCGCTTCCATTAAGCTGTGTGTCACTTTGGAAACTTTACATGCGAGGCTGTGTGAAGCGTTCTGCCACCGCTCACTGCCCGGGGCTAGCCCACGGTCCCTATCTTGTCACCGGTTTCCCAGAAAACCTCTCTGAGAATTAGTTGCATATGTTGGGCAGGCTAAACATTTGAGGAAATTTTTATTTTTATTTTTTGGGCTTTTTTTTTTTTGAGGGGAGGCCATAAAACATTGCAGAACTTAATCAAATATTTAGCAGCACAAGATAAAAGAATGATAAGGATGAGATGTTTTTTTCTCATATCACAAAGAAAAGCCCCCTCTGTAAGATCTTAAGTGACTTTGTAAAAGAAAACTCAGAAGCGACTGTAAGAATGTTTCTGCATCTGTATTTCACCTCACTTAAATGCACAGAAAAAAATATGAGTCACAACTATCAATTATCAACTATCAACTTATGTTCAAAAACAGTGAAAAAAGCTCTGTATTGTATTCACAGATAGGGTCAAGCATCTGTGATTGATTTGAAAAAAAAATCTATACTTTTGTAATACGTGATCAACTAAGAATAGTTGCACTTCTGCTTTGTATGGGTCTAAGTTTAGGGTTTTTTTTTGTCCTGGAAAAACTCAAAGGTGTTTCTTCACTTCTTACCTCTCATCCTGTTTCTAGTTTAGAAGTTTAGGTTTTAAGTTAGAAAGGAATGTATTTTTGTTATCAGCTATTTGTTTCCAAGCCTTGTACAGGAGAGTAGTGATCGGGATCCACCTCCTAGATAATGTCCATATAATAAGGAACCCAACCTCACTGTGAGTCTCTGAGACTCTTTCCAGAAAAAGAGCCTTGAACTCCCAAACTGAACTTCATGAAGTGATCAAGGTCAAGTATCAAGGTTCACACTACACATCACCATCTGCCCTCCCCTATTTTGCCTGCCCTGCCATTAAGCCCATGACAATCCAAAAGTCAGAAGAAATAGGAAGAAGTCAAGGATATGCTTGTGCATTTGGAGCAGAGACCTGAGACCTAAGAGTGCTGGAGCTGGTCCAGGTGCTCACTCAGACAAGAACAGCAGATGCATCTATGCAAAATAAGTTATTTATGTCTCAGCAGATCACAGAAATTTAGGTGTGTGACCAAGATCTTTGCAGAGGAGGGGTCTGATATGGGCTCACTTCATGTTTCTTAATAAATAACTCTCTGATCTACTCTTCTTCATTTTCCTTGCATGATAATAACCAGTTAGTATTTATGGATCACACGGATAACAACTTTTACTCTGATTATAAACCTCAGGGTGCAAGCTATATCTCTGATCTCTGTCTTATATCTCACAAAATATGCTGTATGTATTTAATAAACAAATACTAAAGCTGGCGAAAACAAAGCAAAAGCACTTTTTTTCCCTTCCTCTTTTGCAGTATCACTATTTCAAAAGCTCTTTGGCTGCTTTTCTCAGAAAAGTAAACTTTTTTTTTCCTTTGAGTTGCTATTTAGATATTGTACACCAGTCCTTTATATTTTCCCGTCCTCAAGCTTCTGCTTTCAGCTGCAAAGCAGCAAAGGAAAGGAAAAGGGGCAGAATGAAGCCTGCCAGTTTACTAGCTAAATGTTTTCCAAACAGACCATTTATGCACTGAACATAATTTTCCTTCTTCCTGACAGTACTAATGCAACTTATTCAAACTCATAGACCTGCCTCCGGCTCCCCATCATGTTCACAAAAGACCTGGAGGAATAGGAAGGCATTGTACAATAAGTTTGAGGACAACACCTTTACACCTTGCCTGTGATTGAGCTTTGCAGTGCTTCTTTTTGGAGGGCTGCTTTAGGGGCAGCCTTAGCTCCAGGTTCACACCATGAATAATGTAGTGGGTGTCATTGACTGGTAATGCCCTGATCTCCTGGTCTTTAAGGTCAGGTCTACACTAGCAAATGCAACAGGCTAGGGATTGTTCTGCATGGACTTGCAGCAGGGTCAGTCTCATACCCTCACATACAGCTAAATTCTCAGTCTCCAAAACAGGCCGGCTGCCCCCAGCCTGCCTCTTGGGAATGGTCTATGTGCTGTGCTGACCACAATCTGTGCTCTGGTTCTGCTCACAGCCTCACAGTACAGAAGATCAGACACAAAGCCTGTGCCCTGGCCTTGTTTATGCAATAATCATAGACTAGAAGACTCATGAAGATTGTTTTTAAGGCAAAGGAGAACAGAGGTCTCCAATGGGGGATTCGTTCCTCCTGTCTTAAATTGCTATTTTAGGACGAGGTATCTGAGGCAAAATATCCTCATATCTAAACCTCTTTTTCTGATTCTCCATTTATCAGCTAGTCTAACACAGGGCTAGTACAGCCCACATTTTAGACATCTAACATCGAATTAAATGAGTCTTGCCTCAAAAATCTGTCCTGTCCCAAGACATTGAATATGGTATGCCAAGTTTTTGCAATCAGGTAGTGATTATGTATGAACTACAAAGAAGATGTACACAGAATAAAAAAGACTACTCCAACTTATTTGATTGAAAATATCAAACATTTACAAATATCTCAGCCTGGCTCCTACCTGCAAATATAGGGGAACTGCCGATCTTTATGGAGAAAGCTCATCATGAATGTCAGAAGTTAATATGTGAAGAAGTTTCCTATGTGTTTGTGCCATTGTCTAAGTGAAAGATCTTTTCTTCTGAGGAAAGTGTCAAGGTGTACTATATTTTCCTGTCATAGAAAAATTAATGGAAAAATCTAAAATAGGAGTCAAACCCAGATGGGCTTGCACTTCATTGTGTCTCAGGCATTTACTGGATCTGAGAAAAGGAGAATGTCTGAAAGAAGAAAAACAAAGTCTAAACAGAGATCCATAGAATCATAAAATCATAGAATGGTTAAGGTTGGAAGGGACCTCTAGAGGTCATCTAGTCCAACCCCCTGCACACACAGGGTCACCTAGAGCATGTGGCACAGGACTGCATCCAAGCGGGTTTGGAAGATCTCCAGAGAAGGAGACTCTACAACCTCTCTGGGCAGCCTGTTCCAGTGCTCTGGCACCCTCACTGTTAAGAATTTTTTCCTTAAGTTCATGTGGAACTTTTGATGCTTCTGTTTCCAGCCATTTCCTCTAGCTCTGTCAGTGGCCACCAGTGAAAAGAGGCCAGCACCATCCTCCTCACTGCCTCCCTTGAGGTACTTATAGACACTGCTCAGGTCCCTTCTCTGCCTTCTCTTCTCCAGGCTGAACAGGCCCAGCTCCCTCAGCCTCTCCTCATAGGGCAGATGTTCCAGGCCCCCGATCATCGTTGTAGCCCTGCGCTGGACTCTCTCCAGCAGCTCCACATCCCTCTTGTACTGTGGAACCCAGAACTGGACACAATACTCCAACTGTGGCCTCCACCATCATGGAAATGCCCCCACCATTTTTTTCCAACATGGAAAAAAAAATAAAAAAGAAGTCTGGCATGGAGTCTGCCACTTAGAAAGAGACAGAAAAACTAGAAATTGCTATAAAACTCTGAGAATTCCTAAAAGAATATGGAAGATGTGTCAAAGGTACAGATATATCTGAACCATGACATGCAGATATGGGGTTATAAACTTTGTGGAAAGTTTTATTTTTACAATTATAAGCTATGAATAAAAATGGCACAAATAGTCTTAAGAAGACCTTATTTTTAATGATTTTCTTTTTTTTTCATGTGTCTGACTTTTTTTAATCTTGTATAAGAACAAGTTACCATTGAATTTGACTTTTTTCATGATTTATATTTTCAAAATGTATGAAAAACATCAGAATATTGTGTTGGGAATGTTTTTGTTTAACAAAAAGAGATCAATACTAAGGCTGAAAGTAGTAGGTAGATTTTTGTTGCTTCCACAGCCCTAATGGGAACTAGAAACCCAATTGCTATTTGTATCTTAAAATTCTCTTCCAATCAGAAAAAAAAAAAAAGAAAGAAAAGAAAACAATATTGTGAACTGCTAGACTCTTGTATTTCTTACTTGTGTTCTGCTTCTATTCCTTCTTACATGTTTTGCATGACATCCTCCTCAACCTTCCAGGAAATTATTATTTGTGTATTCTTAATGGAAAATCTATGTTTACATTCAGTGAAAGTCCTTCAAATTTTAATATTAAGCATTTAAGTATTAAGTAATGCATGTGGTTAAGATAATTTATTTACTTTATTTTTCTTTTATTTGGGGCCTTTGATCATCAGCATCTGAGCATTGGACATTCAAGTGATTTTTTAGAGGAAAAAAAAATACAGGTTTTCTGAGTCCTATTTGTTCTCTACCTAGACGACCTAGATAAAATTTTTACTATTTCCGGACATCACATTGCCTATGTATAAAAAGAAAGGAGTGGCCCAGACCTTCTTCATAAAGAACTTTGAAATCCATTAAGTACCAGCAGTAGAAATGTCATTACACTATAAGGCAGTCTGCTGAACTCACGCTACCAAGGAGGAAAGCAAAGGCTCGCTCATTGAAATCCTAACTGCTCTTTAACTAGAGAGAATAATTGTTACAACAAATAATGCCCCGCTGTGTTCCCATTATCTCTTCCTTTCATCAATTCTTTAATTTTACAAGGTGGGGATTGCAAGCCACTTATCTCCTAAAGAGAGAGATCAGAAAGATTTTAAGTTGTTGAAGGTGTCATTGAGTTGCTTGCAAGATAAGGAGTGAGGTTATGAAAATCTATAGATGCAGTCAAGTTTCCCATTGAAAAGGTGTTTTGCCCTTCTTTTTGAGAAGCAGCTGGATACTGTATATTACACAAGCTCATGTGCAAAGAAAAAGGTATGGAAATTAATTTTCTCTCTGGCTATGATAAACTATCAGGGGAAATTCATAGCAAATCTGTCTACTATAGATAGTCTTGTGACAGAGCCATTACAGAAAAATAAATAGTGGTATTGGTCAAAAGAATGTCAAGATGCTTTCAAGTTGGTTAAACAGACACTTACATCCTCCAGGGTTTTAATGCACTTTGTCCCGTCCCTGCCAATCTGTTAAACTACTGATGCTTCACTGTATGAGGTCAGGAGTGGTGATTTCTCACATAATGCCAAATAGCCCAGGAACGCCTGTAGCATTTGCATTGCAAACGCCTCCTAAAGAGGAAAGGAAATGCACAGACTCGCTGAAAGGAAGAGGCAGCGAGGAAGTCTTAAAGATTGCAAGGGAAGGCATTGCCACTGTTTCCATTGCAACAAAACTCAGAAAAAAAAAAAAAAAAGGTCACCTGACAGAAATGTTTTGGAGACGCAGTAAGTGGGTTCTAGTAACTTTGACTTTAATAATTTCATACTCGTTAGGGGGAAAAAAAAAAGAAGATTAAAATTCAACAGAGAATGTTGGAGAACCACCATTTGCTATGGTTTCAAACAACTTTGTATGAAACCACAACCTCATCCTCAGGTTTTGTACATACCTGAGCTTGATGCAGTGAAACATCATCAACTCAGCCCTCTAGATTTAAAATAAATGATTCTTAAAACTTGAGATAAATAATACAGTTCAGAGTCAGCAGTCAAGGCTCCAGAAGAGCTGTAAGGTCACTAAACACAAGTTTGACCATCCATACTGTTAAATTTCCAGCAAGGTTACAGGCACAGAGTTTGTCCAGGATATCTAGCACACACTGAAACAATTTCCAGGCCCTGAATAGGACTTCACGTATGTCAATGAACATTCCCGAAATGTACCTTAGATTTAGATGGCTGCTTTTAAAATAGCAGGTGGTTGTGAAGACTTCAGCAGCCTTAATTTAGATAGACTTGATCTGTCTGGAGTGTCCCTTAGGTTTTTTGGCAAAGTTTGGGTTGGTTATCCCGACAGCAGCTTCCTCTGTTCCCCAGTAATGGGATCTTCTGGAATTTTGTGTTGCATTTTGCAAAATCTTTAAGTTTAACTCATGACTGATTTCTGTGCTTCTCATTTACTACCTACATGTTCCTTCTTGTCCTCTGGTGCTAGAATTTACTGTATCAAGATACAAAAATAAAATAGTTGAATTTACATTCCCTTATATTTTAATTCAAAATTTATTAAAATTTAAAAACAAAGTCAGCTAGTGACTTATTTGACTTTCTAATTAGAATAGTGGTCTACAGATCCCACACCAAGCTCTCTTCCTGTTAAGATCCCAAGGTCTTAAGATAAGACTTCAATATGGACTTCAATATAATGGAAGGGACTTCAATAAGTGTCTATTCTAATCTGTTCAAAACACAGTTTATGAGGTCACATCAGGTTTTTCAGGGTATTACGCATTTAAATTTTGAAATTTCCCAAGAATGCATAATTCACAACCCCTTTGTGCACTCTTCTCAATGTCTGACTGTCATTATGGTGATTATTTTTTTCCTTATATCTAGTCTGAACCTCTTTTGTTTGAGGTAATCCTTGTTGTCTCTTATCCTCTCACCATGCGCCAATGTGAAGAGCCTGGCTATGTCTTTACAATAATCTCCTTGCAGGTGCTGGAGGCTTCTATTAGGTTCACCTAAAGTCACCCCCTTTGTCAGCTGAGCAATTCTAAGTCCTGCAACCTCTCCCCACTCGGGGATAATCCCTTCCTTTAATGTACTGATTCTACTGTTCATATAACCAAGGATGCTGTGGGTCTTCTTTGCTGCTTGTGCCCAACTTGTGCGCACCAAGATCCTCAAGACCTTGTCCATAGAGCTGCTCCCAAAACAGTCAGTCCCCAGACTTTATCTCTGCAAGAGTTTCTTCCTTTCTAAGCTCAGGACATGGGATTTGCTCTCAGTGAACTTCACCAGGTTCCCATCAACCCTTTCCTACAGACTGGTTGGGTCCCTCTAGATGGTAACCCAGCCCCCAAGTGTGTTGATCAGACCCCCAGTCTGGTGTCATGTTCAAACTCAAAGACAATGCACTCCAACACCTCCTCCAGGTTACTGTCACAGCTTTTAAACAGGACAGGTCACAGGATAGTTCTCCCTGCTGCACTCCAGGAAGAGCACGAACCACTACTCTGAACCCCATGATCCCACTAGTTTTTTACCCATCTGGTTGTCCAGACATGTTTTGTCTTTGTCCAGCTAATTCTTTTCAGAGGTGGAAGTGTGCTTCCTTTTATGCAATTTGATAATATTTAAATTTAAAAAAAAAGAAATCAAAGAAGCAGCAACAACAAAAAAGATCCTCCTTTGGACACATCAGTCATATGTCTATACACTAGCAATAGCTATATATATATAGAGAGAGAGAGACAGTCTGAATCGAGCCAATACACGTAAGATAAGAAACAAATTTGGGGCACTTATTGACAGCGATTTTGAAAGTCTCAACTATAGCAAAAACATAATTATATAGGTTGCAAGTAGAGTACTTGACTCTAGATAATATCAAGTTGGCAGGGAGAAACTGTTCCGCCTGCCCAAGCTTGATGATAGACAGCTCAGCACATTGCTTAAATAGCTAGAAGCAATGCCAATTAAAGTGAAATTCTCCTGCTCTAACACTCTATTACAAACCTTGTAAACAGACTGGCAAATCAAGAAACAAACTTCACTGAAATATTATGGTGTGCAGGTTTCAGAGGAACTTTGGAGGAAATTCTTTAAACCTTCATTACAAAATGTACTAAGTACCACAGAGCATGAAAAATACTTTTTAGGCAGCTGGTTGTAAAAGAAAGGCAGCCAGGGGAAGTCTTATATGTTCATATGAAAGTCCAGAGCAAAAGGTTCAGATTGCTGGTTCCATTACAGAAATATCCCCAGCTCTATCAAAAAAGAGGGTTTCTAAAGGGAACTCTTTATTCGGTGTGTTGAGCTGGAAACACGAATTTGATATCTATGAAAGGCCAAAAGGGTTAGCAAGAAAACAGAGATAGAAAAAGGACAGAGGTAACCTTTCATAAAACACTTCTCTATCTGACACTGTTGAGTAGACTTGGCTGAATAATCCTCCTCAAATATTATTCATCTATGTGAATACAGACAGCTTTTCCTCCATCTCTGCCAAATAATGATTTGTAAATTAGTCTGATTTGCAAATAATCTACTAGCAATGTGGCAAATATTGGCCATCAACATTTAGGTGTTTGCAGATTGATTTTTTTCCCCCTAATTTCCCACCAAATGCAACTATAAAAGAAATTCAAATGGCTGGAGCAAAAATGATGTTGAAGTGTGTATTTTCTGGAAATACTGTGAAAAGGCAGTAACTTATGCAATAGAAGTAAATGGTCTGAGGCTTAAGAAGCACATTAAATGACTAGCAGCAGCAGAAGCAGAGGCTCTGGACATTACATACACAGACTCTAATGTCTCCTAGGAAGGCTGGGATCATTAGTCCTGGTTCACTGACTTGGACTTGGAGGTTCCTGATGAAAAGGACATAACACCAGGCTCAAGCTGAGACTAATGGGGAACAATACGCATCTGCAGACTCTGATGTTACTAATCCAGCTCCTGCTGAGGATGAACAATTGGAGCAAGGGAATATTCCTGAAGCACTGACAAACTGCAATTGAGGATTAGAAAACCCCCCTGAATGCCTGAATTTGTAATATGTCTCCAAGTTGCCATTATAAACAGCTGCACCATAAAGCAAAGGACTTTTTTTCAGTCTGGAGTATTTTACTATATATATATATATGTATATGTGTATATATATATATATACACACATATATACACACACACACACCAATGTTAGGATTTTTTTGGTAGTTGCTTCTCCATTTGAAACTATTAAATGAGGCTGTAAGTGTCAGCTGTATACGAGTAGAATGCTGATCTCTCAGTACAGCAGTTTTCAAGTCCAAAACAGATAATTTGGTGATATTTTATGTTAGTGCATCTTCCTATATCCCCTGTGTCTTCTGGAAGACTCAATGCAACAGAAGCAGACTGAAATAGCAAGATCCCACTGCCCAACGACTTCAGTGTTCAAAGAGCTACCTTACTGCAGTAGTAAATTAAGTTGTGGCAGATAGCACCAGCCCTGAAATGTGACTCTGCACCTTGATGGTATTGGAAAATCTCTCATGCATTTTTGGCTCAGGCTATTTCTCTCCCAGACAATCCCCAGATAGAGCTCAGGAATTAGCCCTGGTTAGCAGTCATTCTCAATTAGCAGATAGGTGGCACCCACCTGTTTTGGAGAGAATGAGAGGTCAATAATGTGAATGTAACCAGAGTATTTCAGTTAGTCTCTGGGCCAGAAAATGAGGCATGACAGTAGTTGGTTTACTTGTAAAAGCATGACCTAATTGCTGGAGTTAACACGTAGTGCAGTCGAAGAAACTGTGAAGTTTTTATAACATCGGTGGCATTGTCTGGAATCAAGTTAATTTGTATTTATGAACTCCTTGATTTCAACTGAGATAGAAGATATACTCAGGAACACATTACAGAGAGGACATTTTACTTCCCCCAAAACTAATATAGGATTTAGCCAAAGCTCACAGGACAAGCCTAGTTTTGTAATGAAGTTTGTAAACTATAGGTTTGTAAAAACCTATCATTTTTAAGGTGGTGTATGGACATTTGAGTAGTGAATTTATGCTTATGGACAAAAGACCTGCTTCTCTTAATTCACAAATAATTGATAATCATATACAAATAATTCAGATGGTTACTTCTCCTAATTTCACAAGTTAGACATGGGTTCTTGGAGGTCTATAGGGTATCTAAAAGTATAGGTTGAATGAATGTTGTCCAAGGATATAAGACTAATAAGACTTATCAGGATAGGTTTTCTAATAAGATTAATTTTTGAGGAAAAATCATGTGCTTTTGTCTTGTCATTTATTCTCAATATATGCCAGTTTTCAGTGAGCAAATACATTCCCTTGGCTGTGATGAAAATGCTCATCAAAGGCTCCTTACCAGCCAAAGCTCTAGTTTCCTCAAAGAGGCAATGAATAGATTCAATCTATTGATTCAGTTGAGCTGAGTTACAAGCTTGTAACAACATTTGCAGATTAATTTGTTTTTTCCTTCTTTCTCAGTCTTGGATTTGAAAATTTACACAGTTTGGAAGGAGTTTTTTTTTTTAATGGATAGAAAAAGTTGTTCATGCATATAGGTATACTGGCTTGCCCACACAACTCAGTGAGATCATAAATAGAAGAAAGCAAAAAAATCTGGCAAGTCCCAAATGCTTCATTATTTCAGTTTTATGTGATTCAAGTATATCTCCTAATTTGTCTTTACTTTTTGGATGAATGGATACTCTAGCACTTTCGTACAAATTGTCTCTTTGTTAGAAGACAAGGCAATATCGACTATGTCAACAGTGTAATCTCTGTCCTGGACCACGTTTGTTCTGTTTTATGACTTTTTCTCAAAAATGCTGCAGAATTCCAAAGACATCTTGTCACACTGGAATACAAAGTGTATTCCTTGGCAATCTTTACCAAAGAGATTTGAAAACTTAGAGACTGAGTCTAGAAATACTAAACACTATTATGTACATATTTGGTAAAAGTTAAATAAGATTGTTTCAGATTACAAATTCTACTTTGTGAATTTACAATTCAAAGATTGTAAATTCTACTTTGTAGTCTCTTAAAGGGACTTCATTCTTCCAAATATAGACCAGAATTAGTTTCCCCCTCTGCAGAATAGGGCTGTAGTTCATCTTTTTTAAAAAAAGGTGTCTGAAATAAATCAGTAACTAGCTTAGCTCAAAACATCTAATGCAAACACTTAGTTTCTCATAAAATGATAAAATTAAGGGAAAGGAATCCCACCTCCTCAACTCTGTGAGTTGACCTAGATTCTCAGTTGTATAAATGAATCTGTAACTCCTTTTAGAAGATACACCCATTTGTACATATTGAATACGTTGCCATTTTTTCCCCTTACACCAGTGACATCAAAAGGTAAAAAGCGTAGATCAAAGCTCATGCTGAAGATCAAAGATAGGAGCAAAAAGAAATTCAAGAGCCACTGTCAGTTTTATAAAATCATGGGTGGAAAAAGAACATCTCATTTTTCCTCCCTTTAACATCAGTGAGTGCTCAACTCTGAAAACTACCCATGAACAATCGAGGTTCAAATCTCTGCAAACTTTTTTCTTTCTTTTTTAATCTTGAGGGATTTTTGCTCGATTTTTCCAGATTTGTGCATTTTTATTTTTGAACCCAGGTTTTAGCATCTGCAATAATTTGTGGCTAAGAACCACACTCACATATGGTGAATAGGGACGTTTTTTCTTCATTTTGGACAAGCTACCTAGCAGTTACATTCCATGCCCCCTTGCGCTGGAAGAGAAAATGAACAACCACTTTTTACTGGCCACTCAAGATTTTTAGAGCTCTGTCATATCCTTCCTTAAATGTTTTCCGCTGTCCTCCCCACTCAGTTGAAATTGTTTTCTAAAAATGACCTGAAATTGCCATTCCCACACATTCTTCCTGTTCTTTGCTTGTCCTAGCAAAACAGCATGACCATTTGATTCTGAAAAATATCATAGAAGAAATCTTGGCAAAGTCCCATGAAAATGCATTAGATTTGGAATAAAAATTCTTTAATTATGTCATTTTTTTTCTGCTCTTTCTCTTTTCTATACGAATTGGAACTCAAGGCAAAGACACTGAACAAAATAAGTAGAAGATTTTAAAATCAAATGTATTTCAAATTACAGCAAGGAAAAGAAAAGTGTTAGAACCTTCATAATATTTTGCTTATAATATATCTACTCTAGCTTTTCATGTTTAAGAATTTCAGGTTCCAGAAACCCCTGATATACCAAAACGAGCCAAACAATCAATTAAATCAGCAATTTCTGTGAAATTAAGATAACAAGATTCTGGGTTGGCTGCTGAAACTGTTTAATATGATGTTAAGAAAAAACTGTTTTAAAGTTGATTATAATTTTTATTAATTATTAGGTAAATGTAGTTTGTTTCCCAGCATGGACAGCTTCTAATAAGATGATTATTGTGATTTTTGGGTAGGTACCTGAAGCAAACTTGTGTTTTTCTAAGGAGCAACATTGTACATTAGCTTTATTCTATCGGTATTCCTTCATCACTCTGCATCTAAAAAATGCTTCTTATGGTAGCAAAGACAGCTTGTGAATCTTAGATGTCATTTTTCACCTAGCAGCATTTATTTTTCTAGCAAATCAATATTCATGCTGATAATGAATTTCATAATATTTTAAATCATGGGATAATTCTTATTCATGAACAATGATATTGGTGAAGTAGGTTAAATTAATTTTCCTTTTTCTTTTGAAATTTGAAACTTTGGAAACTGGTAAATATTGTCAGAACATTTAAGATTTTAATAACAAAATGACTTGTCATTTAAAGGAAAAAGTTTAGAAATACTAAATTATAGTTTTGTTTTTAACTTCAAAATGAATTGTTCTCAGATTACTTAAATGAAACATTTCAAGTGACTCAACTTTTCATTATCAAAAATTTTGACAGATGGACATTTATGAGATTTTGTCATTTTATCTCACTTCAATACAAGCATTGTGTACACATGCATGTATACATATACACACATATATGCATATATATTTTATATATATATCTATACACATACACACATAAAATTATTTGCAGCCAACCCCCAAGATGCATTTTTGGAAACAGCATGAAGGAGAAAACAGAGAAAAAGTAACATTCACTTCTCATTTACCTCAAATTCCAAAGATTATTTTTCTGCGATATAACTTCATTGCAGTTTGGTTTTGTAATATTTGAGTTTGAAAACATGCAAACTGTAAAACTGTTGGATTCCATCAAAGTCACTAATATGATAAGATAGTTTCATTGAAAACCTGAACATACCTTTGAACTTTTTCCACTATCACATAATTTTCAAGTTCAGCATTAGTGCAGAAGTACTGTTTTTGCGTGACATAATACAAGTATTCACATAACTAAATAACCTTGCCCTACTTTGAACCTGAACCATGTAACACCCTGAAAACTGTGCACACCATGTAGTCCTTAATTATAATATTAAATGATGACAATGATGTGGACTGAGAACATTACTACTTGTAGAAGTCAGGGATATAATTGCAAACTTTCTTTTACTCACCTTCAGTTCCATTATGCCTGATCGTTTATATCTGATCCATTAAATATGAATGCTTTTGCTGTTGTCCTATCTATCTATAGAGTAATGAAAGTAATGAACATTTGCAAAATGGTAAAATCAGTATTAATCAGGCAAAAAGAAAAATTCCTGATTATTTGTGCTGCAATTCAGAGGCACCTAGACAGGTTGGAGAGCTGGGCAGAGAGGAACCTCACGAGGTTCAAGAAGGATAAGTGCAGAGTCCTGCGCCTGGGGAGGAATAACCCCAGGCACCAGTGCAGATTAGGTGCAGATTAGGTAGCAGTGCAGATTTGGGGTTGATCTCCTGCTTCAAGGCAGCTCCGTGGAGAGGGGTTTGAAAGTTTTAGTGGACAACAAGTTAACCATGTGCCTTTGTGGCCAAGAAGGCCAATAGGATCCTGGCCTGCACCAGGAGGAGCGTTGCCAGCAGGTTGAGGGAGGGGATTCCCCCCTCTAAGCTCCGCTGAGGCCACACCTGGAGTACTGGGTGCAGTTCTGGACCCCCCAGTACAAGAGGGGCATTGAGCTTCTAGAGGGGGTCTAGCATTGAGCGAAAGATGATTAAAGGACTGGAACTTCTATTTTACGAGGAAAGACTAAGTGAACTAGGCCTGTTTAGTGTGGAGAAGAGAAGACTGAAAGGAGATCTGAACAATATGTATAAGTACACGAGGGGTGTACGTGGGGAGGATGGGGCCAAACTCTTCTCTGTGATGGCCAGTGACAAGACAAGCGGTAATGGGTACAAGTTGAAACACAGGAAGTTCCATCTCCATATGAGGAAGAACAACTTTCCTGTGGGGGTGACAGAGCCCTGGCACAGGCTGCCCAGAGAGGTTGCAGAGTCTCCTTCTCTGGAGATCTTCCAAATCCGCTTGGATGCCACCCTGTGCCATGTGTTCTAAGTGTCCCTGATTGAGCAGGGGGCTGTTGGACTAGATGATCTCTAGAGATCTCTTCCAACCTTAATCATTCTATGATTCTGTGAATTCATTCATTTTAATCATTGTTATTTACCGGGAATAGTTCATAGGAGCAGTTTGGGGGGTAAGAAGCAAGATGCTACATTACTAATGGGATTGATTGAGTTGTTGTTCAGTGGTTCTGCTAGATTTGCAGTTTATATAATTAATGAGCTAGAGCAAGAAGATCTCAGGATGTAAACGTATACAATGCATTATTCTGAAAGAGTAAGATTAAAAAGGAAAAAAAAGTCCACTCACTGGAGTTTATCGGAGGGGTTAAGAGAACTAGTCTTTATAATTATGACTGATGAACTTTCGAATTGAGAGACATCTGTTTTTCTCAATCTAATCTCTAGTCTGTGATTTGTAGATTCAAAAATAATGTAGAATGATATACACTGTAAATTTAATTATTTTTCTATTTGTAGCGCAATAAATATCTTCCTCTTTCTAAATAAATTCCTCTTTCTAAATTGTCCTGTTTTAAGATTAACTAAATATATTTAACACAGCTATGATGATTTTAGAAAGCAAAATTTGGCTTCATGAAGAACTTGAGTCACAAGGGCAACTTTTACTTTATAACTGAAATTATAAAATACATAAAACTAAAGAATAAACATACCAAAGAACTGCATGAAATTGTAAAGAAACAAGCAGATTTTTGAACAATTTGGTAACATTCTGAAGAGATTATCCTTGCAAGAGGAAGACATTTAGCACTTTAGGATCATACTTTAGGATCTCACTTTTCTTGTGGAGCTTTTTTTTTTTTAAGAAATATTTTGTGGGTGATTTTTTCTTTCTTGTGTTGAAAAAAACTAACAGTGGTTAACATTTTTGGTTGGTATTTCTTTGACTTAAAAACAGTATTTTCAATCTTTTATTTGCTGAAAAATAATTTAGAATTTCTATGTGAACATTTTTGATCAAATGACAATATCCAGTTATAATTTTAGTTCTGTCAAAAACTTATTTAACACTTGAAAGAGGAGAAAATAATCAGCCTCCTTTATTTTAGCCCCCCTAAATCACTTTCCGTTTTTCTTGGATCAACTCAAAATCAAAAATTATTATGTAATCATAGAAGCTTGAGGGAAAAGACTTCTTTTGGAAACTGGGGTCATTCTGCCCTTCACATTTCTGTCATGTATACCAGGATTTAGAGATTGATTAGTTCTTGGCCACAGGTAAGTGAAATAAAACCAAAAGTCAACTTCATTAGAGATTTTACTCACTGCTTTCCCAGAACATGAAGCATTCTCTACCACACTGCCTTTTCACCACAGTGTCTATCAAGCTGTGGTCCATGGTAAATGTCCCTGTGGCTTCCTAATCTGGAGACATAGCAATGTCTAGAAACATTTGCTGAGAAGTAAGGCATATCAAAGCCCTTGGCACCAGTTAAAGTGTTTGCTCTCCTTGCTGCTTCCTTGAGGGAGGATTTATTTTGTGGTTGTTGTTCTTCTGGGTGCTTTAGACTCAAGGTTGAGTAAACTAGGTCACAGATTAAAAAACAAACAAACAAACAAACAAAAAAACCCTCTATCTTAATCCTGCCCAGTGTCCATTTGCAGTCTTGTGTCCTGCTCCAGCTTGTTGAGTTTGTGGTCTTATCTCTATTTGCTCAAAGCTCCTGAAAAGACTTTTCTGGGCGCTTTGGTTTTCCATTTTTCATGCCACTCTTCTTATTTTCATGTACATGCTTTTAGGTTTGTCAGATAGGTCCCCACCAAGCAGTCTCTGAACACATTTACATAATTTAAATACAAAATGCAAACATGCTGACTAATGTCTGCCTTAAATAGACTCTCTCAGGATAAGCTAGACATGTTCCTTATCACCAGCCCCTCAGGCAAAACCTGAGAACATAGATGAGCTTCACATGGTGCCCTGCAAGTCAATAGAGTTAAAGCTGCTTTGGGCCAAGTGGGGATGCTAACTCCAAAGTTTGGGGCCCTCTCTTGATGATGCTTAGGCTGAAACACCAGACTGACAAAACAAGGATGTTCTGGGAAAAGTCCCTATTTAAGAAAATTGTTAAAGTTGTTCACAGAGTAAGAATTGTTCTCTCAGCCTGGGCCAAGAGCACAAGAGCTTGGAGGAGCGTGGAATAAATGAGAGATTCCTGGTACCTAAAAATGTTTCTGTGAAATTCTCAGGCAAATTTAGGGATTGCAGGAGGCTCTACATTCACCATTTCTGACTGAGAAGGTATGAAAATGCTTGTATTTCCTGAAAACAAATCCCCACTCCACAGCTCTTCATTTTACAGTTACTGGTAAAAGGAGATTTAACATCTCTCTTCTACTACTCTTACGATAGGTTTTTAGATAGCTTTTGGTTCAGCCTATTTATTGGGGGATTCACCTCATTTAACTTCTATCTTTTAGGTGGATAAAGTTTAGTTTGAGTTATTCAAGCTCCCTCAGTTGTCCATGAAACCAGATACCTCCAGTAGGTTATTCAAAGCACTTCCCTGAGATATCTTTCCAAGATGAGATGGACTGAATCTTTTTCCACTGATTAAAGTGCAAGACTTAATAACAAATTTAGAGTAAGAGGCTAACTATTAGATGCTCACAGTTAAGCAGGATGGATTTCTTACTCCCTTTCTGAGTAAATAAGGAAATGTCTTTTACTGGAAAGGCATGTGGAAGAGTACCTTCTGCGAAAGAGTGCCTTCTTGGTATCTGTTTATTCTGAAGATAGGATTGCAAGTTGTTAGATGTTATTCATGCATACAACAGGACAGTTGTTCTCTACTATGCTTGATAAATGAATGATGTTGAGAACTTCACAGATTAAATCCTGGCAGGAATGGCATATATGTTCCATTGTCAAAGAGAACATCCAGAAAGCCTTCTCTTCATTAGGATCTCATATTGGAGACATACAAAAACTCAGGCACCTCCTTGGAGAGAAGCTGCATTAGCCCAGGCTTTATCATTCCTCCATATTTTCATTTGGTGCTTATTCATACCCACCCAAGCCCTAACTGCCTCTATTTTAATCCTGCTCCTCACCCCACTCCTTCACAAATCCAAATTACGCTCAATAACATTTCGACCCCTATCCCAAACACTATTCTGATTACTTATCGCTAACCTACTTGTCTTAACATGAATTGGGAGCCAGCCTGTAGAACATCCATCCATCATTATTGACCAAATAGCATCCTTCAGCTACTTCTTCACCTTGCTCTTCTTATTCCCCATCATCGGAACCCTAGAAAACAAAATCCTATACTAATACTCTAATAGTTTATTAAAGCATTGGTCTTGTAAACCAAAGACTGAAGACTCATTCTTCTTAGAGTAACTCCTCCCTCACTTTGGAGTGGGGGCGGGGGGAGGGAAGGTAAAAGATAGAACCCTACCAAGCTTCATTTTTTTTTGAACTGTTCCTCATCTTTCAAACTTCTGCTGATGGTAAAACTAAACTAACTCAATTAATTGTTTCTATATTTTATCTATAGTTTTCCCAATTTTGCTTTTGATTAAAATGTTTCTTAGTAGATTACTGGGTTCACATCAGTATTGCTTGAAACATTATAGGAATATTTATTCTAGCTCTGCTATATTTGGAAATGAGCATTATCATATTTACAGGGAAAAAAATAAAAATATGCCCCAGCATCCTGTTGCTTAGTCTCTGACAGGTCTGTACCAAATTCCCCTGAAGTTAGCCTGCAGGGTTCCACACAAACAGAGTCTCACATGGACTCTTAAAACAAGGTAACAACTTTATGAAGGCTGCCAACTTTTGACCTGGTTAAAGAAATAAGAGCACGTTCTTTCTTGATGATTTTATAGTTCCACATAAGGAATTTTTGTCATCGTAAGAAAAATTAGAAATTCTTCCCTATTTCCCTTTTGACCAAAGACTATAGCTAATTGTGCGGCAAACTGGGAGACATGGTTTGTATTTCTGTTGAAATTCTCAAAACTGATAGTACAACAGCAAAGACTTTGTAGCAGTACAGTATTCAGTGCAATATTATCATACCTGCCTAGAGCTCTGGGCACTGTTTTAAGTAGCAGGCTCATACCAAGTTCTGTAGACATGATGCTGTGTTCCCTTTGACACTCAGAAAATAAACTTGAGAATAGTTTATTTGTTTCTTTATTTTTCTATACACGCTAAAACAGTACCACCCTGTCCATTGCAATAGGGACATTCACATATTTATAGCAATGCTGTCTGTGAGGGATTGCTCAAGATGCAGGTCATCTTGACCAACCTCCCACTTGAAGTAGAGCTGTTACAAATATCAGACCAGTGAACCATAGTCTGCTATGGCAGTAAACACCATAGGAGCATGAGTCCACAGTGCTCTGGGTGCCCTGTCCAATGCTACATTTCCTTCTAACTAACTATTCCATGTTTATTTCTTCTCTTTGTGGCCTCAGGGATGTGGCAAGGGAAATTGCTAGAGCGCAGTGTCATTAACATATTGTGTTACTGTGAACTCTGCCATCTTATGCTTTCTCCTCTGGTGGCCTCATCTTGGAATCAGTGAAGTGTATAAACAATCTAAACCATTTGAAACTTCTGAACTCAGTTTAAATGGCTTAAACCACTCTCTGGGCATGAAAGATGGAGTAACACTGAAAAAGCAGTATCCTGGGATTCCTGGGTGGTCAATAATTTCAAGCTCATCTATGTAACCCGAAAAAGAAAGGCAAAACATGAGGCAGTGGCTAAAAGTTACTCATGCAAAGAAAGACAGAGATTTGGAATAGTGTTCTTGGCTCGTCTGGGATAGACTAGCAAAGGAAATGATTAATTCTTCATTCTCTTGGAGACCTCAGGTTAAAATCAGATGATTTCTTGGAGAAGCTCATTAATCAAACACAAGCTTGTGGTTTCAAGACGGGGATTTCTAAACACATTTTTTACATAGGAAATCCCTGATAGATATACTACAAAGGTAATTCATCGTACCTAAATTCATTGTGCCTACTCTAACTGTTTCTCTTAAGAAGTGATTAATTATTTTTTAGAAGTGACTGTGTTTCTCCGTTGACTATAGGTGAAACCCAGAAAAGTAGCTTCACTTGGATATCTCAGCTTTACATGTCTAATGCTAATCTCAGCTTTACGTGTCTAATGCTAGGTAAGGTAAGTCACACTGTGATGAACATTTCTCTATTTTGTTCTATTTCAGATAGTAACAATAATATAATAGTAAAAAATGCTGAGACAGAGAGGCATGAAGTGATTTATGAAAAGTTCTAGGATGAGAGAATGGGAAAAACAAAACATTTTCCCCTTCTTCTGCCCCTGCCCCAAAAAAAGAAAAAAAAAAATCTGCCATCCTTTTGGATTAGGCAGGAAACCTTAAAGCCTTTTAAGACCAAAGACTGAATATGGGAACTGAGTGTGAAGGCATCAATCTTTAGGACATCAAGCTTCATTTACTTGTCCTTATTTAGAATTTATTTGTCCTTATTTAGAGGGATTTTAAGAGAGTGAGTTGGATTAAAAGAAGATTTAAAAACCTGTGTGGGTATATATCATTTAGTTGGAGGAAGGAGGCAGGTTATATGTGGTTTTTTTTTTCAATCATAGTAACACCAGTTTAATACCAGGAAAGAAAGGCTGCAGCTACATTAGTATAAAGATGCCTCATAAGAGTATTCCCCATCTGGGAGCAAACCATATTGAATGAATAGCTCTATTACTCTGCTCTGGCTGGGGAGGTTGCTCTGATGCAATTACACCGGTATAATTGGTACCACTTTGGTGCAAAGGCAAGGCTTGGTGGTGGATAATTTGTTGACAAAATGATTAATCATTTATCATTTGACTGTTAATATGGAAGTCATTTCTTCCCCACTCTCTATCTCCAGCTTTCACATATATGGACCCCACTCGCTACCAGTAATCCAGACTGGTGGACACCTTTCTGAGTCACCACAGGGACCTGAAATCACATTATAACTCACTTGCCTGTTACTGGAGAGACCAAATCTGCCTTTTTTTTTTTTTCCTTTTTTCTTTTTTTTTTTCTCTCCTGATTTTCCATTGTAAAACACAGCTTTCAAGTCTGATATATTCAGCAGAAAGAAAAAAAGCGTCCTCCTGACCTCTTCTTTCAAGCTGGTGCACGAGGCGATATCTGACCAATTATGTTTAAGATGCAAGCCATATGTAAATGCAGTTTTTCTCAGTCTGTGGATAGATGTTAGTGGCATTTCCCTTCATGTATAAATGACTCTTTAACCACTTAGAGATTAAGTGGTGAATTTAAAGGGGGAGATAGAAAAGAAAAAACTTTAAAAGGTGTTAACTTTATCATGTGTCATAAAAGGGAAGACATTTAATAGGCCACCAGTACTTCTTGGGTGGTTTTTTATTTTCATTCTATACTTTTGAGATTAAAAGATACATGCAAAAATATGTACAAAGTACCTTTTACAAACTTTGGAAGAGGTCAAGGAGAAAATAGCTGGATTTCAAAAGCTGAACTTTTCAAGGATTTTCTCTGATTTCTCTAAAACAAGATAGCCTCCTCCTCCTCTTAATAGTTCTTCAATGCCTTTTTGGTAGCCAAAATCTTTGTTCTTTTTTTTTTTTAAGCAGCTTTGTAAAAGAAGAACTAAAAATTAATTATGGCTATGGAACTTTTACACAGAAGAGTTTAAAAAGCATGGACGTAAAGAAGGGAAAAAGATGAGGGCCCATTTATCTTATATTGACAGGACTAGCTTCAAAAGATGACCTTGAATCGTAATCATCCTAATGAGCTGAAAATATTTCACTTTAACAAGTGAAACTATAATCAAATCAGTTTCTGAAAGCTCTACTAATGAGCATTTCCTTTGATGAAAACATGGTTCACTGTCTTAGTCTGCAGGAGGTGCACTACAGTAAGAGGCCAGCTCATGACAACTCATTAGCTGACCTGGGGAGAGACTAATTTGAATGCTTTTGATAAAAATTTCAAGGCTTTTTACTCAAATTACAATTTATGCACTTTTATAAATAGTCTAATTTTTATAAGTTGGAGGAAACTGGTTAGGAAGACTTCAAAGTCACGGAACAAAGTTTGTTTACAACATTTATACTGTAGGATCTACAGAACTTTCAGGGGAGAATATTTTTAGCTAGTATTTCTTTTTTTTTTACATTAAAAGAAATGTCACAAACTCAATCAATTCTCATGTTTGTTTATATAGAAGAGGAGGTCTACCTTCCCCAGCCCTTTTGTCTCCTGAATACGGAAACCAGCATATAGTATTTAGCACTGGCAATATTTAAAGTCACTCTTATTTACTATAAGCTACTATATCAATTATCCCAAGAAAAACAGGCTTATCTCATTAGGAATCTAAGTAATTCATTCAATTTCTTTAAACCAGCAGCAGGACATAAATGAGAACCGATTACACAAATCTGGTTTACTGTCATACAGTCCCCCCTCCAGGGATTATTCATTAGGATTATTCATCATTTTAACTCCTGCCCTGCTCAATACAGAGAATCAGTTTTGTGATTTTTTTCTTTCCTCTCTGCACAGCAGAGTTGCTGTCAAAGCAGCACTTTAAACTGAAATGTTCTTCCTCTGTTTTAAGTCTCAGTTCCAGTCAAATCTTGATTTTTGGAGAGTCTTCTTTCCACTTTATTGCACTGCTTTTACTCCAGGCTTCTGATGGTCTAGATTTGCATGTGTTATGTGTCACTGCATTCACCTTAGCCTATGGGTGCTGCAAAGAATGTACTGAGATGTATTACATGTGCATATGTATTATGTGCAATTTCTCACTATTTAATCTACTTTTTCTATAATTTTAGAAGAGATCATGATATTTCTAGTTTCTGTTCCATTCAGTAGCTATGTTTTGAGTATGTTTTGAGTCTAGATATCCAGCAAGAGTCATTGCTGGCCACCTGGAATACACAGTGCAGAGCACAAAGTAACTAAGATGAGATCAGCAGCAAGTATGCACTGAACTAGCCACAATGCTCAATGAAAATACTTTTTTATTTGTTTTTTAGATTCATCATAATATGCTATATATGTTATGCCAAATCTAAATAACAAAATAAAAAGTAATATGTATATTTATTATATATTATTAAATATTATATAATTATAATATATATATTTTTATTTATAAAATAAATATAGTATATTATGCTGAATCTTGGAGTAATGTGCTTGAGTCAAAGCCTGCTGAGAAGAGTTCCCAGGTGCCCATCTCATTATATGTCTATTGAGATAGTCCTTTCAGTGGTGGATGACCACTTTTTGATGAACAAGTTAAAAAAAAAAAGGGCCAAAAGTGAGAAAGTCACCAAGGCTTATAATTTTGGCCTCTGAAAATACTGACAGCGAAGTCAATCTTAAAAACCTATGAGAATACGTTACAGAAATGGCAATATAAAACAATATAGAAGGAAAATGTAGTCAATGATTAAGTTTAATTCTTATTTTTATTTGCAATACCATTGTGCATTCAGAACACTAACTGGTCTGCATTTGAAGGTCATTGAAATTAATGGTATTAAGGTCCAGAGGAACAACTCATTAAACCAACCAAACAAATAAAACAATCAATAAAGAAAAGTCTCAGCTTGTGAGTGTTCAGATGGACACAGAGTGAGCATTTTTAGAATCATTCATGAATCCTGTTGTTCTCACAAATAGAATATTCTTCCAAACATTTGTAAGAGACATCATTATTCACTGACTTCTTTTAAAAAAATAATCTCCCAAAGAAGAATCAGAAAGAATTATGCATGACTTGCACAGCTAATCATACAACTTGAATAACAAACATCAAATGACTGTGGCAACAACCAAATGTCTAAAAACTATTCATCAAATTAATTTCACTAACACGTAATAATCACACGGAAATTAAAAAAAAAGTCCATGAAGACCTCAGCAAATAAAACTAAAGTGAATCTCTAGCCTGCATAAATTAATATTTTTAAACTACTGAAATATTCTGGCTTTAGAAAAACTCTATATTACATTTTTTGTTTTTGTTCTCCATATTTCTGTTATTTAATTGTCAATATAGGGCTATATTTGGATGTTGTTATTGCATAATGATAATTGTAAGAACAGAAAAAACCTGAGTACTGAATGCCCATTTGTAAAACAGAGACAGGAATTTTTATTTCCTTTGAAAGAACACGGTGAGGATCACACCTATCAATCTCTCTCTGTGGCCAGAGATAACCCGGCATGGGAACTAAAGTTTGATTGCCTATGCTATTAATTCATTAGTATGAGTCCAGATAGTGTGTCTCCAAGATGGCATATAGATGCAGTCTGGAAATTAGCGTGTATCAAATTGTCTTCAAATTAGACAGTTTGAATATGACTGGTTGTTTGGGGGGTTAAGAGATCTTACCAGCATGAACATAGCTATTTGACCTCCTGTAGCCAAAGAAGACTTTATTTATGCAGTTGAGGAGACTTAGCTCTGCATTAGATCCTGCTGAAGTCAAGGGATTATCTGAGAATAAAATCCAGTCCAAGACTTTGGTCTGATGCTTCTCTGATGAGCACTGGTTCACTGGTTCACTGTTTTTCAAAGACCCATCAAGCTGGGAAGTTGCTCCTACCCTCTGTTTGCTGCTTTTTCACATGGACAGTTAAACAAAAAAGCCACACTGACATAAAACCTTCCTGCTTTCAGGCAAAGATGGTCTCAGTCCTACCATTTCTTCTCCTGGCTTCATGCTTCCATATATCCTCTCCCTTCCGCCAGTCTCACCCCACACTGAAAGGATTTTGTTCTTTAAGTCAGAAGAAAAATAGACCAAGAAACATAGATAGCTCTTATTTTTTAAAGTCCAGTATAAATGATGGGGGAAGAAAGGCGATGGTATAGAGATGGAAATGCATGATCATTAGGAGGGGGAAATGAACCACATCATAGATTCAGCTTCACGCCAGCGAATTCTTATCATGAAGTTACAGTATAATATGGATATAGATGGATCTAGGTAATGGCAATTCTTTCTTGCTTAGTAGGATAGTAAAAACAAGTGTGTCACAAATAAAAAAAATGTGTGAATTCATTCCATCTTAATTACTGGTCCTCAATTTCTAGGAATTTGTTGCTATGACATGCTGAAAAAAATCACATAAAACGTGTAAGATGGGAATCATATTGGAGAAAATGTTCTGAGTCATTGTAATGTTCCACTTGATAATATCGGTATTAAAATAAAATGTGCACACATATGCATGTTAACCCAACATTAAAATGGAAACATCAAAACGTATCTGGTTTTAGTTGCAAAAGGAAATATTAGAAAGTACTTACATGTACTAAAATTCAGAATGAACTTACCTTAAGTGACAACTTTGCTTTATTGAAATACTTCTGTGTTCCTCACAAAATGAGAAAGTAGAAATGATTTTTTAAAACTTTTTTCTGTTGAAAAATGTTGAAAAATGAATTTGGTATAGTCTAACAGTGTGACTAACTCATCTGCTCCATGACTAGTGTGTTCCTGCAGCTAATCAGCTTGAGTGGTGACCTCAAAAGCAATGACTGGCTCATAGGGTCAGGAGTTGAAGGGAAAGGCCACCACTGTGTGATGCAACCCAAGAGGAGCTGGGACATGCTGGGACCTTCTCCTTCAGGAACCTCTGTACATATACACCTCTCTGCTTGCAGCTCATCTCCGTGGCTTCTCCCTCATCAGATGATCTCCTGATTCCCTCTCCACTCTTCCTGATTCAGGTGCCTCAAACACTGGGAGGGAAGAAATTTCAGAGGTTTGCCTGAGGGTGGAACAGAGGGAGCCACGTCACATGGAGAATGCAGTCTGACCCAGCTCTAATGTTATGGATGGCTGCCCGCAGGATGCCTGTAGCATGTCTACAGGTGTCCACACTGTTTGGATAGCTATCTAAGCTTGAAATACAGTTTAGACCTAGTTAGTGGGAGCAGCCAAAGAAGAAGACTCTGATTCAGAGGACCACTCTAGGGAGAGAAGTTGCTGTTTTGAACCTTTCTCTGAAGAAGCTTTGTCTGGCTCCCTACTTGTTCCCCTGTCCCCATGACATAGATAGCTAACAGGAAAACCGAAAAAAACATTTCAGAGTTAAAAAAAAGAAGAAGAAAGAAACATTTTATTTATTTAAAAGGTCTGGATTAGTTTATCCTTCATTCTAACTATGCAATTTTTCCCTGACAAAAGCATTCTGTTCTCTGTGAAGAAATAACTTGCTTACTAAGCCACCTCAACTTATTCTAGCAAACAGTCTGTGGTGTTTTTTTCCAGCAGCTTTAGATGGCTGGTCCTTGAGAAGGACTATATATGGTTAAATGGCAAGGTGACTTGATTCAGCCTAAGAGTTGTTGCTACACCACAGGTTCCTACCAAATATCTCCTAGAAGCTAGAAGAACCAAGAAAATAGATAGTTCAACATGCTTATATGAGCGCTTAAAATCCATTTTAGTTTCTGTACTTTATAATACTAAATGATTTCTCAACGTTTCAGAGTCCATCAGTGGTAAAACTGATGGAGGTGGCTTGAATTCGGATTAATAAAACAAGACCTCAAGAGCTTGCTAATAGTTCTGCTAGGAAAATGGTACAAAGGGTAACGTGCTGTTTTTCTGCCCATGAAGTCACAGATCACTTTCGTGAGTCCTGTCTTATTCTTGTGGATATAAACTAGTCCCTGACAATTAGATATACCATCTTCCATGTAGATGAATAATGGCTTGTTGCTGAAAGAAAATTTCAGTCTTTTCTTCATCACATATGCTAAAAGCATTCCAACTACTTGATGGCAGGAAAACAGGATGTTCCCAAGGATCTTTCTTTTTATTGCAACACCTGATATGTCATTTTGCTTTTCTTTTAAATTTTATTCTGTTGATTTCTGTATTATATTGTGAATCACCCCCTGAAGTGCAAATTTGGCAAGAATAAGGTGAAAAGATCTGTGATTATTTTTCTGTTAAAGGGGTGATGAAATATCAATACACTCTGTGATATATTTCTATATGGTTAAATCTTTTTTGACACTTATTTGTTCAGATTTTCGAATCTTCATACTTACACATAGAAATCAGTGTAACCATTGAAAACTCAAACCATAGTAATCCATGTAAGACCTCAAACTCAGTCCCTTCGCTTGTGTTTGATTTGTTTTGACAAAGAACAGACTCAAGCATTATCACATATAGGCTGCTGTCTCTCACCGATCTTTTAGTGGAGTTTATTTCTTTTACCTACAACTAACAGAAAGAACTGTGTGAATGCTCCTCTGTTTCAGTTCAAGATGTCTCCATTTTAATCATGACAAATTTACTTTTTTTGCTCCTTTGACTATCTTTACAGTGTCACATATTAGGATATGTTCAGAAACAGTCTTCTGGCAGCAAGACTGTGGGGATATTAGTCTCTAGCTGATATTACCAACAACCAAAGACACTAATATCTTCAATGGATATAGATTTGGTTGCTGTACCAGCAACTATAGTTGGTGATGCAGTAATAAAAAATGAAGTAAGAAATCATTCCAGTCATCCAGGCAACATTAAGTTATTGTCATATTAAACATATAAGACTGTCAATATCAATTTCATATGAGATGAAAAGCTTCTTGCTCATGATCTTTCTGACTAGAGTACCAGACACAACACAGGCAGATTCCTCAGATATTCTTCAGGCTTAATTTATCTCCTTTGCTGAGTTCAACCTTTCCTTTTACATATATATATATATATATACATATATATGTGTATTTCTATATTGCATTGTCATTAACAGCAAATTGACATTTTAAATGCCCTTGTTCTAGAAGAATCAAAATGAAACTTGTTTCTGTCTACCTTCTAACTTCATTCCTGAGAAGCTATGCATCTGTGATACTTTGCTTCTCCTTTCTCAGAGTATCATTCCTGTTTTCAATATTCTCATGCTTATTTTCTCCACAGTACACCCAAAACAATAAGCCACAGTCTGGCTGCATGTATATTGCTTTGCATGGGAAGGGTCAAAAGGAAAGAGGGAAAATGAAGTAGGTGATCTGTTTGTTTAAGTCAAAATAAATTTAAGTTTATGCAACATGGTATTTTCCCACCTATATTCCAGTCCAAGGGAATTTCTGTTTCCTTGCACGAACTGGAAGAGAGAAATTTGTCCTTGTCTGTAGCATGCAAGTGACATTTTGATTGTAACGTACATGAAAGATTGACTCTTTCTCTTCTACGGGCCAGACTCTGGACACATTTGAGTACAATTCACTCTGCAAATATTCCATTTGTTTCTTTCTTTCTTTTCTTTTTTTCCTTGTGTGTGTGTGTTTGTGGTGTAAAGAAATATTAAATTTCAGTAGAAAATTTAGCCCCATCTTATCAATTAGAATTTTACTGTTTCCTAGGAGATATCAGGAACAAGTTCCAAGTTTGCTGTTATGTTGGCATCAATGTATCCATTTCGATCTTATAAGTAAATTAGACAGTTCCAGAACTTGAGCACCAGCACTATAACCTGATTGTCCATTTTTGTTCAGTTGTTAGCATAGATCTTGGCAAACTTTTGTCCCAAACAAAGTGACATCGATCCAGAAAATTCCCAAGAGTGTTTTGGGGATTATAATGGACAAAAAAAAAAATATATATTCCCAGTTAACTATTTCAATGTGGCAACTTTGCTTTGGTGCTATGGATATGGCCAAAGCATATCTGCTAATTGCAGGGAGAGACAATATTAAACTTATTAGTATAAATGTAAAATTATTAGTGTAGATGTAGCAATATTGGTCAAAATTAAGAGTGACAATTATTGGCTGTACATCAAGTGTCCACACAATAGAAACAAACTTTCCAATGTGCAAGAATACGGAAACAAACCTTCCAATGTGTAATACTGGGTGTATGGCTGAGATTGTTTCAGCAGTTAAACACATATCCACATATCTTTCTCCTTTTTTTTTTTTTCTTTTCTTTTCTTATTCCTTTTCTCTTTCTCTTTTTCATAAATAATTAGTTAACCTATGGCAAGGGGAATAACCTAAAGTTCCTTTTCTATGCTTAAATAAAACATTAGCTGGTTTGGCATTTTCAGATTTCAAAAGCTTCTTTCAAGGGGTAAAAGAAAGTTCTTTAGCTATTAAAGACTAAAGCCAGTGATAATTGCCACCGGGTTAATTGGGAATGAGACCAAGCTTGGAACCCACTCAAATTAGTTATAGATTAATGAAGCCAAAAAAAATAATAAGCGATCATAGTAATTGATAAAACTGTATGAAAGGTTGTATATTTTGATTGTTTTTTTCACCACTTTCATATCTAGATTTCTCTGTCCTTCTATCTGCTTTCTTAGTTCATCACTGAATAACTATTGGTAAGAGTTACAATTTTCTGTCTCCTATCCTAATATCCAGCATAACTTCACCTCTCTCTCTGCAAGGGCAGGATTTCTCCACTGTTCTGCTTGGGCAATCAGTGTGGCTTGTATGGACAGAAAGAGCATACAACAAATCCTTAAT
The DNA here is from genome assembly GCF_059628265.1 of Tinamus guttatus. Lineage (NCBI taxonomy): Eukaryota > Metazoa > Chordata > Aves > Tinamiformes > Tinamidae > Tinamus > Tinamus guttatus. The sequence goes on from NW_028288589.1 coordinate 547,319, forward strand.
CCTCTCAAAGAAATCTGTGCTTCTTAACAGCTAGGCAAGAGGAAAAAGCAGTGCATCTCATTTAGCTCTTAGAACTAAAATATTATTATCCCAGGAAACACCTAATTTAGTGTCTCTTGGAAGGAAAGGGCAAGGAAATAGGTATCACTTCTTGACCAGGATATGTGTTTAATTGCAAGTATCATCCTATATACTAATATTTCAATATTACAAAATTGATTAACATTAGCTTCGAGCTTCTAGAGAGGGCCCAGCGGAGAGCCATGAAGATGATTAAGGGACTGGAGCATTTGTTGTATGAGGAAAGACTAAGCAAGCTGGGCCTGTTTAGTCTGGAGAAAAGGCTGAGAGGAGATTCGATCAACCTTTCCAAGTACCTGAGGGGTGATTGTAGGGAGGATGGGGCCAGGCTCTTCTCTGTGGTGGCCGGCGACAGGACAAGGGGTAAGGGGTGTAAGTTGAAAGACAGGAAGTTCCACCTCCATGTGAGGAAGAGCTTCTTTCCTGTGAGCTTGACAGAGCCCTGGCACAGGCTGTGCAGAGAGGCTGTGGAGTCTCCTTCTCTGGAGATCTTCCAAACCCACCTGGATGCCACCCTGTGCCACATGCTCTAGGTGACCCTGCTGGAGCAGGGGGGTTGGACTAGACGATCTCTAGAGGTCCCTTCCAACTCTAAGCATTCTGTGATTCTGTGATTAGCTAACCTCAAGCTATATAAAGTTTCTGATGAGAGGAGAGTGATGGAAATACCAGAAAAGATTTTGTCTCATCCCAAAGTAGGTAAGATTCATTGCCTGTCTCAATTAATAGTCCTACCTAGATGTGAGACTAAATGCTTAGATTAGGTGTTAGGTTAGGTACTTGACTTCTAATTGGGAAGGAATCCACACTATCACACAGATCAGATCTTCATAAGTTAATAAAATTAGATTGTTAATAAATGGCTATTAATTCAAGTTGGCAAAGTTATTTCTACACAGAACTCCTTTAAGAGGAGTAATTTTTAGCAAACTGCCCTGAACCTCCTGGGTGGCAAGACATCACTTGCAGATACATGTGGGAAAGCTCTAAATTTGCAGAAGAGCTCAGAGGCTCCAAAGAAGAAATTTTTAAGAATGTTGCCAGGCTGAAGGCCTGTACAGGTGTTATTGAGGAGATTGACCTATCTTAGATGTGTACATCTACAGTGTAAATATCTACATCTGAGCATTTGAGCATATTATCTTAGAATCCCTAGGTGCAGAGAGAGAGAGAATAAACAGAGAGAAAAAGAGAGAAAAAAAAGAGGGAGAGAGAAAGAAAGAGGAAAGAGAAGAACAAGACAAAAGAACAAGAGCAAAAACAAGAACAAGGAAGAGCAGTAGAGCAAGAAATAGAGAGAAAGAAAGAAAAAGGAAGAAAGAAAAGGAAGGAAGGAAAGAAAGAAAGAAAAAGAAAGAAAGAAAAGAAAGAAAGAAGAAAAAAGAGAAAGAAAGAGAAAGAACAAAAGAAAAGAGAAAGAAAGAAAAAGAAAGAAAGAAAGAAAAAGAGAAAGAAAGAAAGAAGAAAAAGAAAAGAGAAAGAAAGAGAAAGAAAGAAAGAAAGAAAGAAAGAAAGAAAGAAAGAAAGAAAGAAAGAAAAGGAAAGAGAAAGAAAGAAAGAAAGAAAGAAAGAAAGAAAGAAAGAAAGAAAGAAAGAAAGAAAGAAAGAAAGAAAGAAAGAAAGAAAGAAAAAGAAAGAAAGAAAGAAAGAAAAGAAAGAAAGAAAGAAAGAAAGAAAGAAAGAAAGAAAGAAAGAAAGAAAGAAAGAAAGAAAGAAAGAAAGAAGGAAAGAAAGAAAGAAAAAGAAAGAAAGAAAGAAAGAAAGAAAAAGAAAGAAAGAAAGAAAGAAAAAGAAAGAAAGGAAAAAAGATAAAAGGAAAAGGAAGTAATTAAAAATGAGGGAAAGGAAAATTAGAAGAAATAAGGAAAGAGAAAGATCCTTTAGAGAGTGTTCTGTCTGAACTATTTTGGATGTTAGCATTAGAGGAAAATGAATCACAGTTTATAAGTTTCTATTTTTCTCCTCTATTATAATGAGGACTTTTGTGTGATTAGATAAATACATTCACTGTGGGCATTTAATTTGGTCAGATAGGTATTGCTGTCTATTATGCACTCATAGAAATATTCTCTTTTGTAATCTTCTTTAGGTGGAATTCCAGACTTGAGAACATTTATTTGAGGCACTCATCTGCGCATACCTTGCATTGAGCCCAAATGAAGTAAGTCCCATGGTTTCTTTATATATTGGATATGCTGTGCAAGTACACCACAGATGTCAGTGCATGCTAAAGATATGCTAGTCAATTTAGCAATAAGATGGTTCTACGGTATGTGCATTCATATTTAAAAAAAAGCCCAGACAAAAAATATGATAGTCTTTTTCAAACAGGTATGGGTTCTGGAGGAAGGGCAGAGCCTCTAATGACAATGGAGACAGGCAGATGATTGCATTTATACTAAAGTTTTCCATTTGCTTCTTGTTACTATATGAAGTCCTTGGAAGGGGATGAGATACTAGAGCCTGTCTGACTCTCTTTACAAAAGTAAACAGCTGAGAACAGCACAGTAACCAGTACAGTAAGCAGCAGTACAACATGGGAACAGCTAATGCAGGATGCATCCACATCCCCAAAGCTGACTGAAAAAATGAATAATGACGGGCATTTCACTAGTGTGAAGAGTAGTGAATATCACCACTTTAGTAGTCTTCCATATGAAGTTCAAATATCCTGTCCTTTACAACATATTGCACAGAATGTGTTGATTGATAGAACTTTTTATGAGGCTTCTGATCTTGTTTATTATTTCTTAAATCACATAATCATACTGATTAAAAATGACACAAAATTTCTGCACACTTGATCACTGCTTATTCAGTAAGTTCAGGTTGTTGCACATGAGCTCACTATGAGTAGTAGTTCTTTATCTGTAAGTAGGTTATTTGCAGAGGAGTCACTAATCAACAACATGAGTCCGGATGGCAGAACCTGACCCTGAAACACCACAATACAGTCTAACAGTTGACAGCATTTAAAGACTGTTGAAATCCTATTAATGGGGCTTCTGCTTAATTTGCACTTTCAAAGAAGGTTGTAGTCTTGGAAAAATTATTATCCATCAAAGACACCCTTATTGAGACATCACAATGAATATTAGTCTGAGGTAATATGTAAATCTGGGTGTCATTTACATAACAATGAAGTCTAACCCACCCTATGCTTCCAGCTGACAGCCCAGTAGCAACACGTAAACTGTAAACAATAAAATGGGACAGAATGCCTCAGCAGGGGTCCCACAACATGTAACGTCAGGAGGAACAAAACATCTCCTGCAGACACAAAGCAGTATCCGTTAGTTTAATAAGACTGAAACCAATTCAGGAGCTTGCTGGTCAAAGATCTGACACAATTTCCAAGCTAGTACTCAATGCTGCTGTCATGATCTACTGTAACTTATGCTTTGGTAAGACCCAAAGAAGTTTAATCAAGCAAAACTGCTGAAATAGAAATCATTATTGAATCTCTAAATGCTTCTTTTTAAAGACTGGCCTTCTTTTTACTGGGAATTAATGTTGCATGCTTCAAAAAATACTGTCTTCAAAATAGTTTTGATAGAGGGATTAGGAACAGGACAGTAGAAACACATAAGCCTTTAATCAATAGGTCACCCGTTAAAATTTGGCTTACAATGGCAGTGTTTGCAAGCGACTGACATCTGTGAGCAGCTTGTGTAAACTGTCAAGACTTCATTGGTGTCAGAGAAACTAGGATAATTTACTCCACTTGAATATCAAACTCCTGAAGTCTGTCCAGTGGCCTGTGGAGAAAAGAAAAAGGGCGGGGGGGAAGCATTAAATCCTCTATATGATTCATAATTCACAAATGGATGCAACCAAAAACTGTGACTGTATTTTGGCTCCACTGAATACTGATCTCACATGCCCTTCAAATCTAAAGAATGAAAGTGTTGATACACTCTCTTGTCCATTCTCTCATCTTCCAAATCCTTTCTCTAGCCTCACTTCTTCAAAGAGGCTTTAAACTCCTACAATACAATGTAAATGAGGAGAGGAACTCTACTGAAGTTTCCAGTATTATCATAGAACACAAGCCGTATGACTGGAGAAATAGTCCCACCATTCTGAAGGTACCCACCATGAAAGTCACTGAATACTCATGCTCTAAACTAGCATGAAGGTTAAGTTTCATTTGAGTTGTGTTACTAATCCAGTGTGTTTCATGTATTACTGCACGTAGTGGGTCTACAGTGCCTCCCATGTCCTGGATCCTCAGGTTCTCATTTACATTATCTGGGGAGGGTTGTGCACTTCAGACATGATAATCTAAATACATAGATTTACTCATAGTAAGGAGATGCCTAGCAGCACAGGGGCACCTCTGAAATCTTGCTGGTCACCAGAGCTTGTCAGCTAAACAGAGCTGCAGTTAAATATCCACTTTTATAGTCCATACTCTGAACATAAAGAGAAACATTTTTTTACTGTGAAGGTGACTGAGCACTGGAACGGCTTGCCTAGATAGACTGTGAGTCAGTTTCTCTTGGAGACATTGAGAAGCCATCTGGACACAATCCTGGGCAACACACTCCGGATGACCCTGCTTGAGCATGGGTACTGGATTATCTCCAGAAGTCCCATCCAACCTCAATTATTTTGTGATTTCATTATCTCCAGAGAACTTGGGTTTACTCCCTTCTTGGATTGAGGTGAGTCATGCAGATTAATATTCTCCAATGAGAGTTTTCTATCACCAACTAGGAAATATCAGTGTTTCTGTCTTTGTACCCTAAATTCTTTCTGTTGTTTGCAACAGGCGCTGTATCTGAAATACAAAATGAATTCAAGCAGCAGCATCCCAAACCTACCAATTTTCTCCTCACTGAAAAGCAAGTGTTTTGCACAATGCAAAAAGAATTTGTGTCCTTGAGAAGGAAGATAGACCCCCTTCTTATGTATGTCTATGCTCTAAATATGGAATCGTAATACAAAAGATAGACAAGGTCACTCTTCACTATAGAAAATGCCCATAACTTCACCTTGTGAAGTGTTTGTCTGATGAGGTTACATGGCGATCTGAAAGCCAGTTCAGATCCCTCAAGAGATGGTGGTGTGAGGGCAGTGTGAAAGCAATCAGAACGGATCATCTCTGAGAATCTGTGTAAACAGAATCCAAGGAGCTACAGAAATATTTAAATAAACTGAGAGAGAACATGACAGCTCAGCTTCTTTCAACATTTGGATGCTAACCAGCTGAATAGATACAGCTTAGGCCAAAAATGCTGTTCTAGGCATCCTGTTTTTTTTTCTTGGTCTATCTATGAAGAACTTTAACAACTTAGAGGATTTCTCTAGCTCAGCATTGACAAAAAGGAGATGTATGTGTGTGTTTATGAATTTTACAGCCACTCTTTACCTCTGATGAATGTCGGTCTGATATATTGGCTTTCACCACTTTCATGACCAAATTTGGAATTTTTATTGTGTGAGAAATTCTGAGATTCTGAATTTTGTAAAATACTTGTTTAGAGAACTTCCAAACTTCATCTGCACTGCTATCTTGGCATTTATACTGCGTACTTTCAATGTATGCTTCCGTGAGAGAATTCATAATATACAACAAAGTATATGTGAAAGACTCTGATATTTTTTTTCATGAAATCAATTGTTTTCATACTTGCCCTGAAATTTTTGATGAAATTGTTGTGTTCTTGAAGAAAGTTTAATCTTGCCAAGTCAGCATTCTTCCATGTTCCTTTGGAATACTTTTTTACAAGTTCTAACTAAATTCACATGAGAAAGGTAAAGGCAGCAATATGGCAAGCAACGTCAATGGTATTTCAGAGAACAACTGCTTGACATTTATATGAGATTTCTGGCCGACTATTACAATATCTTTGATGAGTGAGGTCTTGATTTAACTCCGCATGGAGGTACAAATGCGCCTCCCATACTCTGTGAAGACACTATGCCAAGGAGAAAGAGCAGATGGTGTTTGCCTTGTCCCTGCCCCCTGTGCATTACCCAAAGGGACAACAGCTTTACACTGCACCTTGGCTCCACAGAAGCCTGAGGAGGGATGATCCCTTGTGACTGAACCAAATGAACCCATCTCCTGCTGCTCCTTTCAAAAAAAAGTATAGAAAACAAGGCTGGAAGATCTCAAGAGACCAGATTGGCCATTCCCTGCCCCCAGTCTTCATCAGGAGGTTCATGGTTGATATAACATCATTTTAGGATTTGTGTGTGTGGTGCGTCCTCTGTAGCAAACTGGGGGTTAAGGACTGTGAATCTTTTTAAGAAGGTGGAATGTTTGTATCTTTCTCTCCAATGAGAGAAAGCGTGCTAGTAGACAATATTCAAGAGCCGGGTGCTGTTGTATCTCACAATAGGCAAGAAATTGCTGAGCAGTTGTACCATGGCTGTCTGCGCTCCTGACGGTTATTGAACCAGGGACAAGGGCTATCCTCTGAATACATGAACACCTGCTAGAGAGAAAGGACTCTTTTAGCAGTCTCTTTCATGGAGTCATCTGCTTGTGGGAAAGAACTTAAAGACTTGTTGAAGAAACATCTTCCTGGATGTTTCCTGGTAGATATGCATTCACTCACTGTGATTTGGATCTTTGTTTATGCCAGCAGTCGACAAGACAATGTTAAGACGAATTTAGTTCATTGCAGGTAGATCCTTTCTTTACTAGTGAATGTCCAAATGTAAAGCATCACACAGTACTTAAAACTAGTGAATTTCAATCTGTGCAATATGGAATTGTCACAAGAAAAGACCTTAAAGGATTATTTTCTTGAGAGGTTTTTCTACAGTACTGAGACAAAGAATGCTACTACTTTGTATAGATATGTATGGCAAAATGATCATCAAAAATTCACTGTATATTATAAGTGTTAAGTGTTCTCTCACTGTATTCCCCCCAAAGTTGTGCAGGCAATGTTTAAGGATCCTTCAAACATATTTTTATCCTTTTTTTGCGGGGGGGGGTCTCTGCTTACATGTCCAAAAAGTGCTTAAGGTTTCAAGGAGATTTAGATTAGGAACCTAAGTTACCATCCAAGCTATAGCCTGTGTCTCTATGCAGGTGGGCCAATATATGACCTACAGTCCTGGCTGAGGTTCATATTGTCACTTTTGTTGGTGTGTGGGCCGGTGAGTGCTTGATGGTTCTCACAGTGTTGATGTCTCTGCATTTAAAGGAAAATTTAATCATTGTATCTAGTATATGTGCACATTGATAAATGTAACAATATACTGAAAATGAGAATAAACATGAAAATTATTATAATAATCAGTATAGACTAGATTGTGCCTTAAGGCACAGCTTTAAGCAAGGGCTGGTACACAAACCAGAAAGAAAGGGTTAGATTTTCTTTTCTTTCTTTCATTTCCTCCCGTTTTCCTCCTCTCCCTAAGTAAAAAAAAAAAAAAAAAAGGAGGAAAAAAATGCTAATTACAAAATTGTCTTCCAGTCTTCATGAATATCGCTATATCTCTGAATCCAAATACTGAGACATTTTGGCAACATTGGATTTTCTTTCCTTCTAGGCACCCATTCCTCAAGCTGGTAGTCCTCAAGCACTACCAGCCTTCTCAACTCCTTCATGCTCCCTCTGGTCACTTCCTTCTGCTGCTGCTCCAGATTACTGTAAACAGCTGGGTCCTCAATCTAAGCAACAGCAACTTGACAGAACCTTGGCATTTTTGCCTTTATATGCCACATCATCACTGCATCAACCATATCACTGTTCTGTTTGTGATCCTCACTTCCTTGTTTCCCCTACTTTTTTGAATAGGAATTTATACCTCATTATATTAGCAGGAATCTGAGGACAGATTGCAAGATGAACTGTGCTAGACATCCATGAGCTGAGATGGTGGCTCCATCTATCTATTGCCCATGAATTTCTGCAAGTGGAGAACTCATGCTCACTTCTGTCTGCCAAGCGCAAGCACCACCTCTAACAGCCCATTAGGGAATTCACATCACTCCTATTCCTCTACTCGCACAGTTAGTCTTTAGGCACTTAACAGACATACATTACAAATCTGCTTGCTATGAGCTGCCCAAATAGCAGGTGGAGAAGGAGAGAAAGGGAAATTTGTATCTATCTTGGGTGCGATGACTTATCATTTGGGGGTATCTGGGTCTCCCTGTTGGCTGCTTAGAGGAGTCAGGCAGGTGAGCAGGATCATTTTTCCTCTAGTTAAGTCCTGTAGATGTGGGTTCTCATTCAAACAACTGCACTGATTTTTTTACTCTTTTTTTTTTAATGATAAAAATGAAGACGTACCATGAATCATTCAAAGTTACATGAATAGCTTTCCTGTTCTCACTTCCGACCTTTTCCATTTGATCGTTGTTGATTCTTCCATTAACAAGAAGGAATAAAGCAGTCATGCTGAGGTCAAATACAGTCTGTTTAAAAACTTCAGATCCCATACTAGAAGAGAGAAAAAGTTCAACTGCTCATCTCTATTTGAGTGCACTTGGTGGGTCACACTATTCCTATATCAAACTGAGATTTAAAAAATAAGTAAATAAAGGGAGAAAGAGAAAAATAAAATATTATGCCTGAAGACTTAGTTATCGCTGGTCCTCTAGTCACATCAGTCAGCAACATGGGACTTAAGGTGTCAAAATGACAGAGAACAGTTCAATTTGTTCTAAATTGCACCTATACTCACGTACATGTTAGACAGCTATAAAATCTCAAAGAGGCACGTTTGAAATGACATGTGTTGAAAGAAGGCAATTAGTGGGCAAGATAAAATGAAGGTACAGTTGTAATTATTTCATATCTTAAAAAAAAGGAATTTCACTGGTAAGGAAAAGCAAGGCTTCTATAAAAAAAAAGAAAAAGAAAGAAAACTTTTTAAAGCTAATTACTTGGCTCTAATTAGAGCATGTAACCTTTGGAGGAATAGTGGCTGTTGAAACTCCAATTTTATTTGCATATATTAATATGTACATGACAATTACACCCCCAGAGAAAGTACAGGCTCTGCCCCAAAAGCCTAATTTTAAATTTAGAAGCAAAGAAGAAATTCTAAACAACTTAAGAATATTTTGATGCTTTGGTAGGCTTAGGATACATTTTATAAAAATTTTCGAGTGCTGAAATGACACATCTACCATATATATAGATGTTGTGTAGATGTGTGTGTTTGCATATATATGTTTGTACACATAACTGTACATACCCTTTATGTGCATATATATGCATTTGTGAAAATATCATAGAATCATAGAATCACAGAATGCTTAAGGTTGGGAGGGACCTCTAGAGATCATCTAGTCCAACCCCCCTGCACACGCAGGGTCACCTAGAGCACGTGGCACAGGGTGGCATCCAAGCGGGTTTTGAAGATCTCCAGAGAAGGAGACTCCACAACCTCTCTGGGCAGCCTGTTCCAGTGCTCTGGCACCCTCACTGTTAAAAAATTTTTCCTTAAGTTCCTTTGGAACTTTTGGTGCTTCAGTTTGTGGCCATTACCTCTAGTTCTGTCAGTGGCCACCAGTGAAAAGAGGCCAGCACCATCCTCCTCACTGCCTCCCTTGAGGTACTTACAGACACTGCTCAGGTCCCCTCTCAGCCTTCTCTTCTCCAGGCTGAACAGGCCCAGCTCCCTCAGCCTCTCCTCATAGGGCAGATGTTCCAGGCCCCTGATCATCCTTGTGGCCCTGCGCTGGACTCTCTCCAGCAGCTCCACATCCCTATGTATATATATATGTATATATATGTGTATATATATATGTATATATATATATATAAAATATATATGTATATATCTATATATACATATATACCAATAATTAACCAGTATTTACAGACTTCACTGAGGTGTGTTCTGCACCATACCCAGCAGTAACACAAGGCTGCAGCAAATCCACCATTCCTGGTAACAGAAAGATGATTAAAAAGGGCAAAGGTGACAGAATTTATGTGATTGAGGTTGGGGAAGCCCAGACGCTAAAATGCCTGACTGCATAGGTTATTTGGGTAGCAGACATTACAGATTAAACTGGTTGTAGAATTCAGGTCTGGGGCTCTGCAGACAATCCTATAGGATTCAGATCTCGCTCTGAAGCCAAAGTATTCCTGCTATCTCTTATCCAGACATGCCACATTAAAGGCTGCAAAGAAGATAGGAAACAGTGCGAATGACTACTCACAAAGGTGAAACATCAGACTTACCATTCTCAGGCTTGATGGAAAGTCTAAAAAAATACAAAAATAGTAATATCTACAAATGTCCTACTAGGTATTAGGTAGCAACTCAGTTTGGATGGAGCCCTTTAAAATATATTCCATGAATGAGCTTCAAGATGACAAAAAAAAATGAACAGCATTTTTCCCAACATAGCTGCAAATTCTCTGGTAATTTTATATTCTTATGCCCTTACAGCACTTTACCTCTTTGACTTGATCTCCAGCGTTTTGGCTAATTGTTCTGACTGGCTGTGTAGCTGAGTTTACATCAATAGTTACAGGTGGATTTAAATTTAAACCTGCACATATGAATATGGTACCTTAGAAATATCCTTTGCATGAATATATATATCAAAAAAACATTTCAGATAGAGACTTTCAAAGAAGGAAACCTCACAAATGAAAAACAATGACAACAAACTTTTCATGAAATATTCACATATCTTCAGTTTCTCCTGGCTTTTAAGTAACTAGCTAGAACTTCTTAGCTTTTATTATTTTGAAAAATCAACATTTAATCAAAACATATTGCATCAAAATAAATACGCATAAACCAAAATAAAACATATTTGTTTTTACATTTTTTACCGTCCCAAGCTTTAAAAGGAAAATTATGTAACTTTTAAACACCTCTTTTTTTGAGAAGAAAAAAAAAAACTTAAGTAAAAATGTGTTGTGTTGTGTATTCTGTAGCTTTTTTTCTTTTTTTTTGAAATTGCACTGAAAGAAAAATCATATATAGTTGATACGACAATATAAAAAGTTTGCACATTAATCAACGTGTCTGGAACAAAAAAAAATGTATATTTATATGGAAAATTTGGAGAAGAAACAAGCTAGGTAAAGTTCCGCAAGTTCTTCAAGTACTGATCTTAAAAAAGAAAAAAAAAGACAAATGTTATGTGTTGCTTTTAGATTACACAGCTGTTAAGCTCTGTATCATCACAATTAAATATTCCAAACACAGGCTATACGGTTTTTGAGAAAATGCAGTCTTGATAATTAGGAAAATTTCACTTTTGAAAATCAAGCTGCTTAATTTGTTGCATAAAACTGGAAAAAAAATTTAAGCAACTCATAGAATCATAGAATTGTTAAGGTTGGAAGGGACCTCTAGAGATCATCTAGTCCAACCCCCTGCACACGCAGGGTCACCTAGAGCATGTGGCACAGGACTGCGTCCAAGCGGGTTTGAAGATCTCCAGAGAAGGAGACTCCACAACCTCTCTGGGCAGCCTGTTCCAGGGCTCTGTCACCCTCACTGTTAAAAAATTTTTCCTTAAGTTCATGTGGAACTTTTGGTGCTTCAGTTTGTGGCCATTTCCTCTAGTTCTGTCAGTGGCCACCAGTGAAAAGAGGCCGGCACCATCCTCCTCACTGCCTCCCTTGAGGTACTTATAGACACTGCTCAGGTCCCCTCTCAGCCTTCTCTTCTCCAGGCTGAACAGGCCCAGCTCCCTCAGCCTCTTCTCCTCATAGGGCAGATGTTCCAGGCCCCTGATCATCCTTGTGGCCCTGCGCTGGACTCTCTCCAGCAGCTCCACATCCCTCTTGTCCTGTGGAGCCCAGAACTGGACACAGTACTCCAGATGCGGCCTCACCAGGGCTGAGCAGAGGGGCAGGAACACCTCCCTCGACCTGCTGGAGACGCTCTTCTTAATACATTTCACAACGCTGTCTAATGTTCTTAATAAGGACAGAACACATTTGCAGGCACAGGGCAGCACAGCTACGGCACAGCTTAAACCTACCAAGGCTTCAGTAGGAGCAGAAGAGCACACGTTACATCAATCCAAGTACATCCATAATCCTAGGGCATGGGCTGAGGCTCTGGATCCATTCATTTGTCTTGTTCAGCCCTTGGCATGGTCCGCGACACACTGACAAGCATTCTTCTGTTTCCTGAACATGGCATAGGAATTAATATAGCCCAGTTCCAACCAATAGCTTGGATGTTGCAACGGTCCTTTGCGGTGCAGATGATACAAACTCTTCACAGGCAGGACAGCAGCTTTGCACTGCTTATTGCTTGCCATAGTTTTATCGTAACTTCACATTGAGAATTTCATCCTGAGTGAATATGAATATGAATATGAAATATTAGTTTCCTAATCATCCACATTTGTGGCAGGTATCTCACAATCTAGCTGTCAAACCTGTAGTTGAAAACAGTTCATCTAGATGCTGTTTTAAAGAGGAAGTGAAAGGTAATTGTTTAGAGAAATTTGGGGGCTATTTAGATCCACATCCAATCTCAGGTGCGGTGATTCCACTGAAAGGTGCCGTGATGCCACTGAAATCTTTTTGATTAAGTTTCCATAAGGTCAGACTCTAACCATTATTAATTTTATTTGCACTCTACACCACTGGAAAGCACAGACAGCCATTGGCAAAACTAATAGCTGCAAAAATCCTGTGGATTTCTTTTAGATAACTTCTTTTCCTAAGAGGAAAAATAGAAATATAAATAAAATAACATGTGAAATTTGTGACAGTGCTGCTTCTGGGATATAAGTAACATGTGTCTTGGTATGAAAACAAATGCTTATTCTAGAGTAAGCAAGCAATAGATAGCATGATGCCAGAGTAAGTGTACAGCAGGAGAATTATTCATATCTTGTTACAACCAGTGATTACAGGGAAATTGTTTTGTAGTTCAACAGCATTATTGAGGCTTATTCTCTGTAACAAATGATATCTTTTATTTTATTTTGTGATTATCCAACAGATCGCTGAACCATAAAGCACTGCTGTTCCCAGCTAAAGGGAAGAAATGCCAGGGCCATATGCCTCTCATGGAATGGTTACGGTTCTGTATATAATTATCATTTTTCTATCTGCCACTCACAGTCTGCAGGTCAGACTCTAGTTACCTCCGATATTTTTGATACTCTGACAGAAACGGTGGGAGATGGGATTTTTGGAATAATAGATATAATGACTAATCATTATTCTTTTTCCCAAATCACTGAGAAAGATTGCTTTAAAATTCAATTAAAACTTTCACCCTGACAGCTGTGTGATTAACTCCATTTTGTATAACATCAGACTAGCAAAAAAAAATCTGAATAATATCATTCGCTTAACAGGAATCTGTATTTGTTATTGACTTACTAAAAACAATAAGATCAACGGTCTTTATGTTATCAACTCAGTGGCCATCTCAGGGTGAAAACACATATGGATTTTGAACCATGAAACCATAGCAACCTGAGGGATGCAGCAGGGTTTATGCAGTATTTCTATATTTATACATTTTTATGTATATACGCACACATATATTATGACTAATATGACACATGATGAATTTGATTACATTGCTATTTTTTTCATACTACAAAAATTACACGATCCAATCTGAACTGAGTCTTGTAGTTTCAGATGATGCTTCCTTCTTCTTGCTTGCCTAATACATATGCTTAACGGAATTATTTATTCACGTATGTTTACTCATTGTCATGTCAAAAATAATCGATATACCCAACCTAACATTTAACAGTCATACTGGAAGCATGTGCAAAGAGAGGATATAGAAATACTGGAGTTATTTTATTCACTGTAGCATTTTGGATTTCTCCATACTACAGAAACACCTGAAACCCCGCTTTCCCCAGAAGTATTAAAAGGAGAGTTTAAAAACCATTTTTTTCCAAGAATAATTAACAAAATAAAATACAATTTCCAAACAGAGAGATTAGAAGACGTCTCAAGGAAGGAGGCAGATTCAAGTTAATAGAACTTCTCAGCCATTTACCAAGGAGGACTGCTTAAAATGGTGCAGTGCATCCTGCTCTGAAAGGACATTTTTTAGGAGGGATGTACAGTCTGTTCAAAGGTAGTCAAGAAAGGTTATGTATATAATCCAGGGATCCTGAGGACCTTTTGCTACAAGGACTGTGGAAGAACTCCTCACAGCTCTAATCGATAGGTGCATGGCAGTAGAAGGAAAACAGGCCTGATATATTTCTGTATTTTTTGTTTTTGTTTTTTTTTTTTAATTTGTAGGTAATGGACAGAGAATCCTGAGTGATATCATTCAGATAATTGTTGAGATACATGTTTTTCCAGTCCATATCTTCCAGAGAAGTTAAAGAAAGCCCAACCCTGTCATCACCCTGCAGTAAAGACACATGATTTTTCCTGGGAAAAGAGAATTGCTTGATTTTACTGCTCCTTTAATGCACCCTGGGAGCAATTTGTTTCAGTTTGTCCAAAGGACTAAAATCAAAAGGTAATGAGCCAGCTGGAGGGACAGTTTGAATGAAAATTGAGACATGACACATTGGAACTGACTTGGAGAAAGAGGATATCATTACAAGTTGTACAAACTGAAGCTTTTGAAAATATATACATAATAAGAACAATAAAAATCTGTCTGAAAATTGGGGTAGAGAGGAATTCTCTACTGTGATTCTTGCTACTCTGCTGACATGATCAACAGAGAAAACTGCTTCCTCCGAAGGAAGATTCCACTAAGTGTAAACTAGATGCTTTTCACTATCCTCTGAAGTGTCCTACTGTTTTTCATTGACTTTTCACTGGCTAGTCACAAGAGTAGCAGAGGCTAAGGCATGTAGAGACGTGACCTAAAAAAGATGTATATGAAGAAAATTTAAAATTATTCTGTAAATTTTGCAGTTGACCTGAAAATTACCCAAACAACAGTGGATATATCATAAATAATAATCATGATTTCCTACTAAAAGCAATAGAAAACATGTTTTAATGCATCAGAGGCTATATATAGGAATGAAAATACAGACCATTTCTACAAATAACAGAATGCAACCTGCAAATCAGACTTTCTGAAAAGTGCCATAACAATACAAAGAAAACCATGATTCAGTGTTGGGAGTGCAAGGGTGTCTTTAGATTAACAGATTTAAAGGGAAGAATTTAGATTACTAAATAGGCCACTCTTGAACAAAAGTAGAAGATTTCTCATATAATAAGTACAACCTTGAGGTGGTGTTGTCCATGAAGGAATGTCAGTTCAGGTGTGCATATTTGAAAAAAAAAAAAAAGAAAAGAAGGTTAAAAGTTGAAAAAGGATACAGTTAAGAACAAACAAATGATATGAAAGCTAGGATAATGCTTAAGTGCATAGGTTGTTAACCACTCAGACAATTTATCAGAAAGAATAGCATGATCTCAGGAGGACAAAACATTAGCTAATAAGGTATTCATTTGTATGGCAAAAGAAGGTTCATGCTACTCATGAAGCGGTGCCTGGAATTCAAAAGCAAAAACATTCAAACTTAGTCAAAAGACTTTTTTTTTTTTTTTTTTTTAACAACACATATGCAAGAAACTATGATGGGAAGTTTTGTGTTCTGTAGTTACGAAGATTTTCAAAAAAGTACTGTCCCTTGGGAAAGAGACTAGTCAAACATGGTCTGACTTGGCAACTGTGTGGAATACCCTACAGTTTTTAGAATGGAGAATTGATTGATCTCTTTAACTCTTAACTTTGTGGAAAAAAATCATACTTCAGCTGGAGTGGGGAATGCACTGAATGTTCTTTGCTCTAGCATCAGACGGATTAAGCCAGGCTTTATTACAAAGTTCTGTGAAACATATGTCCAATTGATTGATCAATATGGATCTCATCTTTCAAGATGGCTAACAAGAGATGACTGATGAGATCACAGCTTGAGATAGTGTGAATGAAGAATATGACAGAGTTAAGAGGAAATTATTAAAATGACCCTATGTTGACTTCTCAAAATCAACCAACAATTCTGTGGCTACAGCCACAAAAGAATGCGTGTGGTATGTAATGAATAAACTGATGAAAAAACTACTGAATTTTCAACTTCAATAAAAAAAAGGAAAGACAGCTTATTAAATTGTTCAGCAGATGCCACCACTGTTTTCAAGACACCAAAAAGAATGAGACTTCCACATCTCTTGACAATAAGAATATTAATTCTTTACTTCACCTAAACTTATTGGTATAAAAGCTACACTAAGGCAATTATTTGAACTCCCTTAATAGTCAGTAAGAGGAGAAAAAGCATCTTTAAAGGGCAATGTGTTTATTTTAATCATCTATCTTTTAAAATGTCCAGGCTTCTCTACTGATTATAAAGTCAATTCTAGCCTCAAACATTTGAAGACAGGTGAAATAACAGGTTTCAACCAAAAGCAGAGAGAATTAAGAGAAGATCCTAAATCCAATACTGAGTGAATTTGGCATCTCTTTAAGTTTAGCTTCAAATTCAACTTGTAAAGTTGTGTGGCTTTTAGTCAATATTGCTCTCAGGCTATTTGCGTGAAAAATATGGAACTAGAGTTTCAAAAATGTGTTAAGATTGTTTATTTTCTCAAAATAATCTTTCTTCTACTCACAAAAAGTTCAAATCATAATAAAAATATTCTCAAAGTTTTTACAATTTTTATTTAATTTTTTATTAATTTTATTATTTATTTATTTATTTTATTATTTAAATTATTAATTTAATTTTATTTATTAACAAGATTTTGCAAAAATCAATTTTAATTCTTTAATATAATAACATGAACCATGATAGATACATATTCCACTCATAGGCTTATGCTTTCCTTCACAATTAAATCATTGTCCTTGAAACCCACAATGCAGCATCTAGGATCCTGCCAGCTTTGTTCATAAGGAAGAGACTTTACATTATATCCTACATTTTTAACATCGTTTTGAAAATGGAAAAGATAAAAGAGCAGTTCTTGTGCTGATTTATATCCTGTGGTGCTGTAGGGTTTGTGAATCAGAAAAAAAAATCTTGAGTCTAAATCCTTCAGGCTCAAATCAGGAGACTTTTCTTTACTCTGCAAGCCAATCCTCAAAAGAATAGTCCCCTTTAGTTCTGTTATAGTAGGCAGTGCATAGCGTTTTTGTTTAGCTGTGGAAATAGGTTTAAATTAATCTCCGATGTGTCTCCATTCATTCCTATGGAGCTATATCAGGCATATGTTTGGCTCAAGGGACCATTTCATCAGCTGCTACAGAATGACTTCACCATCTTCTGCAAAGCCATGCAGGCTTACAGAATTCTCTTTCCAGCTATTGCAGAACTGCTATTTCCAGCCTATCAGGAATAACAGAATTCCAAAAAAGTCTACCACAATTAGGTGGTTCTGCTTTTATTAAAGATCTAACTCATAATTAAATAAACACTAGCACAAAAATTAACATGGTAACACGTAAGTAGAGAAGGTAGGTAGGAGGTAGAGAAATGATTCTGCAGTTAACTACAAATGTAGACAGTCTGAGAAATCATAATGGACTGAGAATCTACATTTTACTATTATTTAAAATTTTATGATAGGGTTTGAACATTAAAGAACTGAAGAGAAACTCATTTTGTGAAAAGTTGAAGGAAATTTAGATTCCTTCATCTGCCATTCTCTCATTTGCCCTTATTATTTGATTTAAAGTGGCCTGCTAATGGATAACGGATTGATTTATTGAAAGAATGAATGTGGTAAGTATGGATTGTCAAAGTGAATAACAATTGTCATCTCTTGCATCAACAGTGGACCTTGAAAAGAGACTCAATGGAGTATGCTTATGCCTGGAATACTTAATGATGTCATAGATTAAATACAAATACAGTTGTAGGATGAGACTTTCAGAAATGTCCAAGTTCAGCTTCTGCTAAGGTCAGTGCTACAACATTAATAGTTTCAATGGCACCAGAGTTAATTAAATAATTGGAGAGAAGGATTGAAAGTCCTGTCTTGTAACTTTAAAGACCATTAGTTATTTACAGTGCTGACAAAAGACTCAATGTTGTGTGCCAGAGTCAGTCATTCCTTTTCTCAATTTTATTTGCATAGAGATTCAAACTGTGGGGGGGGGGGGGGGGGGAATGCTTACTTGTGAAGTAGTTTCCCTTGAAACTAAAAACTACTTTTGTGATTAACGAAGCATCAATGGAAGAAACTCTCTGCTCTTTCTACTGCTACTTGATCATACTGATATGATCTCACTCAGGAAATGATCTAGCAGAAACAGTGAAGATGTAGGCTTAAGAGCTTCCTAACGTGACGAAGACTGCCAGATTTAGGACACAAATGCTTTGTCTCAGCAAGTCAGCAGCTCTCCTGCTCACAGTGGCAATATACCTGGGAAATATCCATAACCCACCTAGCAGTTGACCAGAACCACAACTGGCCATTGGGATGCTGATTTTTTTGGTTCTGATTTGCTCTTCCTGGTAGGCAAATGGCAATTAAAGCCAAGCCAAAGTTCATAAAGTCTTTGCTGCTGTTGTCCATCAGACAAACACAAACCACATAGTATTTGTAAAAAAATAATAATAGTAATAATATATTTTTAAAAATTTTAAGGCCATATATAGCCAAGTAGTGTTTTGATTCTCTCTAAGAATGCAGTTCCTCCACTGGAATCAAAGAAGGATTATCATTAGCCATTTCTTTTTGTGAAATCATTTATATGTATAAATTGCAGCAATACACAGACCACTACTATGCCGTTTAACCAGAAATAAAAGCATATGCCAGACAATCCTGCTCTTAACACTGCATTTAGCTTTCCCCTAACACTTTGAGTGCTGTCATTAAAATCGAATCTACAGCAATATTTTAGCCATCTCTGTACCTAGAAGATTTCTCTATTACTTTGTCCATGAACGTTTTCCTTGGATGATTGGTTGACAATATCTAAAGGATAATTTTAGGTCCTGAAGAATTAAACACAGGTCTATTTTTATGAGGTGGGACAGATTGGAAACAGTTTTTTCTTCTTGTTTCAATGAAATTGGAAATGAAAAGAATGTGTGTCATATGAGGGACAAGTGTCATGAAGCCCATCTGAATTATACTTCATGCCCCACTTTATAGCCTAATGTTCAAATATATCCATTTTTCTGGCAGTATTTCGCCCATCAAAAACAAGTTATTGACACTTATGTCTTGGACATAAATCAGATCCGGCAGTAAAAGTGAAGAAGGCGGTTTCAGAGATAGTCGATGATAGGGTGGTATAATGTATTTGTTTTTTTCCTCTAGGATATCACTTTAATATCACTCTGTAACAATGGCAGAAAATCATTGCAATTAAATGGTCTTAAAAAATAAGACATAAAACAAATTCAGGTGATCTCATTCTGTCATGTGTGTCAGAGTTGACAACACAAAATTGAGCAGAAATAGTTTAAATTTAGCTGTCTAAGCATATGTGTACAAGGACTGAGAATGTGGAAATTGGATTTGCTTCACTGGAGTCAATTAAGAAGGACTCTCAACAAGGTAGGGTTGAAGTGCATTGACAGGGCACTGGGAATACTTCTGGTATTGATTGGCACTGGCTTGGGTACAAATAAAGCAAAGCATTCTGGTTTCTGACATTCATTTTCTATAACAGAGAAATTACACTAATGGATAAAATGATAATGAAAAAGGGAATGCAGAGAATAGCAGCTCTCCACAGAGATATATTCCCTTCAGAGGGTGAGCTGTAGCTATGCCCTCATTATAAAAGATCTTGCTGTCTAGTATATGGCTCTCACATTTGTTTTTCATTCTATTTTACTGCCCTGTGCTTATACCTCTATCTCCTCAAGGCTTCCTGAATTCATTGCTTACGATGGTATTGCTTAATGAGGTCAGCATTTGTTGTCACTCTCAGGAAGAGCAGCACCTCAAAGCCCTATCGGTAGTCAGTATCTTTGTGCTACTTGGTAAGGGAAATGTTAATTCATGCCTGTTTTCCAGTTGGAGGTAATTCAGCAGCTACCTTCATATTAGACCTTCTTTTTAACTTTGAACTGCGTGATGAGGTAAAAAGGATTTAACAGGTACTCCTTCCCCACACCCAGGAAAATTAGGTGTAGAAACCTGTACAAGCACCTTCCTTTATTTCTGATTGCTTTGATATTTATGGAAAGGTGTTTGGTGATACCAAGAGACGTTCTGGTCTGCAATATCATTGGTGTGACTCTTAGATTTCACTTTTGGCCAATATAAGGTTCAGTTTCTTCCACCAGGCTTCTTCTTAATGTTGTGTTCAGTGAAGCCAAGAGTTCTGTTTCCTGTCCCTAAGGGCAGCCAGATGAGGCAGTATGAAATATGTGCTGCAAAAGTGGCTGCTGCAAGAAGCAAGGTCAGAATAATTTTCCCCCAAATAATCTGTCTCCTAATCCAGTTAATGAACTGCAGAGGCCTCATGCCCTGTAGCACATCCTTTGCTTTATGCCCTGCTCAGGCTTCTATTTCTAACTAAAATCCTTACTGCCATAATTATAAATGTGTACTTTGTTTGTGTCTTGATATATTTATTTAGGTAGGTTTTCAATACACTAAAGTATTTTCCGTGATGCCCTGTGGTCCCAAATTCCACAGACAAATAATGCATTTTTCTCTTTAAGAGATTCATCTTGCTTTTATTGGGAGAGTTCATAATTTTGTGCACATAGACCATACCCAATCCTATCTATCCATCATTTATTCCTGTGAAAATTCTTCCAGAATGCCAATCAGTCTTGTCACCAAACACTTAAAACTCTTCTTGCACTGAGAAGCACAGCATTTTCTCAGTCCTATCAGCTGCACAGCACAGAAACATTTTTTTTCTTCAGTGCCCTAGCTCTTTATACTCACCCCTGGAAACAGAAAGACTCAAAATGACTTTTGTGACTGTACCTTTTCATGAACAATAATAAGACATGATGTCCCCAATGGAACGCATGCCATAATTTTACAAAAGTAGTGAAGTGAAGGAGCAAGTGGAATACTAAATCTAATCTAATCTAAGATTAAGTTTAGTGACTTTATAACAGGTGTGGGTTAATTAGTAGAAAATGAGTTTTGCTGAATTTGCTAGTCCTATGTCTACCTTTACTAATCTGTCCCTGACAGACTCCCAGTCTTCAATGGGAGCTGTCCTCAAAACATTCCTTTGAGTCGAGGTGCAGCTATTCTAATTTTGAATTGTTCATCCAAGGGACACATACACATCATCAAGTCTAGACATCCAGCTTGTCTAGGGCAAGTAGATCATAGCAGACCAGCCCAATAAATTCAGCAGCTTCTATAAATGTCAGAAATCTATAAACTCAGCAGCTTCTATAAATTCAGCAAAGGGGTCAAGTTCAATTCAAGTTGTTCTTGCCTAACTATGTGCATAGCCTAAGTGACCCATCGTTCCAATTAAAAATCCTACTTTTCATTAAACACAGAGACAAATATACCTAGCCGGTGGGAAATACTAATCTGAAAAAATGTCCAACAAAAAACTATGAAGTAAATATCTCTGTCCATCTGGGATTCAGAACACCAAATCCTATCCTGAGAGTAAGTGCAAATTCATTTTCTGGAGTGATATAGTTAGAAGAAGTCTTAGTAGGGGGTTCCCTACACTAACTTGCTGCTTGGTTGCTGGCTGAGTTGCAACATAGTCATGTCTATGCACCCTACTGATTCAGACCCAGACTTGACCCACAGATTTGGGTTCCTGGATTGATCCCTGACCTCTCTTATCACCATAAACCTAACCAATGAGGAAGACTTTTGGCTGAATCTGCCAAGTTTGAGAGCTGCTTTGTCCACCTTTCTTGGGTGTTTTGAGACTGGCACTGTTGTTATTGAGACCACTGTCTCTTCTTGCTTTGTTGCCACGCTTTGCTCCTGTCTCACCTTCCCTTAATGAGCAGGGCTTATGCTTCGTGCTCGCTGACATTTCAGCACCAAGAGAGTTCTCTGGCACAAAACAGACATTGTAGCTGATTTTAAGGCCTCGTGGCATTGAGAGGAGCGCAAGAACACGAGTTCTGAATGACTTTCTGAGGTCCAACACCATAGTCTACTTCAGCAGAAATTTTAGCTAAGAAGTCTAAATCTGTACCAAAGTGATTTCAACTATCATGCAAAAAGTCTTTGGCAGCTCAGAGACTAACCTCATTCCCCAAACCCGTTGGGTTAATGTCCAAATCACTGAGATATCCTTTCCATCTAGTTACAGCTGATTCAAAGAATGATCAGTTTCTTCTGAAGCTATTACCCTTCAGGTACCCACAGACATAAAGAAGAGGGTCAGATATCTGCAGTACTGAGTTGAAAGTGAAAAGTGATAATTCTCTTCTAATTCCAGTACATCTTAGGGGTTGACCTGCTGAAAAGCAGCTCCATGGAGAGGGATTTGGGAGTTCTGGTTGACAACAGGTTAATCATGAGTCAGCAATGTGTCCTCGTGTGGCCAAGAAGGCCAATGGGATCTTGGCCTGCATCAGGAGGAGCGTTGGCAGCAGGGGGAGGGAGGGGATCCTGCCCCTCTCCTCAGCTCTGGTGAGGCCGCACCTGGAGTACTGGATGCAGTTCTGGGCTCCCCAGTACAAGAGAGACACAGAGCTTCTAGAGAGGGTCCAACATAGAGCAACAA
This sequence comes from Tinamus guttatus, assembly GCF_059628265.1. Lineage (NCBI taxonomy): Eukaryota > Metazoa > Chordata > Aves > Tinamiformes > Tinamidae > Tinamus > Tinamus guttatus. The sequence goes on from NW_028288589.1 coordinate 569,960, forward strand.
AGATGATTAAGGGACTGGAGCACCTATCTTATGAGGAAAGACTAAGCGAGCTGGGCCTGTTTAGCCTGGAGAAGAGAAGACTGAGAGGAGATCTGATCAATATGTGTAATTACCTGAGGGGAGATTATTGGGAAGATGAGGCCAAACTCTTCTCAGTGGTGACCAGTAGTAGGACAAGGGTAATGGGTACAAGTTGAAACACAGGAAGTTCCATCTCCATGTGAGGAAGAACTTCTTTCCTGTGAGGGTGGCAGAGCCCTGGAGCAGGCACCCAGAGAGGTTGTGGAGTCTCTTTCTCTGGAGATCTTCCAAACCCGCCTGGATGCCGCCCTGTGTCACGTGCTCTAGGTGTCCCTGCTGAAGCAGGGAGGTTGGACTAGATGATCTCTAGAGGTCCCTCCCAACCTCAACCATTCTGTGATTCTGTGATTCTGTGATTCTGTGGTTCTGAGTGATAATATGAAGGAAAGTGTTAAATTGTATGAGTCACTTTTTAAATATTAACTTGGACAGTTTTAAGGAGATAGTTATTAATGGCTCTCTCTCTCCCAAAGATATGTTTTCTTTGATCTAACATAGGTGGGGCAAATATCTTTGATCAAGGAGTAATGACTTGTCAGAAGCAAAGCCTAGCCTGTTTGTCCAGGTAATTAATAGTAATTTGAATATTCTCTGAGTCTGAAGATTGGAGCTAATTATTTGAATTGAGTTTCTTAGTTGTTTAATGAATCAATTAGCTCTTCAAAAGAAGTCAGTATGATAAAACCAGAGCTCTTTCTTTGAAAAAGATAGTCCATGTCAAGGTAAAGGTCATAAACCAGTGACTTAAAAATGCTGTGATATCATCTGTGATTGCAGGTCCAACACCCGGGGCATACCAAAACTTCTAAAAGATGATGGAAAGATTTTACTGATTACAAGTATGTTTCAGACCATGCACCAATCCAAAGATTCTCCCCAGGTGTTTTTGAGAGTATTTTCTTTGCACACTTCGCAGTTACAAAAAGTTTTCCTTCTGTGAGCATTTCACAAGCTAACATTCTCCATATCAGCCAAACACATATCAACCTCTAGGCACAAGGAAAATATTTGTGTATAGTCTGTTCAGTGAGTTTCTACATCTTCCATTGTTAACCTTTTTTTATAATTGTACCTTAAATGTGCTAATCACCATAGAGAGCTGCAGAGCCTCTTTTGCAGAGGTTTGTAATCTTGGCCTTGCTGACAGCCTTGATCTGAGACCAGTCGAAGTCAACACTCCAAAGATATCAATGAGTTTCAGATCAAAACCTCTGTGACAAAAGTAAACAAAGGGTAAGTGTTTGAGGATGCAACAACTGAGGTGACTAGTCTGGGAATAAAGAATGGCTTATGGGGATGGATCAAGGGACTCTCTTTTCTTTCCTATATATTATGGGAATAGAGAGAGGCTCTATTGAGGGAGGCAGGGAAAATGAACAGACTGTAAGGGTGGTGCAGGGAATTGCCTAGAAATGTAAAAAGGAGATAAATAAAGAGGAATAGAATAAAGCATACATGGAGATGAAGATGAAGGCAAGATGATGGAATTTAGGAGTTGAAGAGAATTACTAAGAAAGGATGGGGGAAAGCCAGAACAAGCAGGTAACAGTGGTCACAGAATTAAGAGTATATATACATGAGAGTGGGTGGCTTCCACCTGATGGCTAATATAAGTATCACTTACTTTTGATGTACTGATATAGATTCCCTTTGCTGGACAAAATAGGAGGGGAAAAAGACTTCTAGGGTGTGATACATTGCGAACTAGAGTAGGTATCTTACACTCATCAGACAAATCATATCCTATCCTTCCATGGGCTTTAAAGAGGCTTTGGGTCAGATCAGAGACATTCACATTGAAGCTGCCCAAAGTCAGGTGAGACAAGTTGAATCCAGCTATTTATATTAATATTTTGAGATACTGGAAACACTAACAATGTTCCATGTGTCTTGCAGGTAACACCATCAGGCTTGTTCAGAACTGTGTAGATTTGTCTTCTCACCTTTGGTCTACAGGTGCTACATAGCAAGTCCAGAAGCCCTAGTGATCGTGTTTTCATATGGACCAAGGAAGTACACCGAAATCAAGAATCATAATAGATTTGGATTTGTTTTTGTCTGAAACATAGGAGTCAGCTAGAGGCTACATGAAAAAGCCCAATGTGTTCCATATGAGCAACACTGTATGCTTTTCCCATTCCTCCCTTATAGGGTGTTTGTTATCCTCATCTAAAAATACAACAGGGTATGTACACCTGGGAAATAGGAAGTCTAATCATCAAGGAATAGTTCTGGCCCAAGAACAATCACGTGGAAAATGCCCATAAGCATATTTATCATGGAAATTTGAAATAGGCAAATAAGACATCAGAAGATGAAGCCTCAGGAACAGCCCTGCAGTACATATACTGGGAGCAGAAAAACACCCCCAAAGCCTGATTATTTTTCAGCTGGAACTTAACATATTTATTATAGAGTTTATAACATGCATCTTCAATATCAGGGGAAAAGACTTGGAAATATAGCATACGTCTTCCCATCCCATATTCTTGACCATCTTTAGGGATAAAGGTAATACCTGCATGCTTCTCAATGGGGAAGGATAGTCTCCATTAGGAGCAGGATTAGACCCATTGTCTGAGTGTTATTTGCCATGATTTTTCCACTTCTGCTTTCCCTATGGATATGGCTGTTTTCAGATCCCAGCAAAACACCAGCTCTATCCAGCAGGGACCTCCCTCATTCTCTCCTCTGATGTTTGGTTGCTAATTTGCACTTTTTATGCACCCAGAAGCAAATGCCTGGCTGACACAAAACAAGACAAGATGTTTCAAGTGTTGCTTAGTTCAGGAGGAAGGAAATAATTCTGAAAATAAAATGCACTCACCAAACAAACCACCAATGCCCACTGACATTCTCCGTGGTATGTCTGACAGGCAAAATGTACCACAATGCAGAACAAAGAGGCATTTTACACATGCCCAGCAGAAATTCTTAGAAGTTTTTTTTTTTTTTTTTCTGGGAATAATCATAGCTCTGCTTTTAAAAACATGCAAATACTGAGAAACTATGAATTATAAAGATGGGAAAAGGAAGGTTTGAAAGTAAAATAGCTTTTCCTCTTGTATTTCTTGAAATAAATAAATAAATAGCTTTAACTTTAGAATTCATTTGCTTCCTTACCCTTAATCCCTTCTTCCCAGCTACAGAATTATTCTACATTTGACAGATAGTAGCCGTGAAATATTTCTGGTGTGTGTGTGTGTTTTTCAATAGCAGTTTGGAATCTTTGTTTTCAGAAAAGAGGCCCACTAGGCACAATTCGGGACTTGTTATTAAAGACAAACTAACATCCCCCAAAGATTCTCAAACACTTCGTGCCAGAATGTGGTATTTTAAAGCATTTCCCATTTCACATAATTGGATGCACGTGGCTTAGCAAGAGAAAGACGTTTTCAGCAAATATAAGAATTAATGTAATTTATTCAAGATGGTCTCACAGGAGATATATAGATTTTATGCATAATTTTGAGGAAGATAAGAAATGTTGAAATCAGTTAGGACTTCTGCATGCTGCTTGAAGACCACTGACCTAAGCTAAGGTGGTTATTATAGACAAGGATGGAATTTAGAAAAAGTTGTCAAATTAGTATTCATCTTAGATCCCAAAATGAGCACGGTTATCATCACTTGGAATGTGCATTCCATCCTCATAGTTTCTTGGGATATTTAATCAAATAATTAGCAAAACTATTTATAATGCTTGCATAATAATGAAAAAAAATCCCTATTTTAGTGGAAAAAAACAATTAAAAAACAAAATTCAGCCCTTTAAAATAATTGCAAATTGTGTTCTTTTAGGATCTATAAGGGTGACTTTTTAAACTGAATTCATATTTAAAATCTGTCTCTCTTGAATCTGGGAGCCTGAGGTTAAACACTATTTGACACAGTCATTGAGGACTTCAGAACAGGAAAATGAAATTGCTTCGATTAGTAATAAGCATTCTGTGTATTTATATGTCCTAGTCACTGTGGCAAATGAGTATCTCCTGTGTATTTCCTTTTTTTTTTCCCCTCTGAAAATTTATTTAGGAAAAAGAAGTACTATTTATTCGTTCTAAACAAGTACAAAAAGGAAGCATGGCTTTCATGAATATAAATACTGCTAATATTATTACTATTAATACTGCAGTACTATTACTGTTATTAATGTGTAATGAGAGCTTTGTTATTTAATTCAAGAGACCAATTTTTACCATTATGCTTGAATTCTGTAATAATTGAATGTGGACATGTTGAGCAAAAGCCAAGTATATTAGCACAAACATTTGTCTCCTGATGCTCAGACGTGATTATCTCATATTACATGACTGCTCTACCTACTGAAAAGAAAAAAAGTTAATTGCCTATGAGGTTTGAGGAAAACCTAAGCCTTCGCTTGAGCTGTGTACAAAATAACATTCTGATGCACTGATATTGAGTGCCAGATTGTGGCAATTTTAGATACGGCATTTTAATTCACTTACAATTGGAAGTTAATAATGGAAACTTTTATGCTTTCTTTTATATTTGTCATAATATTTCTTGGTCCATTTCCAAACAAGATTGTGATAACAAGGGATTTTTTACTAGCCCAAAGACACTATTTGAATGCTTTCGCCTGGGAGCTTTTCCCATTCCTCCTGACATCTCATTCATCTGGATTCTGATGCCAGTTACATCATTATCAGTCTTCAGAGACTGAAATGAACTTAGTCTCATTTTATGTCCTTGTAAAGGGGAGGGGCGAATGAGTCATTCACAGAGAAAATTCAGAATGGAAATTCAGAGAAGGACCTGAGAAAGTGAAACAGAAGAGATGTGGGTCACTGAGGGATGTGCAGAACCACAGCAGCTCAACAACAACAAAAAATTCTCTCTCCCTGCCTCATTCAGAGAGATTTGTTCTTGCCACCTTTTTATTTGCTGGTGAGGACCTTTCAAGCCTTTAGGTGTTATCTGGTGGTAGGATGTATTTTTCACTCCTCTGAGGGGAAAAAAAAAAAGTATTTTTTGATGAGATTCCTAGAGTATAGCGTCCTTCCAACTTTTGGATCTCGTGAATTGTTCTATGAACAGTGAAAAAGAAAAACCTGTACCTGTACACATTTTTGACTTATATCCCAGCGCTTAGATCCCATTTCCCCACCTCTGCTTCCATCCCCATCTCCTCTGCTTCAACCCCTGGCTGAAGGCAGCATAGGTAATTGATAGGGCCCAGTTCCAGGCAAATGTGCCCAAATTGGCTAGCAGTGTGGTTAGGCAGAACAGAGCTGCTGCACTCACACTAAAAGCTTCCCCATAAGTGCGACATTAATTCAGATGTTTTTCCTATAACTAACTGCCTATTTCTGTGACGTTTGAAGCGACCCTATGTCTTTGAGAAAGCTACGTTTCTCCCAGGTTAGTCAAAATTTCCAGATAGATTCATAATCTACCGGGCAGCTAGAGAGATGCATATGGGGGAGAAGTTTGGACAGGCAGAAGGACAGACAACATGAACCTATAAAACTCATTTCTTTACAAAACACATCAAGAGACTCAAGAGATTCAAAATAAATAAATTGGCAACTTGGGATACTGCCTAAGAAAACTATTTTATGGTAATACAAAGAAGAAATATCTGGATACTTAAACCATACACAGCCTACTTATATCAAAATGCTAATCAAAAATTTATTGATAGTAGAGCTTTGACATTTGAGGGAATAAATTTCACCTGCTGAGACCATTTACATGAATAAAAGCATCTAGATTTATCACAAAATCCAGAGTAATGTAACATATAATACTTGACTTTTTTCATGTTCTTTAGCTTGGAGAGACTTTCAGATGGGTAAACAGATAATTCATCAGTCATCTTCTTTGTATATATTTACTGCACATTCATAAATATAGAAGCACATATTCTCTCTTCATTTTTCTTTAACACAGACACATAAATATACACATACAAAAATTCAGGTACACATTTAGGATATAGACACCTTAATGGACATAAATCTTCAGGTATTTCATAGCCTTCCGAATACCTGATTCCTTACCTGGATTATGAGATTCTTCAGAAGAAACAACTGAAAGAAATAACTGGTCTATTTCAAGAACAAAGTCTGAAGTGAATATATTTAAAAGCTGCACTGTGTTTTGATGTTATGATAGCAATGAAAGTCACAAAATCACAGCAACCAAGTAATAAAGAACGACTTCAAAGTCTAAACTGTCTAAAGATGATTTGACAAGTGGAACAGTTAATTTTGTATTTATGTGATTTATTTTATACACATATGTATATTTTTAAATCATACACAGCATTGTATAATTTATGGCTAGATAGATAAAAATCAGTGAAAGAGATCAGGACGCAAAATATAACCTGCACTAAATTTTATGTCAAATGACAGATATACCTATATATATATATGCACACGTATATGCATATATATATGTATGTGCATATACATATATAGTCTATAACATTATAGATATTAGGGTGTTATTGACAATTATTCTTCCTCTTCTGTTACCTATCGAATGCTTCTACACTGTCATGGTGATGAGACATTCCTTGCACTTGCCCTCTGCTCCTGAAGGCCCTGGAAGCTGTGTCAACATTTCACTCAAACATTGGCAAGACATTTGAAATCGGTGCTGGTCGGGGAGACCAGATTCCCCAGTATGTCTGTGACTAAAAGGATGTATTTTCTCAGCATACCAGTTACACACGATTAGACTATCACTGCAACATATTTATTTACCTGAAGCAACAGGGTCTGATGGCTGTACTGGGCTCCTAGGGTGCTAGTATTACCATCAAAATATTACCTTTAAATAATGATTTTTTTTCCTTCATTGCAAAAAACAGGGAATGTTTTGAGTGTTGTGTGAATTAATGACAATAGAAGGAGAATTTCCAAATCTTGGAAGCCAACTAAGTTAAATCAACTGTCATTAAAAGTCTTCCTTAATTATCAGCATTCTTTCTTTTCCGAATTGTATAATTTCCATTCCTAAGTATTGGGCCGTGAAGTAGTTGGAAGATTTGCAAGTTACAGTGACCCCAAAGGCAGTAGCTGGATAATATGTGAGCTTCAGCAGCAAAGCCAGATGGTGGATCTCCTGTTCTCCCAAAGCACACCTGCAACTTGCAGTAATCACTCATTCAGTTGTTCTGATCCAGATGCTTGTGAGACTGTTCAGTGAACTTACTAAGATCTGATGAGGCTGAGATATCTACTGGAATTGATTTGAAGGTTAGCACAAGGAGGGGGAAAATTAATTGCTGGACAAGGGAGAGGCAGTATGGTTGTGAAAACTCTTGAGTATCAAAGGACCAAAATAATGTTTCTCAACACATCTGTGTCCTTCAGACTGAGATTTAGGCAATAGGACAAACTCTCTTCTTATTAGGCAGATGTTCCATACAGAAAAGTTAAATAATTAGAAATAAGTGAAGTAGTTCTCCCAGCAAACAGTACAAAAGTGAGGACTGCAGAATTGTGCTACTTCACAAACTCACATGAGGCAATGCAAGACTTAGGCATAGAGAAATGCGGATTCAAAATTTCCCTGTATTGAGAACTAATTTGATTGCCGATGTGTCACTCCAAATGTACTACTGATTTATTTTCCTATTAATTGGGTGCAAAGCACTGACAGCTTTTCACTTTTAGTTCAATCATTGTTTTATTAAATTAATTGTAATTAAGTACTTTTTGGCTTCCTGATGATTGTTAGACACAGATATCTATGACAGGTCATTAGTTGTAGAGAATGGCCAGGCACTAATATTAAGCAATGAGACTGCTTATTCATACACCGCAGAGGTTAGAATTAATAATCATGCTAAATTGAGTCTCATGAATAATTCATGGAGCAAATCCAAAACAATTTCCTGTGGTTGCCAGAAGAGATATATTTTTAAGAAATAAGAACCAAGCTACCCTTTACCTCACCTAAGCATAATGATCAGGAATAAAGCTATCCATTGGCAGACAGAGACTTGGCAAAAGAAAGAGAATGCTGAAAGAAACTTGGGAGGACAATAAGTAGAAAAGTCATTACATGCTTGCCATGTGCTATAATAGAAAATAAAAAAAACACAATAACAAATAGAGATCCAGTGTAATTTTGGAAGCCATTAGATCAAAGAGCCAAAGAAAATTAATATTACACTCTTAAGCACTCATAAGAACACACCTAAAATACCTGCTTGACATCTGAACTCCTCAGAAAAAAAAGAAAAAAAAAAGAAATGATAAGAAAAATAGAAGTTGAAGGGAACGATAGGTACTAGAGGAAAAGCAGTTGCGTAATTTTGTAATTGCAGAATAGTTCAGGTTGGAAAAGGCAACAGGAGTTCAACTGACTAACCTAAACCTTTCACTAAAAATAAGGCTAACTTTTCCATAATTATTGAAGTCAGCATGAATAACTGGGCCATTCCTGAAGAATGAGAGACCTAAGGTTTGTTGCCACATCACAGGGACAAATCATCTGTCAGTATATGTAGAAGAGCATATTGCCACCTGGAAAAAGGATGGATGTGGTGGGAACATTTTAAGGAAAATATATGGTTTCCTTAAATAAAATCTTTTCTTGGGGACTGTCCTTATGGTTCGGAGGAGATAATCAAGGCATTTGACCTTCTGAGTTTATTAACACTGTGGTGTTGCTTGCATGTGGGCTGCATCCTTAGAGAAAAAGAAGAAAAACAGCATCATGACACCGAGTTCACACTGAGATAGCTGTGATTCTGTTCCAAAAGCTTATTGGTTAACTTACTGAGCTCATAACTGTTTATTTTCCCTATGTGTAAAATGGGTATAGCAATAGTTATATTTCTGTAGAGCCGTGAGAGATGTGACCAGGAAATATCAACTGGATCTTTGAACTCTCTCAGTGGTGGTCAACCTGCTGCTCAGGCTGGTTTCTGCATTAGGAGGAGTGTTGCCAGCAGGTCAAGGGACCCTAAGTGACCCTAAGGATCAAAATCTTATCCTTCCAGAAGAGTTCAGACGTCAAACTGGACTTTTTACACACTGGACCAGTGTCTAAACGAAGCACCTGATACTAAGCCAGTGACTAAAGGAACCCCATGCCCATCTTTGGCCAGTAGACTGATGCATTCTCTTCAGTATTTCAGAAAAACAATTCCAATCTACACACTTTTTTTTTTTCCTCCAGTGAAACTAATTACAACATTTCCCTCTTTAGAAACAAATCAAAAAACACCTGGTGGACTGCAAAAGCATTGTCTAAACACTGCTGTCACCATGCCTTCAATATTCATTTGTGTATTAAGCTCCTAATTTTGAGTGCCAGCAAGAGGTTTCCCAAAGTTCACATAGTGTAATTGTTACCTAAGGCTGGGAGATTCTGTGCTGTTTTCTAGGTTATTTAGCTGCAGATAATTTATGAGATTGCTGAGGAGGTTTAAAAATTGTTTCACCCCTCACTTGTTCATGGTTGCATTGGTTTTACAACAGATGGGAGAGAATTTTGCAGTCGTGAATCTTTGATTCATACCGGTCAGCTGCGTTCCATCACTCAATGAAGACAAAAGCCAGAAGGCTGGAGAACAGCTTCAGTGGTTTTTAGGGTTGATTTGCTTGATTTGTCAAGGGTCTTTTTTTTGTTTGGTTTTGTTTTGGTTTTGGTTTGCTTTGGTTTAGCAAATTTAATACTTAATTTAATACTTAGCTTTCTCTGTTTCTATTGCTTTTTTGTTGCTGTTTTTTTTTTTTTTTTTTCCTTACATGAAGTACCATCAGCAAAACAGAATGTATTTCAGGGTAGGGACATTGTAATCAGCTGGATTTGGGTTTTAGTTCCTTCTCTGCTGAATAATTCCTGACCTGGGTCATTTCACTTAGGACTAGGTATGCTTTGGACTACATTTTTGTATCTTTTTTGTGTGTATGTCTTTTTCTTAAAAGTCTTCTCTGTCCTTATTGCACCCAACTGAGCAAAGTGTTTCACGTTATAACTGAACTAATGTGATGGCTAAACCTGCTGAAGGGGAAGATTTGCCCTCAGTTCTCCTGCTCTCAGTCATAGTTTTTATTTTGCCATTTTCTTTGGGCTGTTTCTGGCATTTCTCCAACCTCAGGTTCAGTTTTGAAAATACGCTTTTTTTTTTTTTTTGGTAGGGTTAATTTTCTACATTTAGCTTCCCAAGGTGATTCACTGAGGGAAGAGAGGGGGTCAGGTGAGCAGCAGCTGCAATGCAAGGGAAGCATTTAGCCAGAGGCAGGAGATAAAAGAAGAGGAGATGATTGGCACTTTTGGTGACAGCTATCATTACAACTGTCTTACCTATAACATACAAACTCTGAAATTATTCTATTTGGGAGCTCAGTCAGCAAAATTCCCTTTCTTATCATGAGGAGATACCAGCATCTTCGGAAGGAGTGATTCATTCCTCAAATGGGCAAAATCCTTCTCTTCACTGACTCAGAGTGGAGTTTACCAGAGATTAGATGTCTAACTTCTGAGAAACTAAAACAAAGGGAGCTGAACCCAAAGCATCTCGTATGAACGCCTGAAGATAGGTGGAATCTGGGCCCTTGCTACTGGTGGGAAGTCACAGGAGAAGGGAAGCCACTGAGAAAAAAGGATTGCCCTCTACTCCATCATCTTCTGTGAAAGCAGTTGCACTTTGAGTTCCTAGTAAGTACAAAATTTTTGGAATGAGACTAGGACTTGAATAAGCATCCTAAGACATCATATACTAGCTTGTGGACAAAAATGAATCTCCATCTCATCTTTTTGAAGAAAAAAAAAATCACTGAATCACAGAATGGTTAAGGTTGGAAGGAACCCCTAGAGATCATCTAGTCCAACCCCCCTGCTCCAGCAGGGACACCTAGAGCACGGGGCACAGGGTGGCATCCAGCCAAGTTTGGAAGATTTCCAGAGAAGGAGACTCCACAACCTCTCTGGGCAGCCTGTTCCAGGGCTCTGTCACTCTCACAGGAAAGTTCTTCCTCACATGGAGATGGAACTTGCAGCGATTCCACTTGTACTTTTTACCCCTTGTCCTATCACTGGCCACTACTCAGAAGAGTTTGGCCCCATCCTCTCTACATTCACCCCTCAGGTACTTATACATGTTGATCAGATCCCCTCTCAATCTCATCTTCTCCAGGCTAAACAGGCCCAGCTCACTTAGTCTTTCCTCATAAGATAGATGCTCCAGTCCTTTAATTATCTTTGTCGCTCTATGTTGGACCCTCTCTGGAAGTTCCACATCCCTCTTGTCCTGGGGAGCCCAGAACTGCACCAAATACTCCAGGTGTGGCCTCACCAGAGCTGAGTAGAGGGGCAGGATCCCCTTGACCTGTTGGCAACACTCTTCCTGACAGAGGCCAGGATCCCATTGGCCTTCTTGGCCACACGAGGACACACAGCTGACTCAAGATTAACCTGTTGTTAACCAGAACTCCCGAATCCCTCTCCATGGAGCTGCTTTCCAGCAGGTCAACCCCTAGTCTGTACTGGTGCCTGGGGTTATTCCTCCCCATGTGCAGGACCCTGCACTTCGCCTTGTTGAACCTCTTGAGGTTCCTCTCTGCCCAACTCTCCAACCTGTCTAAGTCTCTCTGAATGGCAGCAAAGGCCTCTTTTGTGTCTCTGCCACCCCACTCATTCTGATATTATCTGCAAACTTGCTGAGGATGCACTCTGTTCCCTCATCAAAGCCAGTGGTGAGTAAGTAGAACAGCAGTGGACCCTCAGGGACACCACTGGCCACAGGCCTCCAACAAGACTCGGCCCCATTTATCACCCTCCATGAACTCTGCCATCCACCCAGTTCTAAATTCACCTCACTGTCCACTCAACTAACCCACACTTCATGGCTTAATCCCCCAAAGCTTAATTGCTTTGTGGCATCGAATTGTAAGGAATGTTGTGCGAACATATCATCGGGTCTTTAAAGCCTATAATTCAATAAGGCTCATGTCAATAATACCAATAATTACAATGCCAAACATTAATGTCAGAGGATTGAATTCAAGAGATTTAAGAGGCCTTTGGGTGCTCAAATCCCTATTTGGAATTAGCCTTAATGTGTGAGTATTTTCCATCTGAAAAATGGTGCTAAACAGCATCCTTCCATTTGCAGGAGACTATCATAATGACAGAGAAATACAGATGCTTGGATAAAAAGGGAAGAGAGAGGAAGGAATCTTTTATGACTATCTATTTATTTGCCTAATAGCTATTTTTTCATAAGTGGTCAGAATTTGCTGTTCCCTTTATGATATCCAAAATCAGATTTCTAATCTTCTTCTGCTGTGATCTGGCAAAAAAATGCCTCTGTAATGTGTCTGTATCCCATTTCCCCATTTGTAAAATAGAGATTATAAAACTTATTTTTTCTGTCTGAGCTGATCAGACAGAAAGCACTTCAGGGCAAGAGACCACCTTTTTATCATAGGAGAGAATCATATAGGAAAGGTAATAAAAAAGTACCTGTCCAAATTGTTTTTAATAGAAAATTGTGTTTTCAACTGAAAAAATCATCATACAAATCAATTATAATATATTGTAGAAAAGATAATGTAAAACTTGCCCTGAATCCCCTTGAGGCTCAGTTCTATGGTTACTCGCTGTGAGATAGGTTATGTATCATCATTTCTGCCATTCGGTTTCCCTGTTGCATTTAATGAGTATGCAAAAAGCTTTCTTTGGAGCCATTGCAAGGCTTCATTCATGCTTGCAAAACACCTTGAGCTCCTCAAAACATGGGTGAAAAACTTGTTTATTCTGACATGCAAACAATAAGGAAGTTAGAGATTAAGCATCTCTATCTCTGCCTTTAAACACATTTGTCTTACAAGCTCTATAACTTTCAAACAAGATTAGCATTATCAATAAATCACCGGGTTTGGGGATGAGAAAGGCGACAGAGAGCCTTGCTGCCGAGGCATGTATAATGACAATAGGTGCCTTAGCAACAGTTATGACTGTGCTGCAACAGATTGTGCCCTAAAGCAGTAAATATCCTGCACACAAGAGGTTATTTAGGCCTAAACAACAACAAAAATTAAAAAGTTTAGTTATCTTTGCTAATGGTTTCAGGTTAGAGAGATGAAGAGAGAAGGAGGGGTGGGATTGGGGGAAAGGGAATGGGAGGGGGTAGAAATTGCAGAGCTCTCAAGTTTTAAGGCAGCTCCACCAGCTGTTGGGCAGGCAGACGGAGCAACAGAGAGCACGTTTTAGGAGAAAAGTATCTCTGCTTCTCTGTTCCTAATCACAGAGGTATCGGCAAGTTCATCGCTCCCGCACACTGCAAAGTCTTAATGACACGTCTGCTTTCCCATGAGCTTGGTTTTATGACAGCTCACTCTTCTTTCCTCGCACATCCTCACCGTGTCCCACTGCAGACTCCCTTCCTGGGCTCGGTCCACCTGAAGTCATCGGGATTCACTTGGTCTTAGTTCCAGCTCCACCTGGAGAGGCTGCATTGCCAACAGATGCAGTGGGGCAGCTCCATGGAGAGGCATGGAGGGGGAAAAGACATGAAAGAAAGCACGGAAAACAAAAACCTCAGAAACATTTTACCAGTTTTTCGCATATAATGCTACCAGCTTGCAAGCAACCCACTATAATAAGATTTCATAAAGATGTCATAAAGTAGACAGACTCCTGAGAAATGACTAAAAGCTACATGTTTTGTAACAAGGGGTGTTGCCAACAGAAACGATGGTGTTTCAGCTTCAATGTGAACCTCGTACCAGTGAATAGACAAGTCTTGCACCAGAGGCCAGGGCTGCAGAATGCTCTGAAGGAAGAAGAAAGGTTGTGCAGGCTCTGCTGTGCAGTGTGGGATGTGGGTTGTCATAGCTGTCCTTTCTGCTTCAATTGTCCCTTTGGCTGTATTTTAAAACCAGTTGTGATGCAATGGGATAATAACTGATGTCCGCATGCTAAAAGCAGTTCTATCTTCCCAGACCCATAATCATGCACCAAATTCGATGTTGGGTCACAAGTGTGTTCTGCTGTGAGAAACATTTTCTCTGTTTTCATGAAATACAGAGAACAACATTTTCTACTATTGTTAAAATCAAGTTAACAGCAGTTGCAGAAAGGTAAATCTCCATAAAATATATTCTACTTTATATTATTATTACTGTATTCTGGCACATTTATCTTTTTGCAGGACAAGAAAAATAGTCATAACCAAAAAAAATGAGATTGTCCAAGACTTTGCTTTACCTCAGTTTACCTGTGTGATCCAGAGACATTTCCTGAGACCTAAGTATAAGGTGAGCAAGAGTGACTTGCCTTGCATTTGATGAATTTCTTGGGGCCCTGCTGCTCGCTAAGTGCTTCATTCTGCTCCTATTGCTCTCAGTGAAGAATGACTGAGCTGTAGGAGTTACACCTCTGAGTTGGGGTCTCATTCCTGGCTCTTCCCCTGGCTGGAGAAAATTGCTTCATTTGGCTTGTTTCTAGGTTTCTTGATCTATTTCTTCTCTCTGTGGCTTGAATAGATGTGGTGTACAGACTGAGTTAACAGGTTTAGACCTCCTAGTTTTAAGGAGCCAAAATGGGACAGAGGGAGATCAGCACTGATTCATTCCCAGCCTGGAAAGAGAGAAGGTTTTTCAAATTATCTAGTCCTCCAGAAAGTTTGCAGCATGGTCCAACAACTGAGACAGCCCATTGGTAATTCCTGTATTCGCAGTTGCCTGTCACAAGCCAAGTCTTCGCTTGCTATTCCAGCCAGATGGCATAATTGTTCAGTGAGGAATTTCCATCACGAGAGATGATGATACAGACTCTGGGTATCACCAGCATAATAATAATAGCCTTCACCAGGCTGCCATATCAATTCTCCAAGTAGTGTCACACAGAAAAAGAGCAAAACTAACACAGATAACCCCTGTGGGACTACGGACCCTCAGGGCAGATGAGAAATTGCCTTCATCTCCACTTCGATGTCCTATATCACCTGCTCTCCATGAGTCTGTGCTGCTATGAGCCACTTCTCATCAGGCGTCATGGCAGGAAGAGCAGCTGGGGAGGATGGAGGAGGTTGTGACTGAATATACAGAGAGAAACAATCCTAAAATGACTGCAGTTTTTCTTGAGTAAAGGCCAGAACAGAAACAGATCCCAATATGCTCTTGCCATGGGCAGCACCAGCTCCTCAAATGGCATCAGCCCTCAAAACCCCAAATCCATTACTGCTCAGACGGAATCCAGCAAAAGCAGAGATATTGGTTCAGATCCAAACCAAGATCCTGAATCGGTAAAAATCTGTAAAAACCATTGGCAACGGTTTGCAAGGATGCCTGTTTAAGAAGGACTGTCTCTGCCTTCACTTCATGAAAAAATCATGGATAGACTGAACAAGTTGTAGGTCCATATTTGCGTCTAATGGTCTGGAAAGTACTCTTTCTACCCCACCAGCATGGTGTCTTTATGTACACTTGAGTAAAATTTCATTATGGAGCTTTTATATTAGGAGAAAGGGCTCACCCCCTTCTAAAGGCTTTCCTACTAACAAGGACCAAAATGTTCCTACCATAAGTTACTATATGTCTCTAAGGCATCACCATATATATATAAAAAAGCTTCCAAAGTATTTCAACCAGTTTCAAATGAAGTGTGTGTATGGTCAGACCTGTGAGGTTTAGTTGAACAGTTCTGCAGCTGAAATGGGGCTGAGAGGATGAACCTGCTGTAGAAATTGTCCCCACTGAGAAGAGTTTTCAATGTCAGAATAAAAACTGTCTTTTGATTCAAGTGATCAGCTTTAAAACAAGTGCAAATTGTGACCTTCTCTGGCACTCCTGTAGTTTATTGGCATACCTGCTTCAGACTGCTTATTTCATTACCTTCTCACTAAGCTAAAACAGAGCCCTATATGAATCTCATTTTTTTTATTTATATTCTTTTTCAATTCCTTAATTTTCCAGCTGTAAAGTATTAGGAAGTTGAATCAGTCTCCATCAGTTAACCATACAGGGTTAAAAATAGACTATTTTTAAAACAGCAGGTCCTAATCATTTCTTTTTTTTTTCTCTCTCTTTGAAGAATCTTTGTGGGTTTTTGTTTTTTTGTTTGTTTGTTTTTTGAGGGTGGGGGGGCTGGTTAGTCTGGTTGTTTTTTTTTAATAAGCTGAGATTCATAAGCAATCATTTGTTTTCAGGATCTTGGTCCTTAGGGAAAAGATCAATATTATAAATTAATGGTAATAATATGGAAATTGCTTACCTTGGCTCAAAACACTAGTCAAAAGGTAAGGAGAGTGCAAACTGGAAAATACAGATTACAGAGTCTGCTAATTTTTCACACCTTTGGAGTCATTTTGCTCTTGGAGTAGCTCTGTGGCCTGTTCTTAAAATTAAACACTAATTCATGTAAAGATGTGATGAATCAGACATGTAAGAAGAGCACAGAGTGGATTCTTGCCCAGAAAATTGTGGTGCTTGTGAAATACACAACTATTTTGAGTCTGGCCCCTCTTATTTCAGGCCAAAGTAGGCTGCTCTTAGAATGATCTTTTTTTCTGGTGTTGACTGCTTTGAAGGATTTTTTTATATATATATCTCCAGCAAACTCATAACTTAATCAAATCAAAACACATTTTCTTTCAGTCCTTCAGAAATGACTCCTCAATGTATTTTCCATGCCAAATTTTAACATTTTGCTTCTGGCCAATTCTCTTTAGAACTGTTTAATTAAGCATTGCAAGGTTGTTGCTTTTTAATTACATGAAAAAGTTTTTCTGTTTTTTTTTTTCCCGATGTTGGTATACATCAGATTAGTAGGACAATTTTACAGAAAGCACTCTGGTGTCAGGCATAAAGCAAGTAAAGCCAACTTCAACCTACATCAGCAAGATTTATTTCTCCCTCTGAGAGGGAAGCAAAGTTCTATGGGTCTGCAAAATAAATCACTGAGCAGTGAGCCAGGTTATCCGTTGGTGTAATCTGACAGTACTTCATTAGCAAGGGGGAGTAATGCCAATTTATAGTAACTAGTAGATGAGATAGATAGTCCAGCATTGCATAGAGAAATATTCCAAGGCTCTTGGTAAGATATAGTGAGGATGTGTCCCATGGAATAGAAATTCACTACTTTATATTTTTTGCCAGCTGCCAATGTGCTGAATTTCAAATCAGACCTCCAAAGGCTTACTTCAGTTGTTTGTTATGTATTCATTTTCACTTCCCTGAGTTTAAACTTAAATATTAATGAAGGAAAGAAAGATTAAAAAAATAAAAGCAAATCCCATAAAAGCCCTCCAGCCACGCTGTGGGAAACCATCATTTTCTAGCTGGTGGCAATACAAATAATGTAACGTCTCTTTCCCTCTCATTTTTAAAGACAGTTAGAGATATCTGAACTATCCAGAAAATAAGCAAATAAAAATAATGTAATATTCAGGATTGTTTATTTGTGACACATGGATGGAGCACACTTCCTCCTGATTAGAATAGCAAAAATTGTTTGTCATCCCTGCCAAGCTCCAATATTCAGCAGTGAAAGCATTACCTTCTGATGCCTCTTTGGCTGATACTCTCGCTAATATCTGCAATAGTTTGAGTAAAGGAATGTTTTTCAGTTTGCTGGCTGAAATAACAAATCCGAGAAAAAGTATTAGGTTACACTGAAATGGCAAAAAAAGATTTTTTAAAAAGATTTTTAAAGATTTTTTTAGAAAGATGTTTTAAAAAGATTATTCAACCTGAGCCTACTGTTGTTGGTTGATTTGAGTTTTTTTTTTAATCTTTTTTTTTTTTTAGTGTAATTTTCTTTTTTTAATTCCCTTTCTCCCCCCACCCCACAAAAAGCTCTAAAATCTGTCCTTGTGCCAAAGCTTGCACTGACAGATAATTGGCAAAGCCCAGCGCTGAAAGGTGCTGGTCCAGGCTGAAGAAGTCTTGCAGTGAGTCCGGCTGTCTGTCTTCTGGGAAAAATACTATAACATCATGAACCTTTTTGGTGATGGCCATTATGGGTATAAATTAAAACACAGAAGTTCCATCTCCATGTGAGGAAGAACTTTCCTGTGAGAGTGCCAGAGTCCTGGAACAGGCTGCCCAGAGAGGTTGTGGAGTCTCCTTCTCTGGAGATCTTCAAACCCGCCTGGATGCCACCCTGTGCCACGTGCTCTGGGTGTCCCTGCTGGAGCAGGGGGTTGGACTAGACGATCTCTAGAGGTCCCTTCCAACCTCAACCATTCTGTGATTCTATGTGAAAATACATTTTTATTTTTAAAATAGTGAAACATCGTGCTCCTGCTTTTACAAAATGAAACTTATAATTAAAAAGCGAAGTTATTGTTCTTAATGTAACAGTATTTAGCTCAGCTTTGGGGGCTTATAGAGCTCCTGATTGTTTTTTTTTTTGTCTGAAAATATGCAGTCAATTGAAGCTGAATTCGAAAACCTAGTTTAACCTGCCTGTAATGCTCATGTAGACACTTGGTACAACTGCAGTCCAGCCTGGGGCACTGAATAAAAGAAAATGCACCCCTGGTTTCTTCCTGTACTAACTGAAATTCTAGGCACCCTCACAGGAAAAAGAAAAGTTGAACTTAATATTGGAAAGGAAATGATCTGTTTAAGGATTCAAACCTATCAAAATAGGTTCAAACCTATCAAAAATTTCAATTCAAACCTATCAAAAATTTTAGGATTCCTGTATTTTTATTGTTAGTAAAAAAAATCATGTTTTGCTTTTCTTGAAAATCTGTGACATTCCATATGGTTTAAAAATATACTCAGTGCATAAAAGCTCTACTATCATTGATGTAGTTTATAATAAGCATTATCAACAATAAAATAAATATTTAAGAATATATGAAACCTTTATTAGAATATATGAATATATGAACCGTTTATTGGACAACATAAAATTTAATAATGCTAATTTATAAGAGGAATTTCATTTTTTAAGAAATAAAAAGTCAGTTTTTGATGCAGAAGTACATTTACCAGACAGGTCTATTCATAAATAAAGTTTCATGAATAACTAATTTTTGAGTTTGGTGTTAAAAAATAAATAAATAAATAAAAGGGAGAGATTGCTTTAGGAAAGCCTACAGTTAACAAATTTAAGGTTTTCTGATTAAATGAATTAATAACTATATTTACTTTTCACTATATGTAATTAGTATTTACTATTGCTCCATAATAAACTATATTAAAATGTTGAAATGAGAAAAATAAAGCATTTAGTTTTTTAAAATACCCTTTTTTTGACTTATCTTTCTTATACCTCAGGCAATTCAAAGCTTTATTTTTCACTGATTAGGATGTTTTCAGGAAAAAAAAATCACTTGCTCTCTCGCCCACACCTAATAATTTCAAAAACACTACGAAAGACACCATGAGCCTAATAACACCTACAGTTGATTAGTTATGTTCACATTGGTAGTCACACACGCGTCATCTTCCAGGTTCCTCAGGTAATAATTTAAGGGTGTGCTTCATTGTCTACAGGTAGACTTACAAATAACATAGGCCACTCTGAGGCCACCTGACATGAGATGGCATCGACCCCAGGAAGGCACAGGACAGGCTTGTGACATGCAGAACACCCATCAGGAGATCTCCTCACCCAGCCTAGCTCTGAAATAATGTCCAAGAGTTGCCTGGAGCAATGATGTGAGCTGCTGGGGATCTTAAAATGTGACAATATGGTCAATATGGTACTGCTTCACCATCAGCCCTTTGGCCTCATCAGGTGTATCAGTCCAAATATAGGTAGCCGGTCTATCTTTTGCCATCTGAATTTCAAGCTAGGTACCTAAAAATATTTATTTGAATTATGTTTTAATGTGTTCTTATTTGTCAGGCCTTTTTTAATCCTTTTTTTTGTATGTTTTTTTATGTTTTTCCTCATTCCATTTTAATGATTTTGCTTAATACTTAGTGTCATACAAATTGAATATTAGATCTTAAGTAGGTAACTGAGTTCTATTACAGGTTTTTAAATAATGAGAAAAAGAAGGAAAGGAAAACAAAGAGGTTATTACAATCAAGAAGATCTATACAAGACAGAAAGGAAAATAATTGCTTGCTGTACTTTGTTTAATCTATGCGGGGATAAAAAGGATAAACTCTACATGCAAGGGAGCATCAGCAAGATTAAATACTTAATTGAGTTGATTCTGGCTTACATTCCTAGGGTTAAATTCAGGGTAAGAGGTTTTCTACCCTGACACCCTGGTAGGTGGAATTTTCACTTTTTCATGAAATAAAGGCATTATCATCAAGATAACCCTTTGCCCTTTTACAGATGAGCGCTGCATTTACATATGTCCTCCACAGCAGAATGAGCTGTAGTAGTTATTGGCTTTATGTGCCGTTTTGCAAGGCATTGCAAATGTCTTATAGATAAGAGTGGATAAGAATGGAGCAGAACAGTTATTTTCAAAGCAGGATGTGAGAATGTATCTAGAATTGCACCTAATGGGTGATTTTCCAGTAACCAAAAAGCACCTTGTGCTTTAGTATGTCCATTTTGAAAACCAAAGATGGTTTTGGTCATGTAAGAGGGTTCTTGAAGGTAAAGTTGGATTTAAAAAAATGTTCTGTAGTATCTGCACAACTTATTCTCTAAATGTTTTAGTCATCTTCTAGCAGCAAAGACAAGGAGGGAAAAAATCAACACTGAATGGAAAGAAAATTACCAATATCACCCACTATCCTTTCCCTAGTCTATCAATCAGGCCCATCATACTGCATTTACTTGCCATATTCTTTAATTCCTTTTTATTGTTATCTGTATGCATGTTTGCCTTCTTTCTTTTTAACCATTTTGTCAATGTCTTCTGGTAGAATGCCAAGTTAAAACTCCTTCCACATCTCAGCTCCTTTGGCATATTTGCAAAATGCTTGGTAATAATTGCTTTAAATATTTTCTTCACACATAAAATATTATGACTTTTGTCATAAAATAAATACATACATATACACATACACACACATATACATGCACCTAAGCAGAATCCAAAGGGAGTTTAGTTCTTACAAGAAAATATATATGAACATCATTTTCTTAATCTCTTTTGCCTCAAGGAAAGTAATGGACAGAAAGAGGCAATAGATTGTGTTTCAGAAGTGTTTTTTCTTGTTTCCTCCAGCTCTCAAAATCATTGACCCTCTGCAGTTGATATTCTTCCAGTAAAGACTCATATCTCTAATTTCTTTACTGTTTGTACAGGCTCAAGTCAGTCATGCCACTTCCACTTAGTACTTTACTTCTTGAAAAGTGTGGCTGCAAATGAAGGAAGAATGGGAGGTTTTGGCCCCAAATCATAGTTGGACTTCAGTTCTGTCTCTGACAGAAAATAAAGGCTTTTCTAAGACACTGCTGGGCTCAGGTACCCTGAGTTCACAGATATGCTTGTTTGGTTTCTGAGTCTGAGGGTGTAACTGAATTGAACCTCACACACCACCATCTATGGATGAGGATAGACCTCCTATGAAGTCCCTGTCCCTCCTGCTCCATGCTGTGATGGGACATTCCCCGTCTCTCTAGGACACTGCCCACCTGCCAAGTGTCTCTGTTGCCTCTACCCTGGTACACAACTTATGCGCTGGGGTGTCAGCTGTTTTTAAGCAGGGAAGACACTTAAGGAGATGGGATTTATGTCCAGTGCTGAGTATGAATTTTACTTAATGGCTACATGCCTTCACAAAGTGCAGTAAGAAGAGATAGAAGGGAAATGAGCAAAGCTTGGGGAGAGCTACCAATGCATAAAATGTCCAAATGAATATGACTTAATTCCACCTAGGAGCAAAAGGAAAGAAGGGAAGAGATCAGTTGCAGTTTCTTCCTCGAGCTGTAACCTGGGAAGCATAATTACATGTCACCCATTACTCAGGACTCAGCCTAAGGGCGCAATGTAGCCCATAGACAGTCGTGATGGAAAAGACCTATTAGGTCCATTTAGTCAATTCCCCAGTCATTGCAGGGGTCTTCCCTGCAGTCGTTTCCTCCTGCTACGTCCAGCCTAGCTAGCCTTGGGCACGAAGCTGTCATATGGCCAAGGGGTTTGCCACATCATAGGTTCACGCAATTATGGGATTTCTGACACTGGGCTTCAATGTTTTTTCAGATGTATAATAGATGATGTTTACATGGCTGCAAAGTCCCCCTGACCCCAGATGCCTCAGTATGGGTGGTGGCACAGACTTTACTGTCAGGTTTGGTTGCTATTACAACACCAGTGGCAGATGAGAATCAAAAGAGGGTCTGTATATAGTAGGGTTCATTTGGTGCAACCTGGCCCACTCTCATACGTGATTTTCCTGGGTAAGGTGGGCAATATGGGCAGTGTCCTAATGCAGGTGACATAGCCATAATTACAGGAGGTGTTTAGCTTTAGTGATATTCCTCTGTGGGGACATATTCCTCATACAATATCTGGGCTTGTGCTAAGCAAGCCTGCTAAGTCCACATACCACTGTTTTGAGGATTCTTTGCCCTTTTGATCTGAGACACCCATTTGTTAACACACGTACATTTAAAAAGAACAAATCCTATGACATCCGCACATAGCAAAAGAGAGAGAAGAAAAAGAAGAAAGAAAAGCAAGTGGATACCAGTCTCGCTCGAGGGACTTTGATTCCATCCACCACAAAACTTTAGTACAGGTTCATTGTCCTCACTTTACTACCATGAAAAAGAGAAGCTCTTTCCCACACCAACTCTTTTTCCTAACACTTCCTCAACAGTCATTCAACAGTCATTCTTGATGGTTTTTTTTTCCTCTAAATTTTAATTGGATAGTCTTCAGAATCTGAGGGACCCCCTTGTCAGCGGAATTCCTGGGGATAAAGCCCCTACTTAATTAAATTGAGAGCTGCTGAATTAACAAAGGATTGACTAAGGATATGGCAATTTGCCCATAGTACAAATCCTGTTTTACCAACAACTTTTTTTTAGGAAACCTTGTAACACAATAGATAAGTTTGTACATTCATGTTCCTGTATTTTGCTTTTGCCAAAAAACCTCTGAGGTCATAAATATCATGATCAGTGTGTGCATCATTGGATATTTCAACCCTAGCTGGAGCAATTCCTTAATCTCAGAAATCCAAGTGCATAGGAACCATTTGAGCTAATTTCCCCAAATCATTTTTATTTTTGTACTCTGAGTGTTCATGTAGCTCTTAGTTTCATGCAAAAGCTCTACATGTAATGTACATGTACAGCTGCTAATTACTTTAGGACACTCTGCTGTACTCAGCGAAGCTGGAGTTAGAGACCCAGTCTCGGACCTACCAAGTTAAATCAATGAAAAACAGCTTCTCAGAACCGCCTCTTACCTCCCACAAATCTGGCCTTTCTCCACCTCGATTTTCCCATCACCAAGGCTCTGCAAGACTTTCTCAGCTCTGTAACTCTGGATACAAGACATAGCTGGGTTGCTTCATCAACTGGTGGCTGGTCTACCAGTGAACCATGTCCATCTCAGTGTCATGGAGCAGGAGGAAGCAGGTGATGTTAACAAGCAGCCAAGATGGGGTCTGCCTGCTGGCTGTTTATAAGAGACCCAAAAGAGGCATATTTAATAGAATAGAATTGTATGCCCCAATTTGCCTGTGGTGATTATGAAAACTAGACATTATCTCAGATCCCAACCACAACATTTAGGGCTTTTTTTTTTCACTTCTATCTGAGACATGGAGTTCTTTTTTTTTTTTTTCCCACCCCTCCTCTTTGACCCCAGCAATTTACAGTTCCCAGTGCAATGGACAATTGATGGCAGATGGGAGTTTGTGCTTTGAACCATATAACCCTATGGCAAGCACTAGGAAAGGGGGACGGTTCCCTCATTGCATGACATGGACAAGGACACTGTGACAGGTGTGCTCCTTCCACAGCCCAACCTAACTTTTCACATGTAGCCCTATTCAGATTTTAATAACCAGTGACATTATCTGATCCTGGTGGTTGCCTCCCTGATCTATTCCCCCATTCAGACAATAACCATCAATAACAGTCCTGATGGCTGCATTGGGATGGGGAGATAAGGGCTAATTGAGTATACACCAGCCAAAATTTGTCAGAAATGAAAAAAAATGACTACAGGTCTATCATCCCATAAATATGGGGACAGCCCGATATCCCATTGAGCACTCCTTGGATGGCAATGGGCTGCATGCTAGGATCTCCCCTTGAGCAGGGATACCTCTCAAGGATACACCTTGGGGTTAAGAGATCCTGCCGCAATGGATCTGTGGTAAGTGACCACAGCAGGCTCTTTTTTTGAACTTGTAAACTTTACTGACATAACCATGCACAAAATTCTTTAGTCATAAACTGTTGACCAGGTCTGGGACTAGGATTGAATCCAGCTGCACCCGGGCTCCTCTCAGAAGGAGTTTGGAAAGCAAGGATCCAATCTGATCCCTGTGACTTAGTGGGAGGGTCTCCTTGTTAATTCTCTGTATGTATTGTATCCCATGAAGTGAATAATAGATGATCTTGCCATAAAATCTCGTTAAGCCATTGTCCATATCAATAAAACTTATTACTATTTATTTTACACAAGTGAAGTGCATTGTGTCACTCACCTCCACCACTGCTTGTTCTATTACAGACACACACTCCTCCCTCAGCCCTAGCACTGTGTGCCTTTTCCATGATGAGACCAGACACAGCACGTGCTCTCCTCTCCTCATTACCTGACAAGATGAAATATAAAACATATATACAAAGAAATCCTGGGTCCTCTGTACTCATTATGCACAAGGATATGGGAATATAGGATTCCTGAGTCACCAAATGAGCCTGTTTTTTTCTTATCATACCCTTTTTGCTCCACTGCATTGCCTTGTGTAAGCAGTTTTCAGAGTTTAATTTCACTGCCAGGTTTCTCAAAGTTTTTGAAGTGTTTTTGCCCCTCCAAATATAGTGTTTATAAAAGGCTTTTGTTCCAGTAGACTGAAAGATCTTTTTGCACTCTATTTTACACAAAAGCATGCCCATTCTCCTAGTTCCTGCGAGCTGTCCTTCCCTGGTTGATTCACATTTAAATATTTTTGTTGTAAGGTGAGCAACCAAGCTTTATGAAAATTTAAGATGTCATCTGCCTTTACAAAGTCACTAATATTCTTCAGTCTACTGAGTATTCCTCAGTCTCTCCTGGAGATTTTTCTCTTGTTGTATCTTTGTATGGCATCTGTCCTCTGTTCACAGTTCCATTATGCTACTGTATCTTAGGTATCCTGCAATCCTATTTCATTCTCGCTTCCTTTCCCACTCAATTCACTTCCAGATGATGAGATTTCAGTGTAGAGTACTGCATCAATTTTTTTTCCCAAAAACCTGATCTTGTACTTTGTGCTTATGGCTGGAAACTCACAACAGGCTACACTGTGGACCATGCTGCAATGAAGAAACTACTATGCTAGTCTCAAACTAGAAGTGTGTAGTAGTCAAAAAAAAAAAAAAAAAAAAAAAACTTTAACTGGGTGACAGTACACTATGTAGCTTCCAAAAGCTGTTACCTGGTCCCAGCATGCTGTATCCTCTTCTGTCCCACTTTGTGACTCTGCCTTGTGCCACCCCATGCAGTGTAGATGCACCCAGGGTTGCTCTTCATGTGCAAGCCTTGGAGGAGGGCAATCAGAATATATGGGTTTCCTCACTCTGAAATAAACATCCAGGCATGAGCAATTCAAAAAATTAAACCTCATTGTAGGGGTTTTGTTTTGTTTTGCTAGCACAGTACACTTAGTACATAGTATAGCACCTGGAGTTAGGATTTATCAGATTAAAGGAGAGACCTGGTTCTCAGAAGATCAATGCCATTTCACCCAGATTTAGGCATTTAGTCAGGTATCTCATGTAGTTGTTTGGATTTCCTCTATGAACAACAGGTTAACAACCTAGCTCAACAAGAAGTTCCCTCTTTACATATTTTTTAAGAAATTAAACACCCTCTGGTGATGTCCAGTTTCTTTAAGGATTAGATCAGAGTTCAGATGATTAGTTTAGGCTAGTGCTTAAGGACACACAGAGCCAACAAGCAAGCTGGAGTTCTGGTTCAACCTTCAGCATTGTTCATATTCCCTGAAAAGCCTTTGTTCTGTTTCCACTAGAATTCTCCAGGCTTTTGTATGGAGAGTGGTAAACTAGTAGAAACTAAAACGGAGAGAAAAGCATCAGGTTATCTCCTTTCAACTTACACAGTTTTCCAAAGCTGTCGAAGCTGGCTTTGCAGATCCACACACTCTGACATGTCCTTATGCTAAAACGCAGAGCATGCAACACATCCTCTGCTACGTATCAGGAAAGCACCACCTGGATTGATGGGAGCAGAGCATTTCCATCATTTCAGATACTTTGCATTAAGCACATCTATGCACACATAAATACACACAATCATACAACGGTAAACATGTCTTAGGATCACAGGAAACCAGAACAGTCCAAGCAAATACTCAAGTTCAAGTACTGAGCAGAATGAACATAGCCAATGTGTGCCATTTGGCTCAGAGGATGCAGAGTTGGCTCTGGCCTGGATTTATTTAGCAGTTACAATCATTAAGTAATTTAGGTTGGAAGGGACCTTTGGAATTTATCTGGTTCAACTTAAAGGAAGGTTATCTTTCAAATTAAATATATAGATGCAGCCTATTGCCCTGATGGCTAATGTTGATCTTGATGGATTAGGTGAGGACTATGCCACTTCTAAATATTAGAAGGAGCTGGGCACACTCATTTCAGTATTTGTAGCTTCAATACAGTTTGCTCAGTGCCAGAGGGAAATGGGATTAGATATCCTGAATGTCTCCTGACTAATGACCTACCTTCAGGATATGGTGACTGAATTAAAAAAAGCAACCGCCAGAGAAATTCCCCATTACTGGAACTCAGCTGTCTATACAGCATCATGAGAAAAGTCCTTAACATGTTTCCAGGTCCACTCCAACAGGAACTCTCCTGAATAGTCCCCAAGAATGGTCTGAGAATTAGTACAGGGACTATTACCAATAGTTAACTGGAATATAGATACTGTCTTTGTGAGGAAAATAATTTAATTGTGTGAATGCAAGCCATTCCCTGTCAACTTGCCTAAAGGCCTTCTAGGCACACTTAATTTATTCACACAGATACAATTGCTGTATTTTCCTTAAAACTAATCTTTTTTTTATCTTTGATACACGTGGCCTAAATGGTAAGTGTCAAGAATAAGTGTCATCTCCCATCCCTGTTAATAGTGGTAAAGCTACAAATGAAAATGCCTGTTAGGGCATGAACGGTGTTGGAAATGCTTTTCGTAAGGTGACAGTCTGAGATCTTTGGAAGATGTTTTTCCATATTCTCCATTCAGCACTAAGTAAAACTGCATTCATGGTGGTCCTCTCCCTATGCCACATTGCTTAATCACATTACTCAGTGCTTTCATTTGCTCTAATTCTTCTTCAGTTGGAAGCTTTTTTTTCCACTCTGAGTAGAACATTTGCAATCTGCCTTTTTACTGTGCATGCAAAAAGTAGCATGTTTTTAACTTCTGAAAACTCATTCAAGGAGACAGCATCATTTTTGTACATGGTGTTCTCTGAGAGCGCTGCACATCCTGCATGCTTGGTTGGTAGCAGCTTAATGCTGTCATGGTCCTCCAGGGGTTTGTCCCATGTGGTTATAATTAACTTTTAATGTCTGCCTTCAGGGCAAAACACTTAAGGGGTTAACCAGTTTTCTCCAAAAGAATGAATAGTTAAATGCTAACATACGTTTATCAATATATACCACAACGTGAAGGAAAATATCTAGATTTTTTCCTTCTGCTTGTATCATATTTGCCTAATTCACTGTCACTCACCAGCTTAAGAGTGGAGATTATCCTCTCCCGTCTTATAATATAAATGTGCTAGCTACATCTTAACACAAGCTTGTTTAATAGCTGAGTCAGTGTAAGGCTTTGTTGGACCAGACCTTGTCATTTAACCATTGCAAGCACTGACAGTCTTTCTTTTCTCCCTTAAGTACATGCAGCATTATGCTGAGATTCATGAGAGTGTCTTACTACAAGTACATATATGACTGTGCAACTAAGCAAGACAGATTTTACCTATGATGTTGGCAGAGAGGTGGGGAAAGTTATTATATAAGAGTAAGACTACCTCATCAGATAGACATGTGTTATTAGGGTGGGATTCAGTTCCCAAACACAATAGCATGGTATCACCTGAGATACCCTTGGGCCTCTAGACATATAGTCAGTGTTTAAAATGACACTAGACACCTTTGTTTAATCACCTGAATCAACCTTAAATTTCCATGTTGATGTAAGACGCAATGAGAAGGATTCAGCAGCTCAAACACTCTAGCACCATTTTGGACAATATCCAGCCATTTCAGAGGGTCCAGGACTGCAGTAAATACTATTAGCCTTTTTCATGATCTCTCTGATACCCAAGAGCATGTCAAATGGCACCAGAAGGTTGAATATAGGCAACTAAACCCTCTTTACTGGATCTAAGTCGCATAATTTGTCATCAGTCTGTGCATTTTTATCTGAGCTCAGAGCTCTCCTCCAGGAGAAACATTATGTGTGCAGGCTGCAACCAGAGAGTAAAATAAACAACAACAACAAAACAGTCTCTGAAGCAGGAAGCTTAGCAGGAGAGTTGCCCAGCTCTTTAATTGGGAGTCAGGAAATCTGCTACACGCTCTTGGCCCTGTGTGATTAAGACATAACTTGCAGGCATGCTCTGAGTCTGGATTGAACTGGCAGAAGGAAGGCCAGTGTTTTAAAAGCATGCTGAGAAAACCAACAGAGTGTGAACTTGCCAAGAAGCTGAAAGACTGGCCCAAAAAATGCATATTTGCCCTGCTTTGCACCTGCATTTTTGACTCTTTTGAGGTCTGCAGCATGTTAATGTGTTAAAGGATGTTTTGAGATCAGCTGGTTCATCGATGTGAATTCTGGAAGTCTTAAGAGAGCATAATATGGTACAAGAGTCTTTCCTCTTGGGTGTAGCACACAGTGGAGCCAATATCCTGATTTTCTTCAAACTAATACAATGTGTTCTTATAGAAATTATGATGGATTCAATTATTTTAATGGCAGGCAGACATTAAAACTGGCAAAATACTTGGATAAAGCTTTGTTTATATTTGGGGGTTTATCTCCAGATTCCCTAAGTTATACTAAAAGCAGGCCATAGTAATTTGAACTATTGAATAGTAGGCCATAGTAATTTGAACATTGTATTTCTGCCCTTGTGTTTAAAGTTTGCTATAAGAGACAAAACAGAGGGGAATAAACCCCTCCTCAGTGAAACAAAGTGGATCTACAGGTCGCTCAAACATCTACAGTTAAAATAAACTAGAGACTTGGCAGCTTAAGGATGATTATGTGTCAGAAAGAATGAAATTAATAAAATTTTCCAGTTTCCATCCTTATATCCTACAGGATATCCTGTTATCCCTTTTTTAGAGACCAAAGCAGGCCAAGACATAAAGGAGTAAATCATTTGTCCTTATATTGCTTGGCAAGTTAGTAGCACATCAAAGAAGAGAGCTTGCATCTCGTGAGTCATAGAGTTAAAACTCTTCAGCTGACCACAGTCTTGAGGCTGTACAATTTTGTAAAGCAACATTTACTGGTTTCAGGCTGTTAATTCTCTGCATTGTCAGCCCGTTCTATTGAAACAAGACTGAGCAACATTAACTTTTATACACAATCATTTCCCTGTTGTTGACTTGATCTGACCTCAGTGCAGAGTTGCTGTCATTGTTCCTCAAAGAAAATGGGATATGTTAAACACTTTCAACTAGGACTTAAGCAAAACCTTGCAGATTTCAGTCAAATATAACTGTCATTGCAAATGGAGGAAAGTAAAGAGGAAAAGAATCTGATACTTGTCTTATCTCTAAAGAAACACTTAATATATCTGTCGGTGTCTTGGTGGTCGTTCCAAATATGTTTTTGATTTAAATTGCAAAAGCTGACTTACTATCCTCTTCTTGTCTGTGTTAAAGAGCACTGCTACTAGGTATGGCCTAATAAGACATACTAGAATTTTGTCTTCAGTGTTTTTGAGGTTTCTATATTTCTTTAGAAAGCAAAGAATCAGGGGCTCACTGGATCTTCAGTGTCGCTGCAGACTTCTTCCTGTCTGCTTCTAATATCATGCCATCCAGATCTTTACCATGGACTACAGGAATCCAGATAATAAAGGAATGAAATATTTATAACCACATTTTTTTTTCTGTAATCTTGATGTGTGAAAAGAACTACATTTTGCATTTCACAAAGACTCAAGTAAAGTTATTGCTGATGTCAATGGGAGTGTGTCCTTTTTTTTAGGAAAGCTTGTGGACATCCTTTTTTCCTCTGATTAACTGCGAAGAAACACATTTCCAGCATACCACTTAGTACGACAGCATTATGCACTTGCCCATATGTATTTATATGCAACAATCATGTACTCTCTCTGTCAAAAAAAGAATAGCTGAACAATTGCATATCACCTCTCAGTCACCTATAAGTGCAGGGACAAATCTCCAAGCAACATTTTCAAAGAGAAATTACTTGAGAAATTTTTCATATGCGCTGCAGCAGGTTCTGTGCCCAACACTCACTGGCTGTTTTGTTCTTCACTCCTGTCTAAGGAATGATCTTGCTGATTCCAAGGAATTTTCCTTCCTGAGAACTGTAAGATGAGCACATTCATAATCTGTAGATTTTGAAATGGAACTAAAAGTCTCTCATTCTTATTCAAACAGGTTGGTTGTGGTATAGGCATATATGAGATGCATTTTGGTCATATCTACTTTTTCATTGCATTCATACATTCCACACTTGGATAAATTTAACTTAAAGCAATGTTAAGAAAAGCAATTTGCTGTTGGGAGCAAGCTAGAGACCAGTGAATTTTTATTTGAGATATGGTATGCTATCTGGAAGCAATTTATTTCAAAAATATAATATGTTGTCACATAGAATGCATACATTGCATCTCTTCTCTGTCTATGCAAAGTAAAATTATAAAGGGATCGGATCGCATTAAAAAAAACATAAAATAGAACTGGCCCACTTTTATGAAACTCAGGGTTCTAGCATTTTTAAGAGCAGAAGAAAAAAAATCCAGCTGTGCTGAATAAGTAGATTATCTGTTTTCAGGCTGACATGCTCCAGAATAAAAGCCTCTTGCTTATTTGTGATCTATTATCCTCTTTCCTTCTGCACACATCGACAAGGTTTGATCCTGAAATCTTTGTATTGCAATGAGTCCCCATCATTTGAAGTAAAAAAAAAGGAATCTTACTAGCTAGCAAAAGGAATATGACATTTTGTGAAATGTGAAAACAGAACCTTAAACAGCAGATTTTGCTTATGTTATGACAAACCTGGGGCAGATCTATGGAAATAAGTGCAATGGCACTCAGTAAAGACATTCGTACAGTATAGCTATTGGCACATTCCAATTAAGTCTTTCACTTTTAAGAATATCTCAACACTGTAAAAATAATATAAAGTAAAATAAAATTACCTGCTGGAAAGCAGCTCTGTGGAGAGGAATTTGGGAGTCCTGGTTGACAACAGGTTAACCATGAGGCAGCAGTGTGCCTTCGTGGCCAAGAAGGCCAATGGGCTCCTGGCTGCATCAGGAGGAGCGTTGCCAGCAGGTCAAGGGAGGGGATCCTGCCCCTCTGCTCAGCTCTAGTGAGGCCGCACCTGGAGTACTGGGTGCAGTTCTGGGCTCCCCAGGACAAGAGGGACATGGAGCTTCTAGAGAGGGTCCAGTGTGGAGCCACAAAGATGATTAAGGGACTGGAGCATTTGTCGTATGAGGAAAGACTAAGCAAGCTGGGCCTGTTTAGTCTGAAATAAAGAAGGCTGAGAAGAGATTTGATTAACAGATTCGAGTACCTGAGGGGTGATGGTAGGGAGGATGGGGCCAGGCTCTTCTCTGCAGTGGCTGGTGACAGGACAAGGGGTAAGGGGTGTAAGTTGAATCACAGGAAGTTCCACCTCCATGTGAGGAAGAACTTCTTTCCTGTGAGGGTGACAGAGCCCTGGAACAGGCTGCCCAGAGAGGTTGTGGAGGCTCCTTCTCTGGAGATCTTCCACACCCGCCTGGATGCCACCCTGTGCCCCCTGTGCTGGAGCAGGGGGGTTGGACTAGATGATCTCTAGAGGTCCCTTCCAGCCTCAACCATTCTGTGATTCTGTGTAATACACAATTTACCCACTTTCTTCTCCCCTCACTAATACGAGAAACTGTAAAGATTTGCATCAGTCCAGACTGTATGGTCTACCACATCCATTTTCTGTTCCCATAGTGGGAGAGTTGATATTATTGAACACTGTAAGAATGTGACCTTAGTTATCCAGAAATCAGTTTTCCTTATTATCCAGAAATAACTTACTGTCATTATTTTCTTGTTACTCAGTTTTGCTCTACTTTAAATCTGAAGGAGCGAAACATTTTTAAAGCAACCCTATAATTCTCCAAACACCTCCACAATAGACAAAAAGTTAACCTTTTATGAACTGCCTGTTGTTCAGTGACACACTGGAGGGTTTCCATATTGTTATTAATCAAGTACATTATAATTAGCACACTTTTTGAAAGAAGGATGGTGCAAAACTATGCACACAAAACTGAGATAGAATCTTTTTTTTTTTTTCTTAAAGGCACTACTTGAAACTGGAGGGAATAGGAACCATACCTGAGAGCTTCTAAACATATATTATAAACAATGCCATGATAACAAGTTTAGATACAGCGTTCCACTTTGCAAACATTTAAAGATTTGTCTATTCTTAAAATTCTCCTGAACTCAGGAAGATTCCCTTTGACTTTCCTACCCATGAAGTAAAGTTTTTGTTAGATGCTAATTTAGGGATAACCTATAAATCCCTCCAATTGCTAGAGGAAATTGAAATCTGATTCTTCTTCCGTAGATCAGCATACATCTTACCTAATACTATATATCTAAAAGTAATAGTAATAATAATAATAGCTGTCTAATAGTCTGAGCTCACCGTATATGCTCAGAAAAAGGAAAGTGTTACTGCAGGATCATTTTGCCTGTTCTAGGAGAAGCATGCAAGACCAGTGTTATGAATAGATATCCAAAGATTCTTATATCTCCCCGCTGAGTATAGAAAAAATACAAACAACTAGTTAGATTAGACCACTATCTTTAGATGATTACACTTACGTGAGATGATTTTTTCCCCTCTGTGAACTAAACATAGTACCCAAACATCTCTGAAGATTTAACACAGTGAGGTGAGATATACTTAGAAGTTAGATGCCTAGGTTGGAATGTCCGATGACTTGTAAGACATGTAGATAAAGAGCTGATGAAAGTTTCACTTGTGCCACTCAAAACATTAAAAAACAAAACAAAGCTATATTCTGCTAATAAAACCTTACTTTTTGCTATCCCTCTGTGGTTATACTAACTTCTCCTCTACCTGAATACAAGTTGATCCAGATAAAACTTTTTTTATACACATTCATGTATAAAAACATGTTCATTTTATACATGTTGATCTTGAGTGGCTCATATATATAATATATATATATATATTTATACGTATTTACATATATGTAAAAATATGTGTGGTTTATATATATATATATATATATATGTATATATAAAAGCTCCAAAATGAATTCAAAAAGATATGGAATCTTAGCCAGATCCTTGGCTTCTCTGAAATGTCATATCCCTCCAGAAACAAAGCAAAACAAAAATTCTCTATTTAAACTAATTGAGGATCCATATCTTTATTTTTCTTATTCTAAGGAACTTGTGATTTTTTTCTTTTTAATTTTATTTTAAGGTTTTGAATTAAATCTTTTCACTAGTGTAAGCATCTGAGCTTATTAAGATAGACACATGAGAAGCAGATTCACCAGTGAATACCAGTATTTTACACTATAATGTTATCAAGCAATAGTCAATGTTTAACTTTAAAATTGTTTATCTTCTTTGCCTACCTTTGAAAAATGTGGTCCTAACTAATATTTATTGTGCACACACTTCTAATTTTTTTTTGTATCTTTTCTTTGGGGGATACTCAGGAGGAAAAAAAAAAAAAGATTGTAGAGTTTAAAAGATGTTTCAGCTTTTGGTAATTAAGCTCTGGTGAGCGTTGCAAGAATATTTAATGCTGTGCTGCCTTATCTGAGGAGGATCTGGAGACTTACAAGGAATTACAAGAACATGATTTACAAAACATAAAGCTCATATTGTCAAAGCATCCTCTGAAATGCTTTCAGATGAAAAAGTTTTTTTTTTTTTTCCTAGTGTTTCGTTGGAATCAGGCAGTGGTGGGTCTCATGGCATTTGGGCTTTTTTGTTTGGTTCAGTTTTTGTTTTTCTCTCCCGTAGTGGAGGGTAACTTGTTGGCTTTTTTCCACCTCGTGCTCGCTCTCGCATTAGAGGGAATGTGGAAATGGAAGGCCTTTCTGTCTGTAGCTAGCAGGGTCAATTCAGTGTGGCAGCTGCGAGCGGGTGACATAGACTTATATTGACACAACCCACTTTTTGCTGCAGAATCACAAAGCGAAAGCACCCCAGGCTCTTCTGCCTTTTTCAATAAGATACGAATTTTTGTCTTCCTTGTATTAAGCAGAGATCTGTCATCTTGACTTGTACACTAAATGGTCCATTCTGACTGCCTTGTTTGTGTCCAATCCCAGCCAGAATCTAGAAACATGTGTTAACATTCGGCATGTTTGGGGGCGAGCTGGAAGGGCCTGAGGCTAGACTCCCTGATGTCTGCTGGAGGGTAGTCAATAATCATTAGTCCTTCAAGTGGTAGATGCCCAACATAAACTGTATTTATTTATTTAAAAAAAATCTTTACTTTAAGCCACAGGGAAAGGCATTTTAGAGAACGCATCTCCCCCGAAGTAACGAAGCGGTAATAAAGACATAGTGCCATGTTAGTGAGTCTGGCTTATTGAGGGAGGGCATGGCTTTTTTAACACTGTGTCATCAGCCAAAGCAATGGGAAGCCATTAAAAGTAATTAGCCTGTGCATGTCTGTCACTTAAGTTTATCCCTGTAGTGATAAAGAAGTGTGATTTGCCCCAAGTCTTTTCTGATTGCCAACGTCTCAGTGTTATCCACAGAGCCAAACCAGCAGCTATGAGGGATCTTCTAATGTTCATTACAGTCAATACGAGGTAAATGAAGCTGGGCTTTTCAATTTTATTTTTTGACGGTGCTTAAAAAAAACGTTTGTACTAATTAAAAATTCAGCGAGACTGTGAAGCTTCTCCTGTAACTGTGACTGTTTATGTGTGGATAGGTGTCAGTGGCAGGCCAAACATTGCTGTCATTTACATTTGCACTCATTTTGGTGTGAGTGGAATAGATTGCTGTTGATGGGGTGACTTGTTGACATACTTATTTCTATTTCTATATTTTTTCTGCTACACATATGTACCAGAAAGGTTAAAGCTCTAGAAAAAAAAAAAAAGCCTAACAGAATGGAGTGAACATGTAAGATAGGATTCAATGCACTTCACATTAGATGTCTAAAAAAGGGGAATTAGGCTAAAATGCCCCATATAAACAATGCAAAGAGCCAGGTACCTCTGAAAGGCATTTCAATACATCCTAAAATGCACTGAACGAGTTACCCCCTTGAAGTGTCTACTGATGTCCTTTGACTATGAAGAGATCTTTGAGGGTACTTGTTAGCAATTAATGCACTCCCAGAGAGCTGAAATAGTGTGAAATGAATCCCACCAAAAGGATGGCAGGACTTGCATATCGAGTAGGACCATGTTAATCTACATCCCCAGCCAGCTCCAATTGCTTCTGAGAAAGAAGAGCCCCAGCAACAGGAGCTATGGATTCATCTATCTATTCTCTAATGTTCTTATATTTTCTGCCAACATTTACAGTTTTAAGCTTCAGTTGTCAAGGCTAATAATCCTTTCAAAATTTTTAAAGTTGGTTGCAAAGTATCTGTGAATGCATGTTAGGCATTTTTAAGGCCGTGCTTCAGCAGTATATATAGTTCAACATGCCTGTCTGCAAGCATGTCTCAGTGAAGCCACAGGGATTATTCACATGCCCAGGTTATTTGCTGAACTGGTGCATTAATCTTTCATATTATTGCTTTGGCTGTCCGGCTGGATGAACTGTCTGCAATTAGTTGCCTTAAAATAACTGCATATGCACTGACAGATTCAATATCTTCTCTAATAAATTGGAAAGATGGGTCCTAGGTTGAGAGTTACCACTAAGCCGCTGGCAAAATGACCTGGGAAAGTAAGGCAAGCTTATTTGACATTGGTTTTCATGATACTCTCACTTTAATACCACAGGTTCTTCTGAGCAAGCCCTGTGTTTAACAAGACTTGGTGTGTAGCATTTTTTTCATGTATGGCAGATGGGCATTGACACATGTAGAACTGTGTATATCCAGAGCTGACATATCTCATTTAGCCTGTAGTTGTACTGGAAGAAATAACTTCTAAATTGTCCTGAATATTTCCCCAGCTTTCCCACCCTTTTACATGTAAGCTACATGGGCAAGTTATTGCTAACTGACCCATATTAATTCTTAAAGAATATTAAAGCCTTTACCATGACCCAATTAAAAACGCCTTCCTTCATCTGTACTGAGTTGTGCTCTGTTGTAGTGGCGCCTCCAGGCATCACGGTGATGGAGACCCTGTTGTGGCTGAGGCTTTAGAAACATGTGGGAAGAAAAGCTTCCTCTCCTAAAGAATTTTCCACTTAAATAGCCAATTTTTTTTTTCCAATAGGAAGCCGAGACATGGGGGGATTAGGAGTATGAAAAGCAATTTATTGGAGAAAAGAAAAATATCACTTTAATTCTGCACAGGAGGTGCAGCAGGCTTACAGAGGAACATACTCTGCAGTTAATGCTGGTTTATCTACAGCAGTGCTGGTATTTTAAACCTGATCCACAAACATCTCCTCAGTCTACCCTTTGCATTGCAATCAAGACACATCCTTGAACAAAAATTTGAAGAATTGAAATACTTCTTTCATACTCTTCCTCTCCTCCATCTTCTACTTTCTGGTCTTTGTCTAGACCCACTAATATGTTTTACCCTACATCTAAATTCCATCTCATTTAGCAGTGAACAAACCTCTTATAGAAGCACCTCCAGAGCACAAATGCTATTTTATACACTTATCTTAAGATAGGATGAATTGCCCCAGAAGTTTCTCCCTTTCTCTGTGGATTGTAAATGAAACTTGGAGAATTCTCTTATACATCTGCATTTTAGCTCTTTAAAGTGAGATGAATCCAACCTGCATTTACCACTTTCAGCTGCTCAACAGCCAATGGGTTGTAAAAATGTCTGGAAAAAGAAAGAAGTGACTTCAAACACAAGTGACTTTCTTTTATTAACTATTTTTCCCCCACGCATTGCTTGCTTGCAGTTTATTCACAATTAATTGTGTCTCTTATCCAACTCACAGAAGGAGACTTTGCTTAGTGACTAAGCTTACTCTCCATTGCATCATGACCATGGAAAATCCAAAATGTCTACCCTCAACAGATCAAATATTTTCAAAATTTTTCAAGCTGATTCCCCCAAACCATTCATTCTGTTTTGAAACTGTGATTTGGAATTTGAGTTAACTTGGATGATGTAATCCACTTAAATCTTTTAAATTTGTCTTTTAGGAATTTTCTTAATTGCAATCTCTGCCTCACTGTGAACTAGATAGGCAGATAGATAGAAAGATAGACTGATAATTTTTCAAAACATTAATCACACAATTAGTCAGCCAGATTCTCAGATCGCCTGTAATGCTTCTAAACAATACATTTCAGGACTCTTGGCAGGAATCTCCAACTTCAGTTCTGTGGCCTGCATAAATTAGATCCTACTACACATCTACTTTAATCTCTTTTGGTCTAAGAAACACAGGTTCTAACCATCCTATTTTGACAATTAACTTCAGTAAATACAAGAAGACTTATAAGACAGATATAATTTTTAAAATACAATTTTTACAAATAACCATGTGTTTAGTTTTTTTACTTGTAAGTCTTTTCCTTAAGCCACTTAGCACTTATATTTTGGGCATTTCCAGGGCAGAAGCAAAACTTGACAAATGCTAATTTCCTCAGTAGAGTGCAGCTCAGAGGTCTCATACAAAAAGAAGCAAGTGCTCTGCACCTCGTCGGATATTGCTAAGGTTTGAATAAACTTAGTTGCTGCATCCTCTTAGTTTCCTACCCAGAGAATCCTTCTCTGCTTTTTGGATTCTCTCTTTCTCAGACCCCCTGGAGCAGGAAAACGCTGCCTTAAAGCTATTGGGATTAATTATAACCAGCTAATACCAACTTTCTATTTACTCACACTGTTCCGCAAAGGTTTATAACACACCTGAAAAAATCCCCAATTGTGAGTACATTTATTATTTAGGAACTCTTGCTTAGATTATAATTTCAGTTTTCCTACTCACTGCAAAAAAAAAAATATCTCCAGAAGGAAGGGGTGGAGGAGCAAGAAGATGGAAGAAATATCTCAAAAGAAGAGTCCCACTGGCTCTGGCACAAATAAAAAAGGAAAAGTAAAAAAACAAAACAAAACAAAAAAACTACTAGTGCTCTTTTTTTATGGAAGACTTCGGCTGTTTGTTTAGCCTTCTTTCCTAATCACTCAGCTCTGTACTCTACGTTTTCCAGACCTCTACCTGTCCTCATTTTTCACCCCTACATCCCGGGGTGTATTGCCACCTGCCGGACACTGAACGTACCTAACAGGATGTAGGTTAGAGAACGACCTGGAATAGGGTTCAGTTCACCAAAAATCATCTGGTTTCTACTGTTCCTTTGTAGGTGACGGAGAGAAGTAAGCATATACAAGGAGCAATTTATCTGCCTCTACAGTAAAAAAACAGGTCGGGCCCATTGTGCCATAAAAGTGTGTTTCTACTGATGATAAAGACAGCTGAGAGGAGATAGCTAAAGGTCTACTTAGATGTCTAAACATTGATATTGGCTCTTTCACACCTTCTCTCCCTGTTAAAGAACCACAGGATAGAGCGTGGGACAACCTATTTCTTCAGCAGCTCCTCAGGTTTTCTTCGGGTCATTGATGAGACAAGCTCTTGTTTTGTGCTGGACACAACTAGGGTCATATCCATCTGATCTCTGAATTACCCCTAGTTTGTTCAAAAAAAAAAAAAAAGGCAGAAAAACAAGCACTTCTTGTTTTTATCCTGACTAGTGCAAAATGGACAATGAAATTACTTGATATTATGGGACAGACAAACTATATTTCAAGCTTCAGAAGCCATAATCCATCTTCCTTCACATCCCTGACTGTCTCTCCTAAAGCAATAGTTTAATATGAATTCACCCAGTGTCATTTTCCAGCCAAGCTGTAGTCACATCCATAATATCACATGCTTCTTTATACTCACATGCCCCTAGCTTTTCCATTCTGTTTGCTAAATGCCTTGCCTTTGTACTTAAACAACTTAATAAGCCTGGGTTTTCAGTTGACTCTGCCTGCAATAAAAGCTATACATTCTAAATAGCAGCTGTTCTTGCTGCTTTCTACTGTAAGTGCATTCTTCCCCTTTATCTGTGTTATCTATTCATTAAATATGTATCTTTCTACTGGAGTTTTTAATCACCACAGGGATCTATTCTATTTCCATGCGAGTGAGCTGTTCCTTTTTTGTGCAAAGAGGAAAACATGCTTTTAATGCACAGAGTACACTACATGGTGTATGACTGATTACATCTTTCCCTACCCTCACCCTCTTTGTACATAAATATACTCATGTCACACATTTCATCTCCTAAAAAGAAGGAAAGTCCAAAATGGCTGAGAGAAGCAATGCTTAATAGATGATTCTCTTGTATCTGAGCCCTTGCTTCTCTCTCTACCATGAATTAAAATATTAATTATAGCAAGCTCTTTAAAACTGAGTGTCTGCATTTAAAAAGAAGCAAACTTAGCATCTGAATATAAGGCACTAAGACTTGTGGAAAGAGTTGAGGCATGTGCTTTCCACAGTCTGGCACTGAGAGCACCTTTATGGCACTCCTGGTGCCATATTCCTGCCTGTATCCTTTTGGACCAATTTGTCCTATGCTTAGGAACACCACCAGGTTCTTACAGTAGCTCAATAGTCAACAAGATGGACTGCTTTGGGCCACATAGATGAAAGTCAGAATGAGCTGCACTCTAACTTAACCATACTGAAGTTGTACATCAAGTCTAAGTCACTAGTCTGGCCTGCCTGGGTATCAATGGAGAGGGATGAGATGTGATGGACACCTGTTCTAGAACAGGCTGAGTCATTCTTTAGAGTTGCGTGGGGTTTTTTGGATTTTTTTTTTCAGTCAAAACTCATCTAGACCATTGGCTGAATATTAACTTCCCTGCAGCTGCAGTTAAATGTGATGAATCTGACCTTTGTGTATTTCTTTACCCCAAGGCTCAGTGACCCATACTAAGAGCAAAAAGCCCTAGCAGCTAACAGATCAGTGTTTACACTAGAGTAAATTCTTGTTAGCCTGAAGCTCAAGCCACCTCTGAGTTCTTGATTATCTGTTCTCATGATATGAAAGCCAAAACCACTGTCCTTTTTGTTTTTGGGATCAACAAACACGTCTCCTAGAGTATATGAAAAATAAAATCTCTGCCTCCTCGGAGGCTTTGGGAAAATCTAAATGCTTCCTGAGGAGGTTTGTTTTTGGGTCACAGCATTCCTGTGGGCCTGATCTAACAAGTAATTATACCCTGTTGCTCAAAGGTTTTCCCAAACAAATAACTTACGGGAAAAAAAAAGAAACTGTATGAAGATAAATGAGAGTGTCATTTAGTCATTGGATAGAACTGCTACTCCAGGGAATGAATGTGAAGAAAAAACTCTTTTCCTTTAGGTATTGTAAGACCTTTTTTTTTTAGCTTTGCTTGTATGAAAAGACGAAAAAATTCACACGTCACACCTGGAGATTACTCAACCCTTCCCTATTGTTTGCATTAGAGATTCGAGGTGATAATCAACTTGACAAATTCGAGCTCTCTAAAAGATAGGTGACTGACCTAAACTTAGAAACTAAGCTTTTTATCAATACAAAGAGATTTCCAAAAGTTTAACCATTCTGCACTAAAATAGTGCCCTAGTTATGTGGTTTACAGAAACTATTTTGAAAATCGGGAATATTTAGGTTTTGCAACTAATTCATTTTGAAAGTTAGATGCAATTTTCTAGGAGCAGAAAGAATTGAACATTGGGACAGATTACAGGGGATGTGCTTGGTTTAGTATCATTGCTTTTAAAATGAGTTTAGATTTTTCTCCCCAAAAAGGTCTGCATTTATGAAAATATCCATATCTACCCCAAGCTGAGGTGATGTTAGTGTCCTCTTTTGGACATGACATGATGATGTGAAAGCTCGCCTTTTTTTTCTTTCATTTCATGGGCTGTATGAGCGCAGGAATATCTGCATTGTCTGGTGAACGTTCAACACATCTGTAGCTCTTTATTAGTGTGGTCATACTATTTCTTCACTGGCTCTTGTCTAGATTTAATACATAATTGACTGGAAGAGTCAATTTAACTTTTTTATGAAGGGATATTGATCAAAATTCCCTTTTAGCTCTAATTAGCTGAAAGTAATGATGTTTTGGCATCTATTATATGAGTAACTTAGATAATTTTCTATAATACTCCCATGCTTTGCCACTGAGAGGTTAGCAGCAGGGTAAGAAGAACAGGGAGTATGAAATTACCTAGAGTCACT
Organism: Tinamus guttatus; assembly: GCF_059628265.1. NCBI lineage: Eukaryota > Metazoa > Chordata > Aves > Tinamiformes > Tinamidae > Tinamus > Tinamus guttatus. The sequence goes on from NW_028288589.1 coordinate 611,751, forward strand.
TAAAAGAAAGCAAAACACACACACACACACACACACAAATCTTAAAAACCTTAATTTAAAGATTGCTAAATTTCAGTTTTGTTTAAAATTTCTTTAGGGGCTTGATTTAACCTTTCCTGATTTGGCATTATTTAACCTTTCATTTTTATGAACAATTAAAGGCAACTGAAAATAAGCCCTTCAAAACCTTGAAGAATCTACCGAAGCCAAAGGGAACATCATCATTTTGCAAAAGAAAAAAAAAATATTTACCTTAAGGCTACTTAAACACTCAATTTACCAAATTACTCTTGTTTAGTGTAATGGAATAAATGGCTTTCATAGAGCATTGCTGTTGGCAGGGTATCATTAGAGCTAAAAGGATAATGGGCCCTAATGCCCGAAGGAATCTTGGATCCTGCAAGTTAAGAAGCTGAGTGACCATCTCTTAGAAGTTAGAGGGGAGATCTGACATACACCAAAAAAAATACAAGAACTGAGGTTAAAGTGACATTGCTTTGCAGTGAGGATCTTACAGTAAAAAGTTTATTTTTAAATCTGGTTTTGAAGCCACTAGCAAACTCTGAGTAGCTTTAGTAGTATGGGATATAGTATTATGGGATGGTGCTAGGTAGAAAAAAGCATTTATGCCTGAAACTCATGGCTCATGTTGCCTTTGAAACAACTTTGGAACTCAATGCTGTGTGGAGCTTGTTGTGGATTTATATGCAGAGGCTGAGTCCATAAATTATATTGGCTGTGTAGGAATGATTCTGGGACTGCCTCACAGGGAAATATTCATCTTTACCCACAGGGCTTCCCTGCCACCTCTCATCTTCCACACAGTGGTGTTACTGTTCGTGACTTAGGTACCATCCTCAATAAGGACATTACTATAGGGTATGGTAAAAAGAATTATGCAGATTCTTCCAGTAGAAAATGCCTAAAACATGGTCTTTCCCTTCCACCTACATGGCCAGAAGCCTTCACTGGGACCCTAATCATTTCTCGGTTGCTGCAGCATTTTCTGTCCTCTTGACAAACAGATACTTGTACTACTAAAAAACATCCACAAACACCCAACAAAGATCATTTTCCTCATTTTGCGTTGCATTGTGTCATGTCAGCTTTTACTAACTCTACACTTTCTTTTGCATCACATACATATTGGTTCTGTTCACTTTCAATACCTTTCTGTGGTTTTTATTTTTCTATTTATATTCTCTTTAGAAATAGAAGACTGATTATTGCTTCAGGTTTTGATGGAATAATAAATGATTATTGGTTTAACAATAGAACCAGGAAAGAGGAGTAGAAGAGTTTTGATCTCATTTAAGATCTCATTTTATATCAAATTAATAAGTATGCACATTTTTACATCAAATATTGTACTTGATGCAAAATGCAATTTGGGGTACTTGTTAAAAAAAAAAAAAAAAAGTCTTTTTTTCACAAAGTTTCCATAAGAGTAGTCTGCCTTCTTTAACCAAACAAGCCAACAGGTAAGGCATTCACTTTAGATGTGAAAAGTGACTTCTGTTCCTCTCGTTCACACAAATGAGTTCAAACTCTCATCCTTCTCTTTGTACGAGAGTGGCTTCACCATCAGCATGTAAGCTGCTCTGGGGGGGAACACTCGGTCTTTCCTGTTGATGCTATTTCTTTTTGCATAAATAATGAAACATTTACTGGTGCCTGGAGTGAACACAGCTGTCCCTCCTCCCAAGTGATTGTCCAAACACCAGGACAGAGAGTCCAGAATACTTAAATATTTTAAACCAAATGGAATCACTCCAATAGGAGAATATAAAAAGCAATATAAGTACCCAAATATTACAAAATATTGTTATCATTGAAGATTTATATCTCTGCATCAACAAATGCATTAGTTCCTAAATGTTGTGGTATGAATGAAATATATTGAGAAACACTGTTATCATTTTGAATCTAACCTTCTTTCTAGCCACAACTGTACATTACTTTAGAATCGATAAAAGTCACTTCTTTTTCTCCTTTTTTAAAAAAGATTAAGTATTAGCCAAAATAATAATATTCCAGCTATATGTATCATGGCAGATGTTAGCATTCTTTTGTTAACGTAGGATATCTTTCTGCTCCTATAACACCAAAAGATCTAATGTTGATTTGATTTCTTTCTTTTTTTTTTTCTTTTTTTTTTTTTTTTCTTTATACATTCAGAGTTAAACAGACCTCTAGATTTAGGGGAATTTTCTCTTGCTAAGCTTCATCTATGCTCTGGGATATTATCCTCATCTTAACATAATCTAGGGTCATCTTGTTAGAAAATCTCTTCATCACCAGAGAGATTTGGAACATTGAACATGACCTTGGATTTTTTCTTCTTTTCTAGAAATTCAGGCTCTAGATATTTTGTTGCAGCTTTTCAGTTAGTTATAAGGTGTCAAAGTACCTTCCGTGATTCAGTGATAAGTTTCTCAGCGTGTAGAAGATATTCTGAAGATCTTTGAAATATGGATTTGGTGATCTTTTCCTATGGTCTATGGTCTTATAATAATACTAGGAACAAAGTATGCAGTTGACCGAGATTAAAGATTGCCTTGCTAAATCCCTCAGCAAAGGATCCTGCAAAGCTGGTTGCAGCGGAATAACAAACAACTTGGCTCTATCACCACCTCCATCCTCACCTGGGAGGAGGAGCTTGATCAGGAGCACCCAACGGAGGGCGAGATTACAGACAGAAATGGCCAGAAATGGGGCACTGTCACAGTTCATTGATGTCTCAGAGACTATGATAATCAATATGTTCTTTAGACAAGACCTACCGCTCTTCTAATTGACCATGTTGAGCTCCGAGCCACCTTTACTGCCTGTCCCTTGGTGTTCACCATCATTAGAAAATTTATCTTTCTTGATATATTCCTGTTAGGAAGTGAATGATTGCCCCATTTTAGAAACAGGTATACAAAAAGCAAAACAGCTGACTTATAGAAAATCTATATCCAACCAGGAACTGAATCCAGATCTCCTATTTCTTAAACTGGCAAGTCTATGTCAAGACTATTTTTCCCGTATATTATACATACCTTAGAAATATTAAGCAAATGAATATTACATGGGTTAGCAACAGATTAATAGGATGGTACAAAAAGCAAAAAGCGATCCTGGAGTCTTCACATTCATATTGCGCCTACTTACATAAACGCTTTGATGATCAACTCTGAACATAAAAAGAATTCAGCTTGCATCCTAAACATACACATGCAAAATCTACCCCTCTTTTTATCTCCTGCTAAACATTAGTATGTTCTATTTATTAAATAGAAATTAATGATTTCATATACAGACTAGATTATCTTCCTGCTAACAGTGTCCCAGGTTTCTGAGTAATGAACAAAAATGACAAAGATGAAAATGTTAATCAGGGAGGCAAAAAACAGTTTGACCATCTCACAGAAAACTCACAGCTAGCCAGAACATAGGTTTTATGATGCTCAGGCCTTAGGACCTAAGCGATTGCCATTGGTGTTGAAAGGCAAATCAAGTAAGCCCAGTGCTGAGAATCTGTAGAAATCATTCTGACATCAGTTCCTTTGTGCTTACAGCTGGAAGCACCTTGTATGTGCAGCTGTTATTTTGTTCTTTGAGGATGCACCTCAAACTCAGCTTGCCTAGAGATCCGTTATAGGGCAGATAATAAGGAAATCTTTGCTTAAAGAAAGAGGAAAGCAGGATGAGGAAGTTTTTCTGAAGCTTAGTTAGGGATACCTTTTCTTCAGTATGGTGTCTTGCCCTAAGTAGATATGAAGATTTCCCCCTTTCCCCATTATAATGACTTGGTTCAGTTTAAAGGAAAAAAAAAATGTAGTATGGTATCGTTATATTCTTTTTTTTTAACATACAAACTAAAGTAATTCAGAGAGGGTTTGTCTAAAATAAAAAACCAAATCTCATGTAGCAGTTTGCGCTCAATGTACTTTTGAAGCAGTTGCTCTCAATGTACTTAACTTAATGCTGAGCCAAAGAGGACAGCATTGTAGAAGCAAATTGTTTCTGTATAATAAAAGTGAAAGAAACTTGCTTTTACTAACTTGGAAGCCTTCTTTCAATTTTGGTGATCAATAAATAATGATAATTCTGAACAAAGAAGCATCTGTACTTTAAAATGATGTAAAGCTAATGCAGTTTCAGTTGATTATATTTGGATGGATTTTAGTATAATGAGTGGTGTAGGCCAGTAACCGTAAAAATCAAAGCATGCAAAGGAAAAGAATAATCTTTAATTAAGATCTAAAAATTCCTTTTGCGTTTCTTTGTGGTTAAAGTAGAAACTTTTTTTTAAAGATGGGTAACATTTTTTGGCAATCTACAAAGGAGATCACAAGATAATTTCTGAAGAAACGGGCACAGATAGTAGACAGTTTCTAATGAAAAAAAAGGCAGAAAAAATATAAAAGTGAGAATCTCTTTTGATGTGAAAGCACATCATGAAGTGACACAAAGAAATAAAAAAGTTGGCCCTAAATCTAAAGAAATGAAATTAAAAAAAATGAGACTTACACAAAGGAAATGTTTTGTATAAAGAGGGGAGCAAGTGTTATTTTTACAAGTATTTTCAAAGTGCATGAATATAATAAAGATCAAATGAAGAAATAAATAGAGTTGCAAAGTTTTTTGAATGTATACTTAACACGGTTTGAAATATAACCCAGCACACATAACCGCATAATATATAAAATATATACATATAACTTTGCCAGAGTCTGTCCAACACTGTGTGTATTGCATAAACAAAACAAGAGTAAAAACAAGCAAAGGAATAATCAACAATTTTCCATGGTCCCTAGCAAGTATAGACAGAATGTAGCTGTCTTTCTGTCTTTATTTTTAGCTCGGTATCATAACCATTGATTCTTTCAAGATTATGGAGAACAAAAGCTTTGGAACTATGCAGCTGTCATTAAACCACCTCTGAAGGTGCAGGTTATGTTATTAGTGCAGGTAAGCTTCTTGTTGGCATACAATTGTCTTTGGTGTGGTTCCATGTCACAAATTTATTTACAGATGGAGAGAGTGTTCACCTGCGGATAATCAGCTGAATCAAATGTTGGGTGATCTTCTGAGGGTATTACTTTGGAGACAGCTCTTGCATTGATCTTGCTTGTCATACTAACAGCAGGAATGTCTTGGTAATAACCAGATGACTAACACGAAGAAAAGGTTGCGCTGTGCAAACCATTGAACTTTGTATAGCGATCCTGAAGGGATTAAAATTTGATCATCACTTATAATGACTCATATTTCCATTGCCTTGAAGACTACTGAGAAAAATAATGGCATATCTGTGTGCATCACCCAACTTCCGAAATAGCTAGAGCTGTGGCCTCTGTTGACATCCATAGCTTTCCTGAGGGACTACTATTCCGAAAACCTACAGATGGAAGTCATGCTTCTTCAGAGATCCAGTGCTTTGCATTGAAAGAGTGGGGACACAAGCCTTGTTTTACCCCAACATGTAGCATCACAGAGCCACAAGCCAGCTCTCAGGAAGGTTAGGTTGCCAAAATCCCCATCTACCCTCTGGCGCAGAAGCCACCTTGTGTTCAGGAGGTGTTTGTGGTTCCACTTTCTGCTGCTCGTCACATCTCTTTTTGCAAGCTTCCTAATGTTTAGTAAAAGATAACAGATTAAGCCAAGTGCAGAGATAATGAAATATAAATTAGTAGGTTTGCCAGCCTTTATCCACAGCACTGTCAGAGTGTATTATCTGGTATATCTAGTTCAGAGCAGTCAGTTAAATTTCCCCTTATCAGAAACTGAGTGTGAAGTGTGGTAATGTTGCTAAGTGCAGAACAAAAATCTCTCTTTTTTTGCATCCCATGACTGCTCCAGGCAACATTCTTGGAAACCTCTGAGTAGGAAGGAAAAGAAGACCCTGAGATATATACACTGTGACAAGCCAGGAGGCTAAGCTCCACCGGTAAACCGTCCTGTGAGCGGCAGTCGCCTGTGGCTGTGACATTACCACACTTTGCTCAGCTTCAGAAAGGGAAATTTAACTGACGACTGCTATGAACTGAAGCCACAGCCTAAACCAGATAATACACCCTGACAATACTGTCAGGCAAAAAAGGCTGTGTTCCCATTGATTTCATCGCATTGGAGACATATTACCCAGGGCTGTGTATGTTTGAGGGTATATGTGAACACTGTGGGAATATCAAAGGGAAAGACACACTGATTTGGGCAGAAGCAGGCCTTGCAGAGATAAATCCCCAAAGTGCACTGACTGAAATATATATTATTTGGCAAAGCGGGCATGGCAAAGATATTGATTGTAATTATAACTTAATCCTCAATCTACATCAGATGTACCCTGCTGAGTTTGTTTAAAGCAGGGAAAATAACGTCTCTTGCATGTCTGAGTTGTTACTGAAGGATTGGAAGTCCAATTTGTCTGCATTTCTAGCAGGATATGAACATCAATGACAGACAAAACTCAAAAGGTTCAGAGTTCGGGTTCAGTTCAGAAAGGATCCAAGCTTGTTTGAATCTCTTGGGTCCTGGACTACAGATGCTGCATAAACAGGCTTTGTGATCATGTGAAAAAGGCAAATATCTAGTGTCACAATATATATTCTAAAAAAAAAAAAAAAGGGAAAAGAGTTTTGGAAAGAAAGTAGTTCTCATATTTCAGCGCATACGCCAACCTCTAATTACTGGGCCTATGAGAAAACTTTTCTGATGATGTGCAATCTGTTTTAAAAGAAAAGAAAGTGTGCGGGTCCTATGTATTCAGCAGTTTTTGATAACATTTACCTAGAACTTCTCTCCAAGCAAGTTATAGACCTCAATGTCTGCAGTAGAATGCTGCTTTTTTTCTACTTTTTTTTTTTCTTACTTCTTTAATTTCTACATAAGGATATTTTACATGATGCCTTTCACTGGTGTGCAGTCAAGCTGCTTATGCTGTTGCTTCTTTGTCCTCAGCAGTTCCACAACTTCAACCCTGACATTCTGCAAAAAACATAAATCAAGATCTGAGATGGACTGATGTTTCATTTCAAATGCTTTGTGCCATTTTCCAGCTCCCAAATTAGCATGAAACAGCAGCAGAGGAAACAGAGGGATTCTCCTACATTGTACAAAGAGCTGTGTGAACTTTTGAAATCCTGAGATCTCATTACTGACAACATTTTGACCTCTGAGTTTTCATGTGTTGACCTGGAGGCTGCCTTTGGAAGCAGAAATGCAGATTCCCCATTCAACACGGGTGCATGGGTTTATCAAGTCAGATAATTTTTTTTTTTTCAAAGGCAAAGCAACAGTATGTGGCTTCCAAATCTGAGGAAAAGTAATTAAAAATGAGAGATATGAAAGTAGGATGAATAAACTATCAGCTAGGAAAAAGGCAAACAGAATGCAGTCCTTTCTGGGGTGCTTTGGGTAAGCTTTTATGTTTTGTTGCTAAGCCTGTCGAAGCCCATTCAGAGATCTGGGATTAAAAGCTCTGCAGAGGCTTAAAGTACCAAACAGAAATCAGGAAAAGAGCAAGAGCTGCTCATCTTCTGAAGCTACCTCTAGCTACTCCTGTGACCCGGTTCTATTGGGCATGCTATGCAGAAGCATTAGGGAAGAAAATATCAGAGACAAAATAATAGATCAACTATTGAGACAACATTTTTTGTCTAGTTGGAAAAGAAACCAGGCGTAATATTTTGGTGCTACTGAAGTCACCACCAGTGTTGGCAGAGCTGGAAGGTCACAACTCTTATAAGCCAGACTTGTTATTCTAAAGGGATTTCACATCAATGTTTGGGCAATAGTATTACATTCTAGTTGCTTGTGTCCCAGGAAAGACCGACAAGGTTGGAAATGTTTCTCAGGGTGCCAAACTAGCAGGTTTCTTTCAATCTCTGGACAGATCTTTGTGTATCCCATTATTCAAGATATGGCAGCAGATACTAGTTAAAAATCTGACCATTTGGTCATATTTTTCACTCATTCTCACTCCACTCAGTTGAAATAACGCCATGGAATCAGCTTGGGAGTTTCACAGAAATCGAACAGAGAAAGTAACTGCCAGATAGGTCCAACAAGAAAGAGCTTTGTGGTGCAAGGAAGGCCACAACATCAGGCTGTCTTGGACATGAAATTCAATGTAGATTTGTAGCTTTTTTGCATGATGCATAAGACACATAACACCCATCCCCTTGTTCCTTTGTGGGATTGTTGTATTCCATTGCAACAAAATAATGCTGCAAGCAATTTCTTCTCTCAGTGTCATTTTCATTCCAGTTTGCTCCATGGTGAAAATTAGCTGGATGATGTTGTTTAAACTGTTTTTAAAATGCACAGTGTAAAAGCCTCACCTTCAGACTTCGCAAGACTTCCCTAACCTACTATGACTGAATGGAAAATTCTGCTGCCCTGATTAAAGTTATATGTAGAGGTGAATAAAATATAAAAGAGGTCTTGAGCATCATCTTTTATTTAGTGTCTTGTCCGATAAGTATGATCATACTTTTAAGGATCACAGTATATTTTTAGACACCTTGTAAAGCACTCAAGCTTTTGCTTAGAGTACTAAGAGTGTATGGTTTAATAAGCCAGCTGACAGAACATTAGTGACATCAAAGCATTGGAAAAAACTCTGTTTGCTTGCTCTTCCTTTCATCTGACTTTAAAATACACTGTAATCAACAGGGCTGGGAGAGAAAAACACAAACGCACAAACACATAGTACATGTGATTAATACTATGTGATGAGCTATTTGAAAATAAAGCACATTCTCAGGAAACTAAAATATTACTCTCTTTCTAGAGGCAGAAGAGTATTTTATGCAAGCTGTTTCATGCTCCTAGGTTGCTTTTTATCATTGGGATTATAGAAAATATCAGATGGATGCTATGTGGGTATGGACAGTAAAGGTATAAGATTCTTCTCTTTTTTGTCATTAGCTCTCAGTCTGTCTGGGCTGATCACAAAGAGAGAGAGGAGACCAACGTTCCCATGTCTATTGTCAGTCAAAGCCTCAGGTGGGGTGGTAAGGGCTGATATCCACCAGGTTGCTTGGGTGGCACAGACCCTATCTGCAGGATTCATCTTGCCCAACTGAAGATGTCTGCAGGAGGCACCTGCTGCAGAGCTACTACACTGCAAAGTCAACACAGAACAATTGAACCTTCAGAGGACAATTCATCTGACTCCTTTGGGCCATGTGTTTGGAATGAACTATAATGATTCCTAAAAGTGGCTTTCTCTCTCCATTTTTCTCCTTCTCCTTTCTGTCTACTGGGAGTTTCAATCATTTGGATGTACATATCAGTATTATGCATGACTAGAGCTAGCTTAAATGAATTCGGTCCTGTTTCTACATATGCTACTGTCTCTCTAAAGCTCAAACCTTTTCACAGAATTTGTGATACACAGATCTACCCCACTGTGTGAATTGACAGCATGACACTCTCTCTTGGTTAGAGTTTGGGTTGATCAGGAAAGATTACATAATGTGGAGAGACCTCTTATCTGAACTGATTGCAGGGAAATCATAACTGTCAGACCTCCAGACCTCATCCGGGCATAGTGTGATTGAAATACCATCCACCATACACGTTACCACCTCCTACTGGCAGTCTAAAATTAATTCATTAAAGAAGATTTGTACTCTGAACAGCCCCTTAATTTCAGAGATGATCTACTTATGCATAAACTTTCAGAGGCGGCAGTTTTTGTACCTCAACCCTACAGTTCTGCAAAACAGTGGGCAGGGTGGGGAGAGCTGTGTGCTCCCTTACATCAGCAAGGTTCATATATTAATGTTTGCTAAAGGTGTTATACCATGGGAATGATATGTGAACATACCCATAAATATTTCAGTCCCAGATGCCTTTGGTTTTGTGTGTCAACCAGTTAGCAGGGTTTCTCTCAGCAATACTTTTATCAACTCTAAAGTTTGACTTCAACTCTAAGTAAGTTAAGACTTTTTAGCATAAATAAGGTATTGGAGGTTGGATACACAATTTTTATCCAAATTCAACTCCTATTATTATCAGATAAATTAATGATAACAGATAAATAATTATTTTATATATTGGCATATTAATATCAGATAAAACACTTTCTGATGTTAGCATATAATCTTACACACTGCACGGCACCTCTCTGCTGTTACAATACCTTGAGCAAAGTGGAAGAACAGCAGGATTTCCTAATTCCTTGTTAAGCCAAGTGCTCAAATCTATGTTACTTTCCATATAAAACACTTAAAATACAGTCAGCCACAAATGTAAAGCCGAAGCTGAAGAGTGAATTCTCCTTAAGGCCTGATTTTCCAGGCAGTTTTTTGCCTATGGAGATGTTTCAGCATTAATTTTGATCATATTCTCTTTCACACCCTCTATCTAAGGTACTAAAAAGGGAATTCACAAGAATTCGTAAGGTGCCATAAGCAATGTTCTTAGAAGTGTAAAAGAAATGAATACGATAATAGCTTTCAAACTAAGTTCTTCTCAATGTGTTTAGTTCACTGGGTGTTAAAGAACATTTAGTAACAGTTTAAGCCAGTCAAACGAGGATGTAATCAGAATTCATCAGATAAGGTGCTATCCAAACTAAACGTTATACATTCTTTGCGTGTGGTAAAGGTTTCTCTCCCCTCCTGACCTGCTCAGATGAAAGCTGCCTCGCTTCTTTAAAGTACGTTTTTCAGGGACATTTATCAGAGCACCAAAAAAGATGGAGTTGATGCTTTTGCCTTTTTTTTTTTTTTTTTTAAGCATACTGTTTAATACCTCAGCCCACTCTGCATAATGGGAGCTGTCAGCCACTCACTCAGCATGGGTGCTGGGTCTGGCTTCTTCTGGAAGCTCCTTTTCTAATGTTGACAGCACTCTTTGCATGGCCATGCTGCAAATACACTTCAGAGCAGGCAAGTCAGATCCCTCCTGGCATTAAAAGGTTAGTCCTGCTCAGAGGTGGATTTCAACATCCATTGTGTGTCCCCATATTTCTAAGCATGTATGGACTGGATCTACAGGGCTGTTTTTATAAGCTGGCTAAAAAGCTTGCTCTTGTGTCATCACTCATCCTTGATAACTCATTGCCTTATGGAGTCCCACAGAATTTCTTCAAAAAGAAGATAACTTTTCTCGGGAAACTTTAGGCCTGTCATATTTCTTCAGTCCTTGCAATGCAGTATAAATCACCCACAGGAGTTTGTTCTCTTTGCTGAAGTGTACACTTTCAACTGATTTCTACTCTTTTTTAATGGATCTAATACGCCAACCCATCTCTAAGACTTTGCAAACAGAAATATCTGGTTGCAATATCCTTTTCTACAGAGATATAGGTATCTCAAGAACATTACTGTATTATAGCAGATCATATAATTGATTATTTTCCCCCTTCAATAATAGATAACATGGCAGAATTACTGATTAGTCTAATATACTAGAACTTTGTGAATGCATCCAGAAACAGGTCATTAAAAGAGAGTGATGTCAAAATGTGGGATAAATGGGATAAACTGATAAATAGGATTATCGCTGGTTTAGCCAGTGGTTAAAGGGCCATTCAGTCTTCTCATTCCTTTTTATTTTCTTTCCTTTTCAAGACTGTTTGAAGTCATATGATGGAGGATTCACCTGGCATAGACCCTCACAGGACAGGGTACCCCCTGGCTGGAGAGAGCCTTCTAGGAGGTTGGAACCGTCTGAGATGGCCTGTTCTCCACTGCTGTTTCAACAATGCAACATCTCCTCTAGTCTATATCCTCAAGGGCAGACACAGATGCCCAGTTTGACAAGCGATCCACAAACAAGGTGCATAGGGTGCCTGATGTCATAACATGGGAAAGAATTTGAGGCTGTGTGTTGCAATTGTATGAACAAACCTTGGAGGAGCATGAGGTGGGACCTTCAGGTGGGACCTTCCTATTTGAAGAACATATTTCTGTAATGAAACTTTATACATATGAGAGTGGAGTCTCCCCAGGATCTGTCCCTGACTGCTGGGATATATGGTAGGATCATTACTACTAAATGAAAACTAATCAGCAATAAATAAAAATGTCAGATGAAAACTACTTTGATTATTCAAGATAAGTGATAGTACTGAACAACTTCAAAAAGGCTCTAAAAAAAAGCTGCAGAAATGGTCAGGTGTTATTAATTCTTGCCACCTGCAGTCTTAGAAGAAATCCTTCAAAATATTCATGTTTTTTTAAAGAGTTTCTAAATGAACCATGAAGGAAAAAGCCTACACCTGACAAGGAAAACTTTGATGTAAACTTGCAATGTACAAAACCCAGAAAACCCAAGGAATAAGGCAGAAAATAATACTCAAGGAATTGCAATGTCATTATTCAGGAAAGTGTTTTCAGAATTGACCATCTCAGTTATCAAGCCTAGCATTCTGCTGCCTTGTGTGAGCATAAACAAATTCCAACTTAAAATTGCAGCGTCTGGCACAGAAAGGATTGCTATTTGAGTCTTAACCAGAGGAGAAATAAGAGATGATGGTGGAGTCAGATATCTGACCTTTCCAACTCACATGTATTGTCAGGTATCTTTGTGCATCTTGGGACCTTGAGTCTTGCACTGCACGTATTTCAGTAAACTGAACGGTTGAAAAACTTCCTATCTAATCTTAAGATCAACTGGATCAGTCTTCTCCCTTTCATGCAGAGAAACTCTCTTTCTTCCATGTATAAATTGGCTGCTGAAAATCTGTCCACTGAGAAGGTCCATGAAAATCATTAGTTCTGTAAATGGGAATTTCTTGGGACGGTGTTAGCAGACTTGAGCCAAAAAAAGTACATTAGCAATATATCCAAGAGTATCAGTGATTGAATGCCCTGTGCTTGTCTTCTGGCACAGCTTTGTTTGCTTGTGTAGATGTTTCCTGGATGATCATCTTTTGTCTGACAACTTAGTAGTTAAACCTTTAATCTAAACCATTTGTCTGCTTAAATGGAACTGTGGATGTCTCTGACTAATACAATATTATGAAAAAAAGTGCAGTATTAACTCTCTGGTAATCTTCACCTAGGAAGGACAGACCTGAGACTTTTCCTGAGTTACAGCTAGGACAGAGAGGGAGCACATATGATTATACACAACCCATTGCACATTCTTAGGTTTTGAAAACAACAGATACATCTTTGAACATATAACAGTTAGAGGAGGGATACAGATGGATAAATATTAAGGCACATCTTAGTATTTTTAAAGGTCTTCAGGCTTTATGCATTCCCTTTGCAACCTATTAGTGATCTCTCTACTAATATTAAATAAGCTCCTTTAAGGAATTTTCCTGAGATTGATTTGAATCAGGAACTCAGATTTGCAAAAAAAAAGACTCTTTCCCTTCACTTAAAATAAGGTAGTATTTTCGCCAAAAGCTGAGTTTGAGTAAACCTTTACGCATATGCCTAAATTGCAGATAGACTGGGGCATATCAGGTGGCTGATTTAGGACAAAATGTCGGAAGGAGACCAAAACAAACAGGCCACAGTCTGCTCCTGAACTGTCAGGCTAATCCTCACAGTTCTGTGTAGGATTTTAGTCACCTCTTGATCCCCACAGGAACCTGGGAGTCCTTTTAGAGGCAGGATGAATGACATTCATTTCTTGTCTCATGACACGGACAGTTCTGTTGAACCCAAATCAGAATGAAGCACGTGTTTTAGTTATAAATGCCATGATTTGATGTAAATCACTGTGCTTTACATCTCCAATTTTAATCACAATTTAATTCCACAGGCTACACACTTTTCTGTCATCATTTAGAATTATGCTTTCCAGTTAGACTTATTTTCTAAGAAAAAGACTTCTATTATTAGTGAGGTTAGCTATTAAGACATACAATTTAAGGTAATTTAATCCTTGGTACTTTTTGGTAACCCAGAGGATACACTAAAATATTATTCATTTACTTAAGTAAATATACATACCCATGCATATATTCATACTTGTATGCCTTTTCATTGTCTTAAAAATGAGTAAATGGAAAATTACTTACTTGCTAGATAGTGATTGACATTTTACTCCCAATTTGTTTCAAGTGTGTTTTCATGGGTTTTGGGATTCAGAGGAAAATGCACTACATCAACACTGTAGAATTGTTCTGACTAGTTAAATACCCCCTCTCCTCCTTTTGCTTCCAGCTGTTTAAATCAACAGTAGAAGCAGTGCTTGGAAGAATGCCAGAAGGACTCTGATGAACAAACTGCAGAGTTAAAGGGAAAAGTAGTTCTTATAAGCTGAAACAAGAGGTAATTAAGGGGAAATTAAAAAAAAAAAAAGAGAGAGAAAAAATGGCAAAGAAAGGAAAAATATTTATCTTTGGCAAATAAATAAAGAATTCTATGTATGATGTTTTAAAGTCTGAAATTTACTTAAACCCTGACCGGACAAATATTTATGTTCTTGTTAAATTTTACCACTATTTCCCTATGTGGTTAATCATGATATTAGAGATATAGGGGTACAGTACTATTTTCTTTATCAGAGTTTCAGGTAATTTGAATACACTATATAACCTATTGAGCTATACTTTATAATGTATAATAGATAAAGTTCTACTTAAAAAAAAGAAATGAAATGCTCCTCCCTTTCTGCTCCTGATTGTGCAAGAAGACTGCTCCAGTTTATGGGAGCATTAACTTGATGCTGCGTGCTATTCTTAATTTATTGAAATTATGCCGTTAGATAATGATAGATACTATCTCTAAAATAAGTTTTCTTAATCGCAAAATTACCTTAAGAAGGAGGTTAGAAGTATTTGTACATATTTAAATTGATTATATTCATTTAAAAAAAAATTAAAGTACAACAGGGCAAGTAGGAGCATCTTCAAACTGTTTCCAATTCTTTTCATAGAACGAGATGCTACCATGCAATTCCATTAGAAAAATAGTTAGCTTTTAATGTTTAACCAATTTTCGAGCTGCATTGGATTTTGAGATGCCACAATATTCTGATCAATCCTGTCTATTCCAATGCAGGAACAGTTTCCCAAACTACAGCGGCTCCTGCAGCACCACTGAGATTCTGGGCTATTCTTTGCCCGAGACTCAATGGGCCCTGTGATCCCTCATGGGCTATGGAAGCCTTTTGTCCCTCCTGGAGATCAAAGATGTCCCTTTTCCCCCATTCCCCCTCCTCTTCTTTCCATCTCTCTTCCTTCACTCCCCCTTCTTTTCCCTTTTTCCAGACTTTCTTCTCCAATCATTATTTGCTTGGTGGTATTCCATGATCCTAAACAGAGAAGAACAAAGCCATATGTGCGGGCATGCATTATACTATGTGACGGATTTATTTGCGTAGGGCTATTGATTTTCTCCTTCTCCCCATGAACCAGAAGGTGGCATCTGATTACTGGCTTGTAAATTTGCATGTCTTCTGCCTTCACTGCACAGACCATTTATTTTATATGATTTATCACTATAAGCACACATACAAAAAAAAAAAAAAAAAAAAAAGAAAAAGCCCAGCCACCTACATTCTTCAATCAAATACAAGCAGTTACACATATTGTTACTTACCAGTTTCATTTATAATAATATTAGTTAACTAGTACTGAACTTTTTGTTTTAAGGTTGTAAACTCTCTGTGCATTTAGTAGCAGTTTAAGTAACACAACTTGAGAGTTTGACATTATTACGCCCATTTTTCAGACTGCAAAATGCCCAAAGAAGCCCGAAGTCCTTTTTCAAAGTCAGACAAAAAGCTGTGGCTTAGATCTCTTTACATTCACTAGTGGATCTTCAACTATAACCACAGTACAACCAAATAGTCTGTCTCAAAAAGTGATGTAACATTTTAATGCTCTTGATTTAGTTCTCCGAATGTTCAACATGAGCTTGTATGGTAGTCAAACTCCAATGAGCAATTACTGTCTGGGATGAAATTAATTCCAGTGAATATGGGGAGGCATTATCAGTTCCACCACTGAAATCAGTTGTTCTAGTCAAGGTGGAAACATTTGGATTATTTTAGCCAAGCAGCTATGTTTTTAACCTCAAAGGTGTCTGATGGAATACTTTTTGTACTGAGTAAAGAACAAATCTCATATATGATTGTCACAATAGAGAAAAGATCTTTGTGAGAGCAACAATGTTAGCCACTGTTAGTGCTATTCCCAAGAAATACTGTAGGAAAAAAATACTTGGGTTGGTTTGGCTTTACTTGGAGTTCTCAGTATATTGGGTTGACTCAATAGTGCAAGCTGATAGACTCTACACTTTAAATAGTTTTGGAGGTCTTATCATGTCAGATGTTTGGAATATTCGGATCCAAGTCTTAAGGTGTTGGTTGTTTTCAGATGATTGTTACTGCGACTGAAAGTATCACTATAACTTATACATATTATAGGCAGCAGGAGAGCAGGCTGTACCCTGGAAATCTGGCAATGCTACTAGACGACACGTATACTAATTCTCCTTAAAAACTAATTAAAAAGAGATTGCATCATGACAGAGCATCTAGAATATGCGCAGAAAGGTGGACATAGATGCACAGATTTTTTAAGTTTCATGGATAAGCCAAAAAACCAACCTTCCTCTCCAGGGAAGGAGCAAGAATTACTGGTGCAGGTTGTGAATCTGAGCATAGCAAGGTGACAGGAACATGGTAAAATTGCAGTCATGACTGGAAGATGGGAACTGACAGGAGTGAGATGTTCAAAATCAAAAAGAATATAGTTAAAGGTGATGGGATACTGATTTATTTAATGCAACAGTAAAGAAACAAGGAGGAATACCTTGGGTGAAAGAGAATCTGTCTGGGTCAAAACCACATAGAGGAAAAAAGATATAGGAGGTGTTGGTGTAGTATTTTTTGAAGCCCCTTATAGATTGTCAAGAGCATTTACAAAGACAGAGTTCATACACATACAATACACATACAGTGTTTTTATATACACATATGTGTATAGTTATCTATGTAAATAAAATATATAGTTTATATAACAGTATAGTTATCAATGATACCAGCTATATATTTCTAAAATTAAAATACTGTTAGAAACCAAATCATATAAGGAAGATCAAGTCCCCAGATGAAAGCTGAAGAAAAAACTCACCAAGATTCAGTTGTTACTGTAATAGCTGACACAGTTCTCTAACCATTTCAATGAGCCATCCATTTCAAGATGGATCAGTTTTGAATTAAGTTTTGTCCCTGATTCAGATTTTTTTTGGGGGGGAAAAAAAAGGAAAGAGTAAAGGCATGGAGGTAAATGAAAAAAAAAATGAAAAAAAAAAAAAAAGCAACTGCTTTTCTAGACAAATGGAGAAAAGGAGAGGAGAAGATTTTTAATGATCAGAGCAATGAATAGCAGCTTTTCATTAGGAGATGTGGAAGCTGAAGTGACTCTAAGCTGGTTTCAGTATCAAATTTAATACTTTTATTAATTTTTCTGATGCCATTTCTTACAGTAATAAAGTAGATTTGGTAAGTTAGTAAGACCCTTCTACATTTCTTTCATGAATTTCATAGCATGGAACAGAAAATATGAAATTTATTTTACCTCATGGTGTGTGTCATATTAAGAGCAGACAAACTCATACCAGATTTCTCCTATAGTCAACGAAGAGAAATGGGCACTGCTAATATCTGACCTCACTTCTCCTATACATATATATATATATATATATATATAGCAAGAGATTAATGATAAAGGGAGGGAATCTGTACCCATTGCTGCATTATAGACAAGGGAAGTAGGCCCAGTTCTGGATTAAAATATAGCTGCCTAGACCCACAACACTTTGCATTTAAAAAAAGAAAGTGTGTGCATGGGCGTGTGTATTTACAAATAGACGTATGTGCATAGATATATAGGTATAGCATCTCCAAATCCAAAGGAGAAAAATGTATACGAGCATGTAAATACTGCACCCCTCCCCCAGCTTTATGCTACTGCAGTGCTATGCAAAGCTTTTATTTATAAAAGGTAGTAATTTTGTTCTAACATGCAGAACACCTGGCTCCCCAGAATATCATTATGGAGAAAGAAGGCTTTTATCGTTTTATGATTGTTGCTATCAAAAAACAATAAGAACAGTAAATGTGTTAACCGATATCTAATTGTCTCTCTATGGCTGGTTTGACAAAATAAAACACCAGAACCTTCTGGAAGCTATTAAAGGTATTAATTTGCTGTGCACATTTATTGCTGATCATAGCATAGAGCACATGAGCGCACAGCATTCACAAAAACTGCATTATTAAGCTACATAAGGTGTTCTCATATTTGGACTAACCTTCGATATCCACTGTTTTGACCTAAGAAACAAAACAGAAGGAAAATGGGCAAACCTGTTGAATCATATAAAGAAAAAAAGAAATCACTACACTTTTGACACTAGGGCCAAACTCATGCCTGATGTTTGTTTAGCAGAGCTGGTCCCAGCAGAACATCTCGGGTCTATGCTCTTATCTTTGGCCAGGTTATTAAGTATTTTACATAATTTTGCAGATGGAAATAAGCACAAGTAACAACTTCTTTAGTCTAAGCACAAATGCGTTTCATTCCTGTTGAGGACAAATGGTTTTCCCAGAGCACTTGCAGTCACTGACACGCACCTGCTGAAATAGATACATGAGTTTCTGCGGGCTTTGCCACTGCCTTGCCATCCAGCAAACCCAACCTCTGACAGAGGATTTTCTTAGCCCAAAAGAGGAGAGCATGGTATGTGTTTGTATGTGTATTCGCTTGCACATACCCAAGCAAGAGGTAGAGTTTTTCTAACTAGAAAGCCTAATTGTGGAAGGTAAGCCTGCTCCTTTAAAACCTTTCCATACTGAGAGCCTTTTACAGTTGCAAATAGATTAAAGGGGTGTTTAAAGGTATAGCATTAAATGAGTACAAATAACTGTTTTACGTAAGTTGCCTGGGGTACATCAGTAGCCTTCTAAATGATCAAAAGGTATAGCTGGAGGCAAGGTCCAAAACCACCTGCTTATATGAAAGACTTTTATATGAGGTAGCTGATATCATACATTTACATTGATCTTCCTTTAAACACTGTCATGAAATCAGCATCAAAATTATGTTAAAGTAATGTTATGTCTACCTTAAAGAGACGGGAGCAAGGAGAGCACAGCCCCATCCTTGCATTGCCCCATGTGCAACAACACTGGGATCAGGTATTGCACATGTGTTTGTCTGTGGGACAGCAGTGCTAAGCTGTCCAAAGCTTTTTTAAGAC